>NC_135236.1:529376436-529680008 GCF_051348905.1 Ranitomeya variabilis
AAATAGGGGGGGAATCATGTCACTTTTTAAAATTATTTCTTTATTAGGTTATACCAGGCTAAATACCCTAGTGCCATGTACAGGGGCTGTGATATTATATTTCTGCAGGATATAATCTATCTATACAATATCTACCGTATATATTTATTATACATCCATTATATATATAATTTGTTTAGCATCTATCTATATGTTTATATACGATTGCATTATTTATGACAACTAGATTTAATTTACATAGAATATTATAGTATCTAAAAGATGATGCTAAAAACGCATAGTATACGGATGGCATAACCATGTCATACGCATGACATACGGATGCTAGGCGAGAAAAAAAAACAGGCACTCGTAGGACATACAGAATGACACTGGCAAACTTTTTTAACTGAGAATCTGAGCTATTTTATATACAAAGATATGGGCAAATCCTAGCCTGTGCTGCGGTCAGTCAGAGGTACCCTGGAATGCACAGACAGAAGGCTGCTGGGCAAGAACAGCACGGTATATGATCCCTTTGCAGTCCAATAGCTCATTATAATACACAATTCCACCAAGTCGGAAGGTAGAAGTGGGCCCATTTACTTTTTGGGCCCTTGGGTTCTTGCACAGATTGCACCAATGATAATTTCCCTGCTTTTCAGGTTGTTAAATTGTGACTTAATTAGCTCTCTCCCAGAGGAAACAACAACCATCCACCTTTTGGAAGAGCCACACTTAGGGCTGACTCAGAAATCAATGATTTTTCATTAATGTTTTTGATTAGATCGTCATCAGAATTTGGTCAGTATGTCAGTTTCTACTATGAGTTGATCAGAGTTTCAACTGTTTTTTTCGGATGAGAAAAAAGTTTTCCCAGCTTCACCTATTAAACAGTCCATGGAAAAAACGGATGGCATCGGGGTACTGTCTGTTTTTGTTCATTGACCCATAGACTTGGATTGGTGATTTGAATGCCACACTTAGATCAATATCTGAAAAGTCTCCATGCTTTTGTGTGGATCACTTGGTCCAAGGGAGAAATCGGACATGTGCACATCCCCAACAACTATCATAGGTATGACTTCTATCCATGAAAAACAAGGATAGAACAAATACGTAAAAAACTGATGCCTGAATTAGGCCTAATGATAAGTTCCTGTGCTGAATATTTGGTGTGTTTTTGGTGCTGTGTAAGGGTGGAGGGTATGACGTTGCACCTTTATGGAGATCCCTGTCAGGTATGAAAAATATACTGTTCTTCAGTGTTATCTTCTTGGAGACTGCAGTTCCTGCTAGTCTGGCATGTTAGGGTTAACTGTAGGGCCAGTCCATGATTAGGTAGGGGTCATAGGGTCTTGTGGGTTAGTTCCTGTTTTGGAGGTTAGTTCAGTTGGAAAGAGAGAAAGGAAGAAGAAAGGGACACCCTCAGAAAAAGGTGATCAGCACTGAATGTGTGTATGCGTGTTTGAAGAAAGCAAAAATCAGGAAAAAGAGCAAAATAATTCCAATGGTGGAAGCATTGTTCTGTAAACAGTCAGGGAGGAGAATACAGCCATTAACTTTAGACGGGTCCCTAAGGAACAAACTAGTGTCGACCAAGCCTTGGAAGCTGCAATCAAAGAGAGATAGAGTCAGAGAGATTGGGGCACGCTCAGTAAGAGGACAGCCTGAGCTGTGTCCTTACATGGTTCTCTAGAAGTAGGCTGAAGTGTAGTGGTCACTGGGTAAAGCACAGCTTTAAATAGCGCTATCTCAGAAAATATAAAAAGTATGTGCAATGCTCCAACTGTGACGCTGTTCAAGTCTTTTGGAAGTGTGCCACTGTATTGTACAGAAGAACAGGACAACTGCATCTCCTGCTATTCTATGTGAGCAAGATGGATTGTTAGTAAAAAAGGACTTTGTTTTTATGAACTGGTGTGATTTCCTTATCTTTGTGTCAAAGGGAAATGGCGCCACTTAAAGCTTGACAGAGCTGAACTGGGAGGTGTTTATAGCAGAAACATGGCCGCACATACACCAAATCAAGACCTCATCTTTCTGTAGAGTGCCGGGATGTGGAGACAGGTTCCTTGCCTACGGCTGTCGCCCCGCTCCATGTTACAGCTGTGTATTTTCGCCACCCAAAAATGGGATCTATAGAAATCTAATTCCCACTGTGCTTTATTAAAGCAGCACAAACTCACCTATGGTGTCTTTTTAAAATCTGCAACATATCAATTTCTCTTGCTGTAAATATGTGGTTTATTTGCAGATTTACCCCATATACTTGAATGAGATGGGGAAAGGAAAATAAAGAGGTAAAAGATGAATATGCATTTTCAATGTTTTTCTGCAGTGGAAACACTAAAATGTATATCATTTGCACATGACTTTATCAATAAAGTTTTATCTAAAAGGAATAGTTTATTTGAAACATGACATACTGATATCATTTTGGGGTAGATACGATGTTTTGAGCACCTCTTTATTGCAATGTTGTGGAGGACAAAAAAAATTGTGATTTTGGAGTTTTGATTTTTTTTCTCACTACACTTTACTAATACTACTAATCAGATTCATTTACTTTATATTTTGATAGAGTGCACTTTTACAAACGCTGCAATACCAAATGTGTATTTTTATTTTTTATGTATTGTTTTATTTTTAATAGGGCAAAAGTGGGTGATTTGAACTTTTTATTTTTTTCATATTTTTAAAAACTTTTTTTTTCACTTTTTACTGTATTTGTTAGACGCCTTAGTTGTATTGAAGCTGCCTCTTGTTGCTTTACGTAGCAGTGTATAGCACAAGTGGCAGCTTCAATACAATTAATGGGTCTAACAAATACAGTAAAAGGTGACAAATAAAGTTTTTAAAAATATAAAAAAAATAAAAAGTTCAAATCACCCCCTTTTTCCCTATTAAAAATAAAACAATACAAAAAAATATATAGTATCAGTACTGTTATGTATAGAGAAAATCACCATTTCCTATGAGTTCCAGCTGTGGACTGGCTTTCAAAGGAAGAATTTAATGACAGGCATCAAGGTCATCTGCAGACTCCCGGTTGTCAAGGCAACCCATCGGCACGGGCACACCAATGGGAGGGAGGAACGACGCGTCCCTCTTCCAGCGGGGGTTAAATGCAGCTGTCAGAGATTGATAGTGGGATTTAACATCTTAACATTTGCAGTTGGAGCTCCGCTCCACCTGCGACTGTTAGGCACGTGATGGCTGATTAAGTCAACCATCATGTGTGGAGAAAGATGTGGTCTAAGCGTCTGAGCATACATGCATACATATTTCTCAGGCGTTGTGAAAGGATTGAAAACAAAATCTCACTCTCAATAAAAATAAAACCAATTTCATTTATTAGTAATGCTCACAAAAAGTAGATTTGCAGCAAATAAATTTGTGCGAACCCATATACTGGAAATTGACTGCTTGAAAAACACATATCATAGAATCATAGAATGTTGGAGTTGGAAGAGACCTCCAGGGTCATTGTGTCTAAACCCATGCTCAATGCAGGATTCATTAAACTATCCAGTCTCTGTTTGAAGACTTCCATTGAAGGAGAAGAAATTACACTCTACAGAAGACATAGAAGGAGGACCCCACTGATCATAAGAGCTTACACTCTACAAGAGATAGAGTGAAGATCCTGCTGATCATAAGCGTATATACGCTACAGAAGACATAGAGAGGACCCCACTGACCATAAGAACTTACACTTGTTAGGAGAGAGAGGATCTCACTGATAAGAGCTTACACATGACAGAAGAGAGAACAAGAGAGGACTCCGCTGACCATAGGAGCTTACATTCTAAGAGGAAACCCCTGAGCAGAAGAGCATACATTCTACATGAGAGAGAAAGGACCCTGTCGCCTATAAGAACTTACACTCTACAGAAGAGAGAGAGAGGACCTTGCTGATCCTAAGAACTTACACTGCATAGGAAAATGAGGACTCCTCTGATCATAAGAGATTACACACTACAGAAGAGACAGAGAGGATAAGCATAACAGCTTGCACTCTATAAAAGAGAGAGAATCTCGGTGATCATAAGAACTTGCACTTTATAGGAGAGATGATCTAGCTGATCATAAAAGCTTACACACTACAGAAGAGAGAAAGAGAGAGGCCCCCGATGACCATAAGAACTTACATTCTACAGGACAGAGAGAGGATCCCACTGACCAAAATAATCTACACTCTATAGGAGAGAGGATCTCACTGATCATAAGAGCTTACACATCACAGAAGAGAGAACAAGAGAGGACTCCACTGACAATATGAGCTTACATTCTAAAGAGAGAAGAAACCCCTGAGCATAAAAGCATACACTCTATATGAGAGAGAAAGGACCCCATTGCCTATAAGAACTTAAACTCTACAGAAGAGAGAGGACCCCATTGCCTAGAAGAACTTACACTTTACAGAAGAGAGAGAGACGACCTCGCTGATCATAAGAACTTACACTCTGTAGGAAAATGAGGACTCCACCGATCATAAGAGATTACACTCTACAAAAGAGAGAGAGAATCCTGATGATCATAAGAACTTACACTTTATAGGAGAGATGATCTAGCTGATCATAAAAGCTTACATAGTACAGAAGAGAGAAAGACAGAGGCCCTTGATGACCATAAGAACTTACACTCTACAGGAGAGAGAGAGTATTCCACTGACTAAAAGAATTTACGCTCTACAGGAGAGAGGATCCCACTGACCAAAAGAACCTGTGCCCTACAAAAGAGAGCAAAAGAATAATCTGCTGATCATAAGAACTTACACACTGCAGAAGAGAGAAAGACAGAGGATGTCGCTGATCATAAGTACTTATACTCTACAGGAGAGAGAGAGAGAGAGAGAGAATGCTGCTAATCATAGGAAGTTACACACTGTAGAAGAGAGAGTGAGAGTACTCCACTGACCAAAAGAACTTATACTCTATAGGAGAGAGAGGACCCTGCTGAACTTACACTCTATAAGAGAGTGAGGAATTCGCTGATCCAGGGGCGGACACTATCTATCTTACATAGTCTCCTTTATTATGTATATTACCGTCCCTTATTACACAGTGTCCTCTGTTGTCATGTACAGCACCGTCCCTTACATATCAGATTATATAGATCCCTTTATTTTATTACTAGATGGTGGCCCGATTCTAACGCATCGGGTATTCTAGAATATGTACAGTACAGACCAAAAGTTTGGACACACCTTCTCCTTTAAAGATTTTTCTGTATTATCATGACTATGAAAATTGTACATTCACAGTGAAGGCATCAAAACTATGAATTAACACATGTGGAATTATATACTTAACAAAAAAGTGTGAAACAACTGCAATTATGCCTTATATTAAAGGTTCTTCAAAGTAGCCACCTTTTGCTTTGATGACTGCTTTGCACACTCTTGGCATTCTCTTGATGAGCTTCAAGAGGTAGTCACCGGAAATGGTCTTCCAACAATCTTGAAGGAGTTCCCAGAGATGCTTAGCACTTGTTGGCCCTTTTGACTTCACTCTGCGGTCCAGCTCACCCCAAACCATCAGGTCATCTGGCATAGCACCCCATCACTCTCCTTCTTGGTCAAATAGCCCTTACACAGCCTGGAGGTGTGTTTGGGGTCATTGTCCTGTTGAAAAATAAATCATGGTCCAACTAAACGCAAATCGGATGGAATAGCATGCCGCTGCAAGATGCTGTGGTAGCCATGCTGGTTCAGTATGCCTTCAATTCTGAATAAATCCCCAACAGTGTCACCAGCAAAGCACCCCCACACCATCACACCTCCTCCTCCATGCTTCACGGTGGGAACCAGGCATGTAGTCCATCCGTTCACCTTTTCTGCGTCGCACTAAGACACGGTGGTTGGAACCAAAGATCTCAAATTTGGACTCATCAGACCAAAGCACAGATTTCCACTGGTCTATTGTCCATTCCTTGTGTTCTTTAGCCCAAACAAGTCTCTTCTGCTTGTTGCCTGTCCTTAGCAGTGGTTTCCTAGCAGCTATTTTTCCATGAAGGTCTGCTGCACAAAGTCTCCTCTTAACAGTTGTCGTAGAGATGTGTCTGCTGCTAGAACTCTGTGTGGCATTGACCAGGTCTCTAATCTGAGCTGCTGTTAACCTGTGATTTCTGAGGCTGGTGACTCGGATAAACTTATCCTCAGAAGCAGAGGTGACTCTTGGTCTTCCTTTCCTGGGGCAGTCCTCATGTGAGCCAGGTTCTTTGCAGCGCTTGATGGTTTTTGCAATTGCACTTGGGGACACTTTCAAAGTTTTCCCAATTTTTTGGACTGACTGACCTTCATTTCTTAAAGTAGTGATGGCCACTCGTTTTTCTTTACTTAGCTGCTTTTTTCTTGCCATAATACAAATTCTAACAGTCTATTCAGTAGGACTATCAGCTGTGTATCCACCAGACTTCTGCACAACACAACTGATGGTCCCAACCCTATTTATAAGGCAAGAAATCCCACTTATTAAACCTGACAGGGCACACCTGTGAAGTGAAAACCATTTCCGGTGACTACCTCTTGAAGCTCATCAAGAGAATGCCAAGAGTGTGCAAAGCAGTCATCAAAGCAAAAGGTGGCTACTTTGAAGAACCTAGAAAATTAGACATATTTTCAGTTGTTTCACACTTTTTTGTTAAGTATATAATTCCACATGTGTTAATTCATAGTTTTGATGCCTTCAGTGTGAATTTACAATTTTCATAGTCATGAAAATACGGAAAAATCTTTAAATGAGAAGGTGAGTCCAAACTTTTGGTCTGTAGTGTATGTAGTTTATTTATGAAGATTTCCGAATAATGCAATGAATACACAGGATTTTCTGGGTAAAATATATTTATTATCATTAAATTTTATTGCTCATAGGACTTAATACAATTGAATGAAATTATGAAACAGATCATCAAAATACATAAGCCATTACATGAATATCTAACTGAATTTAAATAAATCATCGAACAAAAGAAGTACATCAACACCAATATATATGTTAACAATATCACCCAAAATATTTTTGTACACCACATTTTTAGTGAATACCTTTTGACTACCTATAAGCTACTTTCCTTGTAACGGGGTAGGAATAACTTGCACCTTGATGTTGGATCTCATTTTAACTCTTGAAAATGCAACGTAGAGTTGTCCATGACCAAAAACATGCTCCGGTAGATATATGCCAACACGATGTAGAGTTTGACCTTGTGACTTGTTTATTGTCATGGCAAAAGCTGGCTTAACTGGAAACTGTCGACGCCGAAGCCTAAATGGAAGACCCGTGTCTGAAGGACATAAATCAATGCGTGGAATGAACACTTCATCTCCTTTTCCTGATCCAGTGATCACTCTTGCTTGAATGACGTTAGAATGGAGTCCAGTAACAATAAGGCGAGTTCCATTACATAGACCATTTTTTGTATTTAGATTCCCCAGCAACATTATGATTGTTCCAACTTTGAGTTGTAGTCTGTGGGATGGCATTCCTGATGAAGTAAGACTATTTAAAAATTCAACTGGATAATGCTCTCGTTCATCTTCATTATCTACAACTACTGAATCATCACTTTTGTACAACTTATACTCTCCAGGCATTCTATCCATCACACGTGAATTTAGCAGAGCCACGTCATCGTTCTTGGGACAGAGAATTGCATGAGAAGAGGCCCTCTCAACACTACTTTGGTCGTTCACATCAATTTCTATGCATCGTCCAAAAACATCACTTACGATGCAGTCAGTGCACAACATGTCTTCAGGTATTTCAATAATGTCTTCTCCAAGGTTGTATTCGTTGCTAAGTTCACCGTTACCAAATTTAAGAAGCCAGTTGCTATACTCCGGGTCAGAAGATGGCATGTTGTTAATTAGTTGGAGTTTATTAAACTGTTTCCAAAGGTCAGCCATTTTTAAGCTGGACTCGATAACATCTGTTCTTGTTCCATTTGGTATGACTAGAAGGCATTGCCTAAAATCTCCGCCAATGACAAAAACTTTACCCCCGAACGGAATTTCATTTTTTTCAGCAACATTTGTAGTCATTACTTCAAGCAGAAGTCTGTCAATTAAGCTCAAAGCGTATTTGGGTGCCATGGTGCACTCGTCAAGTATGAAACGATTTGCGTTCTTTAACAGTCTTCCTGCAAATGTGTCTTGTTTTATTCTGGAAACAGAGATTTCGTTGACTGGAACTGGTATCCCAAAGAGTGAATGGATTGTGCGACCTCCTCGTAAAAGGTTTGCTGCAATACCTGTTGTAGCCGATGGCAATACGACTTTTCCCAACCCTCTAACGTGATGCATTAAACCTTCATAGAGGTATGTTTTACCGCTCCCTCCTGGACCGTCAATAAAGAAACATTTAGGCCTTGCATCTGCTTGGTTTTCTATAGCGCTCACAATAGTGTCATATGCAATCCGTTGTTGTTCATTTAAGGAGTTTCTTTTCTCTGTTGCCAACAATAATTGATAAGCTTCATCATACTCTGGAACCTGTGGAACTTGAATTGCAGGCTGTGGCAAATTAAAGTCTGAAAATGTTTTTCCATGCAGTACTAACACATTTTGGACATCTTGCATGGCATAAGATTCGCAATTTTGACAATTTCCACTTCTGTTGTGAAAATGTAAGCAGTAATCCTCGATTAGATGTTCTTTAAAATTTGCCCAAAGTTGAGGCGGATTTGTAGGAGGTCCAAATACACAGATGTAGGCAAACAATTCACGAAGTTGCTTAGGCATATGTAGGGTAACTGAGTCTTCTAAAGTAAGTCTCCACACAGTATCATCCAATAGAAGTCCTAAAGCCAAAGCTGCAGCTTTAAATGTATCCTGCAATACTCCGTTAACTGTTTTCAAATCCTCATAACTTGTAGCTCCTTTGACATGCAGTAGTAACAGCCGAAGGCAATATCTTTCTTGATCCTTGACACTAACAGTATACATGCGTCCAATTATTCTGCTAACTCCTCGTTGTCTTGGATTCCAAGTTTTATTCCACACATAATGCTCTGGAATCTCTCGGTACAAATACTGCCTTGCGTTTTTGTCACGTTGGTTCAGCAAAAACCATTCCATTAATGTTGACGTCGTGCTTAAAGTTTTTGAGACATCTTTGACTTCAGCATCTTCAAAGAAATAAAGCTGCTGTTGATTTGGTAAATGAATTGCTAAACGTATGATGGCATGGGACTGTGAATGCATTGGAAACGCAAATATCCTCCAAGCAGCTTCTGGAGCACTGACGTATCTTTAGTCAAAAAAAGTTGATGATTCATCGTGATTGACTGTTTTCTGTTGTGTTTCGATGTTAGCTTTGTCATGCCCCTTGTAGATGTACTTGAAAAGATATTTTACACTTTTTATTGAAGCACAGATTTCTACGTTGATGTGACAGTTGTAGCGTTTTGATAAGTACGGGTTGTATGGGACTACCCATGAGTTATTTATAATTTTTTTTAATTGCAAACAATGTTATCAATGTGTTGTTGCCGGTAGGATGGATAGCCATCCAAGTCTTTAATAGTGTGCTGTTTCAACTCCTTTGGAAACCCTTTTGTACACTTTCCGTTTTCCATGCATGGACTTTTTGGATTTGCTACACCACATGGGCCATGAACCATATGAGAGACTACAATATTATACAATTCAGGATACTTTTCTTGGTTAGGAATTTCAGCCCACACTATGTTGTCAATTTCTTCCTCCGTACGAAACTTGGAATCTGTGTCTAAGATAATTAGTATATGCGCATGTGGGAGACCTCGTTTCTGAAACTCTATGACATGTACCATTGCTACGACTGTTACAAAAAGCCCATTTTTTATGTCTTTCAAAAGGCTGCTGAGTTTCAGTCGAAATACGCGTGCGACTAAGTCCGGTCTGTGTTCAACTTTTTGCCAGGGTTCTAGATTTTCGGTAATTTCCGGCCATTTAGGATTACAGGTCATTGGCACAAAAATGTCAGGTCTTCCATACTTTGTTACTATTGCCATTGCATCTTGATAACGCTGTTGCATGTTGCGGGGGCTACCTTCAAACGATGACAGGAGAATTACTGTTTTTCCAATTGGAATTCCTTTTTCAATTGATTGTTTTTGCAAATGTTCTTGAAGAATGCAGTAGTCTTCAACTTTAAGTTGTTTTTGGTTCATTCTTATGAAATTTAGACGATTAGCTTCAATTTTAACATATGCATCAACTAAGTACTGTTGTGTCAGTTTCCCACCGTTTAAAATAGGATTGAAGTAATTTCGGACAGACAGAAGAAAACTGTAGTATTGCAGCTGTGTAATTCTTCTTGAAGTTCCTTGCTGGTTTAGGTTTTCATGCCACCCTTGATCACCTCTTGGAAAGAATAGCGGATACAGAAGAGCATCTAGGTTGCTGTGCAAAATGCTAATTCGTTGTGTCTTAGGAACCAAAGGATTGTTTTGGTCTGGCTTAAGATGGACTAATATATCCCTTTGAAAAGGAGGCTCTCCATCATCATTTTGAAAAACAACTGCGACCTCACTTACACGTGGTTTGTTGTAAAGTCGGGGATCCTGTTTACGTTCTTGCTTAATGGCCATGACAATAGACGGCATTTCAGTACCATTTTGTATAGCCCTCTGTTCCTCCTCAGCTTCGACGTCTTTTAGCATGCGATATGCGGCAGCAAATGGGCTTATTTTCAGTTCAGCATCACATTTTTCGTTTTCTTTCAGGTTCATCCTTTGTTCTGTAGCCTCATGTGTATCAATGATGTATAATTGTGCAAATTTTGGTGGTTGCCCTATTTCTGGGTGAAGTGTTCCAGTGCGGTGGTAGATCTGGCCGTGAATTTTAAAACAATATGGTCTGAATCCAGGGGGCGGTGCAATGTTGGCACCAAATGAAGCAAACGCATGAGAACTGTTGATGCTTCTGATATTTTCCATAAAATTTCTACTGTGTTGATGCATTCCTTTTATCAACTGCTCAAACAGATCTTAGTAGTGAGGTTTCGGTAGCCTAACTTTTCCTTTTTGGCAGCATTGAGTAAACTGATTGTCAGATGGTTTTTCATCAATGAAATTCTGAGAGTTGCATTTAGAGCAAACTGCATTCATATTCCCACAGTAGTGTTCAATAATTGTACTTTCATTGTCTGTTACGTAATGTGCAAGATGTTGAATGTTGTCCTGAGCTTGCCTTAGTTGGTAGAGCATTCGTTTATTATGAATTTGGCGATCATATTGTTCCTGTCGTACGACAGTTTGTTGTGGTGTCTCCTGTTGGCAATGTTGTCTGTGAGATTTCGCATCCCGGGCTTATCTGGTGGCAGTTTGTTGTGATGTCTCCTGTTCCCGACATTGTCTGTGAGATTCCACATCCTGGGCTTGTCTGGCGGCAGTTTGTTGTGCTGTCTCCTGTTCCTGGCGTTGTCTATATTCCACATCTTGGGCTTGTCTGGCGGCAGTTTGTTGTGGTGTCTCCTATTCCCGACGTTGTCTGTGAGATTCCACATCCTGGGCTTGTCTGGCGGCAGTTTGTTGTGATATTTGTTGTTTGTTGGGATTTGAACAACGCTTCACTGATTGATTGGTCGTGCCCGGCATGCCACGACCAGAGACAGGCGCTGCGCCTGTTGCTGATTGGTCGTGGCCAGCCGGGCATAACCAATCAGTGAAGTGGTGTTTAAATCCCGTGCCAATCAGCGACAGGCGCAGTCCGGCCGCGAATTGGCGCGGAATTTAAACACCGCTTCATTGATTGGTTGCGCTCTGTCGTTAAATCCCGCGCCAATGTCGTAGATCTACGTGGCATTGTTACTGACAGAAAATGTTCATTAAATGTGACAGAACTATGACTCACTGTGACTGACAGAAAGTGTTCATTAAACGTGACTGAACTACGTGGCACTATGACTGACAGAAAGTGTTCATTAAATGTGACTGAAATACGTGGCACTATGACTGACAGAAAATGTTAATTAAACGTGACTGAACTACGTGGCACTATGACTGACAGAAAATGTTCATTAAACGTGAATGAACTACATGGCACTATGACTGACAGAAAATGTTAATTAAACGTGACTGAACTACGTGGCACTATGACTGACAGAAAATGTTAATTAAACGTGACTGAACTACGTGGCACTATGACTGACAAAAAGTGTTCATTAAACATGACTAAAATACGTGGCACTATGACTGACAGAAAATGTTCATTAAACGTGGATGAACTACGTGGCACTATGACTGACAGAAAATGTTCATTAAATGTGACTGAACTACGTGGCACTATGACTGACAGAAAATGTTGATTAAGGCTGTGTGCACACGATGTGGATTTAGTGCGGATCCGCAGCGTTTTTTCCAGCTCAGAAACGCTGCAGAACCGCACTGTGATGTACAGTATAATGTTAGTCTATGGGAAAAAAAAAAAAGCTGTGCACATGGTGCAGAAAAATCAGTGCGGAATTGCTGCGGATTTCAAAGAAGTGCATGTCACTTCTTTTGTGTGGATCTGCAGCGTTTCTGCACCTCTATATAATAGAAATCCGCATTGGGAAAAACTGCAGAAAATCCGCACAAAATCCGCATCAATTTCGCACAAAAAACGCACTAAATCCATATAAAAACCGCGGCAAATCCGCAGCTGCGGATTCTCCCAGGAGATGCGGATTTTGTGCAGAAAAATCTGCACCTCTTTTCTTACATGTGCACATAACCTAAATGTGACTGAAATACGTGGCACTATGACTGACAGAAAATGTTAATTAAACGTGACTGAACTACGTGGCACTATGACTGACAGAAAGTGTACACTTTCTGTCAGTCATAGTGCCACATAGTTCAGTCACGTTTAATTAACATTTTCTGTCAGTGACAGAAAATGTTCATTAAATTTGACTGAACTACGTGGCACCATGACTGACCTGACAGATCTTATTCAGTAAACTACGTCTCACTGTGAGTGGGGGTTAAATTATGCGCCAATAACGCTGATTGGTTGCAGCCAGCGGGCGCGACCAATCAGCGAAGCTTGTTTCAAATCCCGCGCCAATTCGCGGCTGGACTGGGCCTGTCCCATCCCGGCCGCGAATTGGCGCGTGATTTGAATCACGCTTCGCTGATTGGTCGCCACCGGCGTGCAGCAACCAATCAGAGACAGGTGCAGTCCGGCCTGAAACATGGTTCAAATCCCGCGCCTATTCGCGGCCGGACTACGCCTATCGCAGCGACATTGGCGCGGGATTTAAATCCCGCTTCCCTGATTGGTCGCGCCCAGTTGGCGCGACATTGGCGCGACATTGGCGCGGGATTTAAATCCCGACATTGCCGTGGGATTTAAATCCCGCTTCCCTGATTGCTCACGCCCAGCCGGCGCGACCAATCAGCGACATTGCCGTGGGATTTAAATTGGCCGCGGCTGGGCGCAACTAATCAGCGAAGCGGGATTTAAATCCCGCGCCAATGTCGCTAATTGGGCGCAACCAATCAGTGAAGCGGGATTTAAATCCCGCGCCAATGTCGCTGATTGGGCGCGTGATTTGAATCACGCTTTGCTGATTGGTCGCCGCTGGCGTGCAGCGACCAATCAGAGACAGGCGCAGTCCGGCCTGAAACATGGTTGAAATCCCGCGCCTATTCGCGGCCGGACAACGCCTGTCGCAGCGACATTTCTGTGGGATTTCCCGCTTCCCTGATTGGTCGCGCCCAGCCGGTGTGACCAATCAGTGACATTGCCGCAGGATTTAAATCCCGCCTCCCTGATTGGTCGCGACATTGGCGTGGGATTTAAATCCCGCTTCCCTGATTGGTCGCGCCCAGCCGGCGCGACCAATCAGCGACATTGCTGCAGGATTTAAATCGCGCTTCCCTGATTGGACGCGCCCAGCCAGCGCGACCAATCAGCGACATTGGCGCGGGATTTAAATCCCGCCTCCCTGATTGGTCACGACATTGCCGCGGGATTTAAATCCCGCTTCTCTGATTGGTCGCGCCCAGCCGGCGCGACCAATCAGCGACATTGGCGCGGGATTTAAATCGGCCGTGGCTGGGCGCGACCAATCAGCGAGCGGGATTTAAATCTCACGCCAATGTCGCTGATTGGGTGCGCGGTGCATTGCGGTCTCGCGAGATGATGACGTAGTGGTCTCGCGAGACTGCAATGCATGGACCCGAGCGTCGCGAGGAACGGGAAAGGCGTGGGCTGGATCCGGGGGCCGACAGAAGGTGAGTATATAATGATTTTTTTTTTTTTAATTACTTTTAACATTAGATCATTTTACTATTGATGCAGCATCAATAGTAAAAAGTTGGTCACTCAGGGTTAATAGCAGCGTGATTTAAATCCCGCTTCGCTGATTGGTGGCTCCCAGCCGGCGTGACCAATCAGCGACATTGGCGCGGGATTTAAGTCGGCCACGGCTGGGCGCTACCAATCAGTGAAGCGGGATTTAAATCCGGTGCCAATGTCGCTGATTGGGCGTGAGCAATCAGCAAAGCGGGATTTAAATCCCGGGGCAATGTCGCTGATTGGTCGCGCGGTGCATTGCGGTCTCGTGAGATGATGAAGTAGTGGTCTCACGAGACCGCCGCGTCATCATCTCGCGAGACCGCAATACATGGACCCGAGCGTCACGAGGAGTGGGAAAGGCCTGGGCTGCATCCGGGGGCCGACAGAAGGTGAGTATATAATGATTTTTTATTTTTTTATTATTTTTAACATTAGATCTTTTTACTATTGATGCAGTATAGGCAGCATCAATAGTAAAAATTTGGTCACACATGGTTAATAGCGGCGTTAACAGAGTGTGTTACACCGCGGCATAATGCGGTGTAACGCAGCTATTAACCCTGTGTGAGCGCTGACTGGAGGGGAGTATGGAGCGGGCACTGACTGCGGGAAGGAAGGAGCGGCCATTTTGCCGCCGCACTGTGCCGTCGCTGATTGGTCGTGGCTGTATTATCGCGACCAATCAGCGACTTGGGATTTCCGTGACAGACAGACAGAAAGACAGACAGAAAGACGGAAGTGACCCTTAGATAATTAGTATATAGTAGATAAACCATTTTCTCTTGTTAGATGTATAATGCATACCTTCCAACTTTGGAGGAAGGGAAAGAGGGACAAAGTCAGTGGCGCGCGCAGTGCGTTGTGGCAAATTTTAGGCCACACCTCTGACCACACCCATTTCACAACTAGTCACGCCCCAACCACACCCATTTAGCACTTCTGATCACAATGTTTCGTAAACAATAATTATAACCAAAAAAAAATATGGCCACACATGACGCTCCATACTGTATAATGGCCACACATGACGCTCCATACTGTATAATGGCCACACATGACGCTCCATACTGTATAATGGCCACACATGACGCTCCATACTGTATAATGGCCCCAAATGATGCTGTGTACAGTGTACTGGCCCCACGTGATGCTCCATACAGTATAATGGGCCAACATGATGCTGCATACTGTATAATGGCCACACATGATGCTCCATACTGAATAATGGCTCCACATGATGCTCCATACTGTATATTGGCCACACAGTGCTCCATACTGTATAATGGCCACACAGTGCTCCATACTGTATAATGGCCACACATGATGCTCCTTACTGTATAATGGCCACATGATGCTCCATACTGTATAATGGCTACACATGATGCTCCATACTGTATAATGGACACATTATGCTCCATACTGTATAATGGCCACACATGATGCTCCATACTGTATAATGGCTCCACATGATGCCCCATACTGTATAATGGCCATACATGATGCTCCATACTGTATAGTCACTCCACATGATGCTCCATACTGTATATTGGCCACACAGTGCTCCATACTGTATAATGGCCACACAGTGCTCCATACTGTATAATGGCCACACATGATGCTCCTTACTGTATAATGGCCACATGATGCTCCATACTGTATAATGGCTACACATGATGCTCCATACTGTATAATGGCCACATTATGCTCCATACTGTATAATGGCCACACATGATGCTCCATACTGTATAATTGCTCCACATGATGCCCCATACTGTATAATGGCCACACATGATGCTCCATACTGTATAGTGGCTCCACATGATGCTCCATACTGTATATTGGCCACACAGTGCTCCATACTGTATAATGGCCACACAGTGCTCCATACTGTATAATGGCCACACATGATGCTCCATACTGTATAATGGCCACATGATGCTCCATACTGTATAATGGCCACATTATGCTCCATACTGTATAATGGCCACACATGATGCTCCATACTGTATATTGGCCACACAGTGCCCCATACTGTATAATGGCCACACATGATGCTCCATACTGTATAATGGCTCCACATGATGCTCCATACTGTATAATGGCCACACATGATACTCAATACTGTATAATGGCTACACAGTGCTCCATACTGTATAATGGCCACAAAGTACTTCATACTGTATAATCGCCCCACATGATGCACAATACTGTATAATGACCACACATGATTCTGCGTACAGTATAATGGCCACACATGATGTTCCATACTGTATAAGCGACCTGCTGCAGCTTGCAGTGTGCACATAGATGGACCTGCTGCAGCTTGCAGTGTGTATATAGATGGACCTGCTGCAGCTTGCAGTGTGTATATAGACGGACCTGCTGCAGGTTTTTGGAGGAGATGTGTCCCTGTTCTGGGGGTCTGTGATGCTCTGGGGGGTCTGTGATGCTCTGGGGGTGTGTGATGCTCTGGTGGGGGGTCTGTGATGCTCTGGGGGTCTGTGAGGCTCTGGGGGATCTGTGATGCTCTGGGGGTCTGTGATGCTCTGGGGGTCTGTGATGCTCTGGGGGGATCTGTGATGCTCTGGGGGTCTGGGAGGCTCTGGGGGTCTGTGATGCTCTGAGGGTCTGTGATACTCTGAGGGTCTGTGATGCTCTGGGGGTCTGTGATGCCCTGGGGGGGTCTGTGATGCTCTGGGGGTCTGTGATGCTCTGGGGGATATGTGGTCCTGTGGGGGTCTGTGATGCTCTGGGGGTCTGTGATGCCCAGGTTGTAGCCCCAGGCTGCTGGCTGATGTCGATGAGCATGGCAGATAAGAAGTGCTGCTTATTGCTAGATATATTGGTAATTGGAGACAGTAGGTCTGCTGCAGCACCAGGGTAATTACGGTAATGCAGGAGCAGAGGCAGCAGAGTGTGTGAGCCCAGGCACACTGGCACACGGACACTGCCATCTGAGCAGTAAAGTTCCTGGTGTGCTCTCGGCCAGGGAGTGGTGAGCTGTCAGCTGTGATGGAGCGCAGACAGTGCACTTAACTTTCCAGCAGCAGCAGTGTGTGCTGAGTGCAGGAGCCTCCCTTGTAACTTACCCTCCTCATCCACCCTCCATTCTCTACCATCGAGGAAATAAATCAGGGAGGAAGCGGAGAGAGGGAGACTGGATGGCGGCTGATCAGACCTGGCTGCGAGAGTAGCTGTGCTCAGCCTCTGCACGGTCACTGCCTGGAGTTTATTCTTCGCTGCTTCCATCCCATCCCTGCCTAATACAAGGGGGCGTGTCGGCTGCTTCTGCTGTGTGCGGGACTGCGGGGCACAGCCTCAGAATCGGGACAGTCCCGCAGTATGAGGGACGGTTGGGAGCTATGGTATAATGCAATGACTGCTGATGGAGCATGGGAAATCTTTTCCTATCGAGGAGCTGATGGACTGGTCTACTGTTCATATGCGGCTTCACTGATTCATCAGCAGCCATTTTATATCTAACAAGAGGGGACTATGTAATAAAAGAGGGAACTGTGAATAACAAAAACACACTATGTAAGGGACAGCACTGGACATACAGTATGTCACGCTGTGATGGTCTTTGGTAAAGAAGGGGGGCCTCAAACTGTCCCTGGAATCCTAACTTGAGGATAGAGACCCAAGTCTCTGAACTCCTACCTTACTATGCTCCTGTTAAACCCTGATCTATCCCCACCCCCACCCCATGAGGCATGGTACAGGAGTGTAATGTAAACAAGACACAAATAAAAAACAGGGATAACAGGAAACCTCTATCATATAAAAGCACTAACCAACAATATGGAGGAGAAGGACAGGGAGGAATAAGCTAAAGAAGGGTTGTTAACCTCTTCAACACCAGAAGAAGCTAAATCCTTTTAACATGGGACACAAATGTGTCTTTAAAGAAGACCTGCGATTCATTACCTGACGTGAGTGTCTAACTCCAGTTCTTCCATGGAGACCCTGACACTCTCATGACTACATAACAGCAGAGGAAGCTATATAATAAGGAATGCACCATATATAATAAGAGAGGATGGTATGTAATAAGTAGTGTTGAGCATTCCGATACTGCAAATATCCGGTATCGGCCGATATTTGCTGTATCAGAATTCCGATACCAAGTTCCGATATTTTTGCGATATCGGAAATCGGAATCGGAAGTGTTCCCAGTCATCTTCGGCGTATGCGGTGCGTATGGTTCCCAGGGTCTGAAGGAGAGGAAACTCTCCTTCAGGCCCTGGGATCCATATTCATGTAAAAAATAAAGAATAAAAATAAAAAATATGGATATACTCACCCCTCCGAGAACCCTGACTGTCACCGCTGCAAGCGTCTGCCTCCGTTCCTAAGAATGCAGAGGGTGAAGGACCTTCGATGACATCGCGGTCTTGTGATTGGTCCGTGACCGCTCATGTGACCGGTCACCTGACTGCGACGTCATCGAAGGTCCTTCACGCTCTGCATTCTTAGGAACAGAGGCAGACGCTTGCAGCGGTGACAGCCAGGGTTTTCGGAGGGGTGAGTATATCCATATTTTTTATTTTTATTCTTTATTTTTTACATGAATATGGATCCCAGGGCCTGAAGGAGAGTTTCCTCTCCTTCAGACCCTGGGAACCATCCAGGATAGCTTCCGATACTTGTGTCCCATTGACTTGCATTGGCATCGGGTATCGGTATCGGCAATATCCGATATTTTTTGGATATCGGCCGATCCCTTCCGATACCGATACCCTTGAGTATCGGAAGGTATCGCTCAACACTAGTAATAAGGGATGATGTTATGCATAATAAAAGAGGAAACTATGTACAGTAACTTAAGACAGCGCTATACACAATAAGTGAGTACACTATATACTAAAGGACTGTGCTATACATAATAAGGCTGCAATCATGTATATATGTGCAGTGTCAGTGTGCTGACCGCATTTACAGACGCAATGAGCATGTCCAATTCTGATCCTCAAAATTGTATCAGAGCAAAACATTCTCTGAACCTCACAGATCTCATTCTAAGATCCGTGATTTTCATGTATGTGTGAATGGACATTTAAAATTCAACAATTCTGTGTGCTGTCCGATAAAAAAATCTGGCAGCACACAGACATATCACACAAATGTGAGAATGTGGCTTAAGGAGTTTACAGATAACATTATCTGTCCACGTCACACAGCGCAGATACAGAATAATATTTACATCCAAACACAAAAAAATGCAACAAAAGGATGTAAAAAACAAAAATTTTAAGCAGCGTTCTTCCTGCCAACACATTAGAATATGCAGCAGAATTTTCTCCTGCTAATACTGTACGTGTGCACGTAGGCTTAGTCCCTGTCCTGTGTCCCCATCATTCATTAGAACTACTTGATAGCATCATAATGAATTTGTTGGTGGGAGAAGACATTATTACTGGTACTTAACATCCTCCTCCACCTCCCAATTCATTACAAGTTTCTGATAGCGTCTTCTTCCACCTTTCAATTTATTATAAAGTGTCCTGTGCACCTTACCCCATCCTCTCACCCAATAAATTTTAAGTCCCTGATAGCATCCTCCCCATCTCACAATACAATATGACACTATCAGGGACTTAGCACGCTCTCCAAAACCAAATTCATTATACATCCATGTCTAACGTGTTCCTCCACTTACCCTGTTCATAAGTCAATTATAAGACCCCCCTTACTCCCATCCCAATTACAGACTACCCTCATTGTCCTCTCCTTCACCCCCTCATTATCCTCTTCCTCATCCCCCTCATTGTCTTCTCCCCACTCACATCATTATCCTCTCCCTCACCTCCATCATTGTCCTCTCCCACACCCTCATTATTGTCCTCTCCCCCACCCTCATCATTGTCCTCTCCACTACCCCCATCATTGTACTCTCCACCTCCCCCATAATTGTCCTGGGGGGGTGGGGGAGAGGACATTGAGAAGGCAATGATGGTGGCAGTGGAAAGGACAATGATGGGGTGGTGGGGAGAAAGCAATGATGGAGGTGGTGAAGAGGGCAATCATGGGGGTAGAGGAGAGGGCAATAATGGGATGCGGGGGAAGGAGGACAATGAGGGGAGTGGGGGATTGGGATGGGAAGAATTTTTGTTGTTCACAGTGCCCTTTTTAATTACATAGTCCCCTCTCTTGCTAGATGTAAAATGACTACTGATGGAGGAGCCGGTGACCAGACGACCAGTCCATCAGCTCCTCCTTTAGAAAAGAAGCTTTCCCATGCTCCATCAGCCATCATTGCATTATACAGCTAACAAGACAGGACAGTATGCAATAAAAAACAGGGCTCTATAAAATTCAACATGTAAGTGAGGGCAATATACATAATAAAGGAGACTATGTAATATGTATATGTATGTGTGTGTGGCTATATATATATATATATATATATATATATATATATATATATATAAATATATATATATATATAAATATATATATATATATATATATATATATATATATATATATATCTTTGTCGCCTTAAAAGGAGGGGGGCCCAGACACATTTCCTGCACAGGGGCCCCAATCTGTCTGTGTCCTCCCCTGAGCCTGCTCTCTGATGCTTCAGCAGTATGGAAAATTGTGCTGGGTATGCAAAGTTTGGCCACCAGCTTTTTTTGGACTACTAGCAAAGAATTGTAGAAAGTATACAATATGTGGTGCACATCATGGTATATTCCCATATTGCCATTGCGTGGCAGTTTACATTGATTTCTGCTTTAAACCGGCAATATACATAAAAGTAAGTCAACAAAGATTACTGTATACTGTATTTCTACAGGGTACAAAGGCTACTGCAGGCCACAGAGACTGTAAAGGTGGACATACGATCTGCATTCAAGATCCACTTGAGTAGACTTACAAGACATTACCTGGAATACACAGGCTAATTACATCACTTTTCAACTAATGTCCTGATCATATACACAGGCAGGCTGCAATGTGATACTTCACCATGAACAGCCCATTGAAGTGAAACGAATGATCACCTGAGCCGCCTCCGAAAATTAACAGCTTCAGTACCAGGGCACTGAGCTATCAACATAACATAGTTTTCAATTTACAAGGTGCGTTTTTTCCTGGAAAACCTGAAACAGCAGAAAAAATATACTAGCAAGAAGCACAGTACTTCCAAACTCTTAACTAAAGCATGAAATTTAAGGATGAGGCCAGCTTCACTGCCCCCATGATTATTCATCCTACAGAAGCAAAGCTACCTGTATTTACAGCATTGAAGAGCACACAGTTCAGACCAGCCACTCAAAGGTGCCCAAACTATCGATCATTAGGAGCGCACTGCCATCCGGCAAGGGCAAAGTCGAGAAGAACCGGGCAAATTTTGTCACAAACACAAACTCTGATTCTCACACTCATTTTTTTACCTATCACAATGGGTTGACAATGATCTAAGCTAAGCACATTCAGTTCACACATCTAAACTACATTTCATCCTCCACTACTCTTCCTTTTGCTAGGCCAGCAAGACATCTGCCCTTGGTGACTCACTAGTACATACACTCCGAACATTCCCAAGCACCTAATAGGCACTCTGCATACATAAGGTAAGATAACCAGGCTACACTTTTCATCTTTGAGGTTGTGGGCACATGTAGAGGAGCAAGGAACAGATGTATATGCAGTTTACATTCAATACCCAAGTAAATGTACAGTGCTTACAAAATTAACAAAAAGATTAAATAATCAAAATGTCCAGAAAGCGAAAAAAGGTGGCATTCACCATCCATGTAAAACATTCTTTTATTTCATTTCTTTAAAATGTTGCAGAGAGACAATGCCGTTTTGAGCTGTCTGCAGCACAGGACCCGTTGAATTGCAGACAGCGCAAAACGCCCGTTGTCCAATGAAGTGTCCGATTCATTCTCTCGCAGCAATATTTTAAAGAAATGAAATAAAAGAATATTCTACACAGATGGTGAGTGCCACCTTTTTTTTTATCTTTCTGGCCATTTTTTTAACCTTTTTTTCTGGTGTGCACCAGTATTTCGTTTTTTGACCGATGTCTTTGTGCTTTAGGGATTTCGTACCATTTTTTTTCTTTCATTTTCTGTTAAATAATCAAAATATATACACACAAGGCAAAAAAACAGAAAACAAAAAGGAATTGGGAAATTATTTTTTGCAGATGAGATTGCCACAGAATAAAGACAGTCCTATAAATCATGTTGTCTCTCCTGGATCTGGCAATGACTTTTTCTGAATAACATAAAGACAATCCACACCCCTCAACCCTTCTCCTGGTCAGATAAAAGGAGGATGGCTAATTGTATGCAAGGAACATGGGTGAAAAGACATAATTCTAATTTGTCATTTTTTTTCACAGGATCCAGCTGGTGGAATGATACGACTACCTTACTTCTGAGTATACTTTCACCATCCTTGAGAGACCAAACATGACTGATATTTCCATAGTTCTGGTTGAAATTGCATTTTTGTGGCTTCCCAAGGAGGATGATCCTCGTACTTGAACCAAAACCAGCAATAATTTTTCCCGAATCACATCTACGTGGATGGTGCTGATATCAGATAAGTATAGATAGGGCATGGAAATAATGCATTTCCATTGTTCCACGTAATGCTATAGACGTACCGTGTACCTTAGGGCCAATTATCTTCCCCTTTGAGGTAGCATCTCTTTGCTAATGAGGAAGTAAACAGTGAAAGCTTATTTCAAAAATTGCCAGCTACTCATTAACCCTTTTACGACATGTGCCATATATACGGCGCAAGTCGGAAGCAGATGTATGGAGCACGTTACGCAGTGAGCCCACTCCACATCCGGCAGGGGATGGCTGTGTATTACAATAGCGGGTGAACTTCAGATTTTTCTTCACCACTAAAATAAAAAAACTGGGCATGTTTGGTATTGCCGTAATTGTATTGATAAGGAGAATCCTATTGTTTGGTCAGTTTTACCATGAAATGTACAACGTAAAAAACAATTCCCAAAAAAGTCAGAAATATGTTTTTTCTCAATTTCACTGCAATTTGATTTTTTTCCCCTGTTTTCGAGTACACTATGTGGTAAAATGAATGGTGTCATTTGAAAGTACAACTCGTCCTGCAAAAAACAAGCCCTCATATTTCTATGGAGATAGAAAAAATAGTTATGGCTGTGGAAAGAAGGGAAAAAAAACTAAAATGAAAAAACGAAAATGGGCTGCGGGGTGAAGGAGTTAATTAATTTTCTACATCTACAGTACGATGCTTCAGTGAGTTTATATTTTGATTTTACCAACGTTCAACAATCTTTTTAGGTCAACCAACTTAAACCCTTCCCGCAGAAGACAATTTTGATTTTGCACTTTAGTTTTTTATCTACTTCTTTCAAAAACAATATCTTTTTATTTTTCTGTTGACATAGCTGTACGATGGCCTATTTTTACGCTATGAGTTGTAGTTTTGAATGAAACCATCAATTTTTTTCTATATTATGTAATGAAAAACAGGGAAAAAAATCAAATCCAAGTGCAGTGAAAAAGTCGACCGTCCCAGCCCCCCCCCCCAAAAAAAAATAAATGAAAAAAAAGAATTCTGCCATCGATTTTTGGATTTTGCTTTTACGACATTCATTGTGCATGCAGTAAATATGACATGGCCATACCATTACAATTACTTTATTGGTGAAACAAAATTCAGAAATTAGGAAAAAAGAATGTTGGTTTGGGTTGCCATTTCTTGAAAGCCGCAAGTTTATTTTCTGTCAAATTAACTGTGTGAAGGTGTGTTGTTGTTTTTTTTGCTTTTTTTTCTGCAAGGAAAGATGAGGTCTTTATTTGTAACTTTTTGGGAGACATATGATGTTTTGATCACTTTTTTTCATTTTTTGCACATCAACAGCCACTGTAAATCAGCAACTGATATTTTGAGTTTTTTGCTTTTTATATATTAAAGGATTAGACATAGCATTGCTGAATATATATTCAGTTGTATTTATTGCATTTAGAATGGATTGGTTACAGTCACAGTCTTACATTCAATATAAAATGCAATAACATAGGACATTTAAAAGAGTTTGTTCACTTTAAACAAAGTGGTAAAAAGTGGTCCCCAAATGATTGAACTAATGTAAAACAACAAAGTCATATAGTATTCGCTCTCTTGCGGTCCAGTACCGGCTCTCCCCTACCAATTTTGTCTGATTTGCTGCATTGTTGACATTACGTCAACAGTGCACATCAACGCTGCTGCTAATCATTGAGCTCAGCGTCCTGCTCTGTCCACATGTTCAGTGCTGCTGAGCTCAGTGATTGGTTGATTTGAGCTGCTAAGGAAACATCATGGCTGTAGCCACTGAGACTAGAGCAGTGGCAAGGGTAATGGTACAGAAGAGGTGCTAGTGTCAGTTCTATTATAAGGAGAGAAAACATAAGAGATTTGGGCAGTTGTAGCACGGCAGCCTGAATTATGAAACTATCCAACAGTTCCAAATATATAGATATGAATAATTCTATATATTTTTAAATTTCCAAGCATAAAAGAGCCAATATGAGATTGAGAATGTAATCATAACTAAAAAAAAATAATTGATAATCATAGCTTGAATAAAAGAACATGGACGTGACAAGAATGGGTTTTCTAATATTTTTTAAAACTTCCTTTTTACTTTTTTTTTAGTTCCTTGGGGACCTGAACCAAAAATTGTCTGATCTTGTGTTCTATATATTGCAGTACACAGACACACAGCGCTTCTTATAATGTCTACTGGAGAAACATAATGTGACAAGTCTTGTCAATCAGCCTCCTCCAAATGAAAAACACTTCACTTCTGAAAGCAGTTTTTAAATTGGAGGCGGCTGAAGATTATTAATAAGTGACAACAATTTATGCCTCCAATACAATTGTTACAATAAAAATGAATCTGTCAGGTCCACAAACATTATTTGCTAGCAGATATAGCACCCGATTCATCAAGAGCGGAATTTTTGATGCCGGTCTTGATTAGGAGGCACGCTAAAGTCAAACAATCCTGATTCATAAAGCAGTACCAAACTCTCCATGAATCTGACGAGTGGCATGCGCCTCCATGCGTTAGGCCAGCAATCTCACTCCAGTCAAGGAGTGGAATAAGGTTTCTGGCATATTGCGGGAGCGCAAACCTGCGCACCATTTGGCGGTGTCTTCTGAACAGACACCTGAGTCTATGCAATGTGATAGAATTCTGACCAGAAGTGAACGGCAAAATTATAGACTGCAAAATGGGTTGTGCTTTTACTGTGGTGACTCAGCTCATGTTATCTCAGCATGCTCTAAGCGCAAAAAAAAGGTTGATAAATCTGTCACCATCGGTACTTTACAGCCTAAGTTCATTTTGTCTGTTACCCTGATTTGTTCCCTGTCATCTTACCCGGTTATGGCTTTTGTAGATTCAGGTGCTGCCCTGAGTCTGATGGACTTGTCATTTGCCAGGCGCTGTGGTTTTGTTTTGGAGCCTTTAAAATTCCCTATTCCACTAAGGGGAATTGATGCTACACCATTGGCTACGAATAAACCTCAGTACTGGACACAAGTGACCATGTGCATGACTCCTGTTCATCAGGAGGTGATTCGCTTTCTTGTACTGCATAATTTGCATGATGTTGTCGTGTTGGGTCTGCCATGGTTGCAGACTCATAATCCAGTCCTGGATTGGAAAGCAATGTCTGTGTCAAGTTGGGGTTGTCAGGGAATTCATGGCGACGCTCCTGTGGTGTCAATTGCTTCATCCACTCCTTCTGAAGTCCCTGCATTTTTGTCAGACTACCAGGATGTATTTGATGAGCCCAAACTCAGTTCTCTACCTCCTCATAGGGATTGTGATTGTGCTATAAATTTGATTCCTGGTAGTAAGTTTCCTAAGGGACGACTTTTCAATTTGTCAGTGCCGGAGCATGCTGCCATGCGGAGTTATATAAAGAAGTCTTTGGAGAAAAGACTTATTCGCCCCTCCTCCTCCCCTCTTGGTGCGGGGTTCTTTTTTGTGGCTAAGAAGGATGGTTCTCTGAGACCTTGTATTGATTATCGCCTACTAAATAAAATCACGGTCAAATTTCAGTATCCTTTGCCATTGTTATCTGATCTGTTTGCTCGCATTAAGGGGTCTAGTTGGTTCACCAAGATAGATCTTCGTGGTGCGTATAACCTTGTGCGTATTAAGAAGGGTGATGAATGGAAAACTGCATTTAATACGCCCGAAGGCCATTTTGAGTACTTGGTGATGCCTTTTGGACTTTCTAACGCTCCTTCTGTCTTTCAGTCCTTTATGCACGACATCTTCCGCGAATATCTGGATAAATTTATGATTGTGTATCTGCATGATATTCTGTTTTTTTCTGATGATTGGGAGTCCCATGTTAAGCAGGTCAGGATGGTATTTCAGGTCCTGCGTGCCAATGCTTTATTTGTGAAGGGCTCAAAATGTCTTTTTGGAGTCCAGAAGGTTTCTTTTTTGGGTTTCATTTTTTCTCCTTCTACTATTGAGATGGACCCAGTCAAGGTTCAGGCTATTCATGACTGGACGCAGCCTACATCTGTTAAGAGTCTTCAGAAGTTCTTGGGTTTTGCTAATTTTTACCGTCGCTTCATCGCTAATTTTTCTGGTGTTGTTAAGCCTTTGACGGATTTGACCAAGAAAGGTTCTGATGTTACTAACTGGTCTCCTGCGGCTGTGGAGGCCTTTCGGGAGCTGAAGCGCCGGTTTTCTTCGGCTCCGGTCTTATGTCAGCCAGATGTCTCTCTTCCTTTCCAGGTCGAGGTTGATGCTTCCGAGATTGGAGCGGGGGCTGTTTTGTCGCAGAGAAGCTCCGATGGCTCTGTGATGAAGCCATGTGCTTTCTTTTCAAGAAAGTTTTCGCCTGCCGAGCGGAATTATGATGTCGGTAATCGGGAGTTGTTGGCTATGAAGTGGGCATTTGAGGAGTGGCGACATTGGCTCGAGGGAGCTAAGCATTGTGTGGTGTGTCATGGATCCCAATGGCTGGGGATCGCACTGGACCAGCAAAATAACATAAATAACGGACGAGCTCTAGGGTGATGGAACCTGGGCTGACCGCTGCCCTACTCCTGACAAACACAACTAGAAATAGCCAGGGAGCGTGCCTACGTTGATTCTAGACGCCACGCGCCAGCCTAAGAGCTAACTAGCACTGCAGAGGAAATAAAGACCTAGCTTGCCTCCAGAGGAATGAACCCCAAAAGGTATAGTTGCCCCCCACATGTATTGACGGTGAAATGAGAGGAAGGCACGCACATAGAGATGAAAATAGATTTAGCAAAATGAGGCCCGCTATAACTAGAAAGCAGAATGATACAAAAGGGGTCTAAGCGGTCAGCAAAAAACCCTAATCAAAAACCATCCTGAGATTACAAGAACCCATGTGCCAACTCATGGCACATGGGGAGAACCTCAGCCCACTAGAGCTACCAGCTAGCATAGAGTCATAATTAGCAAGCTGGACAAAAAACCAAACAACTAAAAAACAGAACTTAGCTTATCCTGAGAGATCTGGGAGCAGGTAGTCAGGAACCAAACTGAGCACATCTGAGTACATTGATAGCCGGCAAGGGAATGACAGAAAAGCCAGGTTAAATAGGAAACACCCAGCCTCTGATGGACAGGTGGAAAGCAGAGACCGCAACCCACCAAAGTCACCCAGTACCAGCCGTAACCACCAGAGGGAGCCCAAAAACTGAATCCACAACAGTACCCCCCCCTTGAGGAGGGGTCACCGAACCCTCACGAGAACCCCCAGGGCGATCAGGATGAGCTCTATGGAAGGCGCGGACCAAATCAGTCGCATGAACATCAGAGGCGACCACCCAGGAATTATCCTCCTGACCATAACCCTTCCACTTAACCAAATACTGGAGTTTACGTCTGGAAACACGAGAATCCAAGATCTTCTCAACAACATACTCCAATTCTCCCTCCACCAGCACCGGAGCAGGAGGCTCAACCAAAGGAACAATGGGCACCTCATACCTCCGCAATAACGACCGATGGAACACATTATGAATAGCAAACGATGCTGGGAGATCCAAACGAAAAGATACAGGGTTAAGAATCTCCAAGATCTTATAAGGACCGATGAACCGAGGCTTGAACTTAGGAGAAGAGACCTTCATAGGGACAAAACGAGAAGACAACCACACCAAGTCCCCAACAAGAAGTCGGGGACCCACGCGGCGACGGCGATTAGCAAACTGCTGAGTCCTCTCCTGAGACAACTTCAAATTGTCCACCACCTGATTCCAAATCTGATGTAGCCTGTCCACCACCACGTCCACTCCAGGACAATCCGAAGGCTCCACCTGACCAGAGGAAAAACGAGGATGAAACCCCGAATTACAAAAGAAAGGAGAGACCAAAGTAGCAGAACTAGCCCGATTATTAAGGGCAAATTCGGCCAGTGGCAAAAAGGCAACCCAGTCATCTTGATCAGCAGAAACAAAACACCTTAAATAAGTTTCCAAGGTCTGATTAGTTCGCTCCGTCTGGCCATTCGTCTGAGGATGGAATGCAGACGAGAAAGACAAATCAATGCTCATCTTAGCACAAAACGTCCGCCAAAATCTAGACACAAACTGGGATCCCCTGTCAGAAACGATATTCTCCGGAATCCCATGCAAACGAACCACGTTCTGAAAAAATAAAGGGACCAACTCAGAAGAGGAAGGCAACTTAGGCAAGGGTACCAAATGAACCATCTTAGAAAAGCGGTCACACACAACCCAGATAACGGACATTTTCTGTGAGACAGGGAGATCTGAAATAAAATCCATGGAAATGTGCGTCCAAGGCCTCTTCGGGATAGGCAAGGATAACAACAACCCACTGGCCCGAGAACAGCAAGGCTTAGCCCGAGCACACACTTCACAAGACTGCACAAAGGTGCGCACATCCCTTGACAAGGAAGGCCACCAAAAAGACCTGGCCACCAAGTCTCTAGTACCAAATATTCCAGGATGACCAGCCAACACAGAAGAATGGACCTCGGAGATGACTCTACTGGTCCAATCATCCGGAACAAACAGTCTTTCTGGTGGACAACGATCAGGTTTATCCGCCTGAAACTCCTGCAATGCACGTCGCAAGTCTGGGGAGACGGCGGACAATATTACCCCATCCCTAAGGATACCAGAAGGCCCAGAGTCTCCAGGAGAGTCAGGCACAAAACTCCTGGAAAGAGCATCTGCCTTCACATTCTTTGAACCTGGCAGGTATGAAACCACAAAATTGAAACGAGAAAAAAACAACGACCAACGAGCCTGTCTAGGATTCAGACGCCTGGCAGACTCAAGGTAAATCAGATTTTTGTGATCAGTCAAGACCACCACACGATGTCTAGCACCCTCAAGCCAATGACGCCACTCCTCAAATGCCCACTTCATGGCCAAAAGCTCCCGATTACCCACATCATAATTGCGCTCGGCGGGCGAGAATTTTCTAGAAAAGAACGCACATGGCTTCATCACCGAGCCATTGGAACTTCTCTGTGACAAAACCGCCCCCGCTCCAATCTCGGAAGCATCAACCTCAACCTGAAAAGGAAGTGAAACATCTGGTTGACATAACACAGGAGCAGAAGAAAACCGGCGCTTAAGTTCCTGAAAGGCCTCCACAGTCGTAGGAGACCAATTAGCAACATCAGCACCCTTTTTAGTCAAATCAGTCAAAGGTTTAACAACACTGGAAAAATTAGTAATGAACCGACGATAAAAATTAGCAAAACCCAAGAACTTCTGAAGACTCTTAACAGATGTAGGTTGTGTCCAGTCACAAATCGCCTGAACCTTGACGGGATCCATCTCAATAGTAGAAGGAGAAAAAATGTACCCCAAAAAAGAAATTTTCTGGACTCCGAAGAGACATTTTGAGCCCTTCACAAACAGAGAATTGGCCCTGCAGGACTTGAAACACCTTCCTGACCTGTAGAACATGAGACTCCCAGTCATCAGAAAACACCAAAATATCATCCAAATACACAATCATAAACTTATCCAGATATTCACGGAAAATATTGTGCATAAAGGACTGAAAGACTGAAGGAGCATTAGAAAGTCCAAAAGGCATTACCAAATACTCAAAATGGCCCTCAGGCGTATTAAATGCGGTTTTCCACTCATCACCCTGTTTTATCCGCACAAGATTATACGCACCACGAAGATCTATCTTAGTGAACCACCTAGCCCCCTTAATGAGAGCAAACAAATCAGTCAATAATGGCAATGGATACTGATATTTGACTGTAATCTTATTCAGAAGGCGATAATCTATACAAGGCCTCAGGGAACCATCTTTTTTTGCCACGAAAAAAAAACCTGCTCCCAGAGGGGACGAAGATGGACGAATATGTCCCTTTTCCAAGGACTCCTTAATATAATTCCACATAGCAGTATGCTCTGGCACTGACAGATTAAATAAACGACCCTTAGGGAACTTACTGCCAGGAATTAATTCTATAGCACAGTCACAATCCCTATGAGGAGGGAGCGAATTGAGCTTAGGCTCCTCAAAAACATCCCGATAGTCAGACAAAAACGCAGGGACCTCAGAAGGAGTAGATGAAGCGATTGAAATCAGAGGTGCATCATCATGAACCCCCTGACATCCCCAGCTTAACACAGACATTGTTTTCCAATCCAGGACAGGATTATGAGTTTGTAACCATGGCAGACCAAGCACTAGTACATCATGTAAATTATACAGTACAAGGAAGCGAATCACCTCCTGATGAACGGGAGTCATGCGCATGGTCACTTGTGTCCAGTACTGCGGTTTATTCATAGCCAATGGTGTAGAGTCAATTCCCTTCAAAGGAATAGGAACTTCCAGAGGCTCCAGACTAAAACCGCAGCGTTTGGCAAATGACCAATCCATAAGACGCAGGGCAGCGCCCGAATCCACATAGGCATCGACGGAAATGGATGACAGTGAACAAATCAGAGTTACAGACAAAATGAACTTAGACTGCAGAGTACTAATGGCAAAAGATTTATCAACCTTTTTTGTGCGTTTAGAGCATGCTGATATAACATGAGCTGAATCACCACAATAAAAACACAATCCATTTTTCCGCCTATAATTTTGCCGTTCACTTCTGGACTGAATTCTATCACATTGCATAGTCTCAGGTGCCTGTTCAGAAGACACCGCCAACTGGTGCACAGGTTTGCGCTCCCGTAAACGCCGATCAATCTGAATGGCCATAGTCATAGACTCATTCAGACCTGTAGGCGCAGGGAACCCCACCATAATATCCTTAATGGCCTCAGAAAGACCATCTCTGAAGTTTGCAGCCAGGGCGCACTCATTCCACTGAGTAAGCACCGACCATTTCCGAAATTTTTGACAATATACTTCCGCTTCATCATGCCCCTGAGAGAGGGCTAATAAAGCCTTTTCAGCCTGAATCTCCAGGTTAGGTTCCTCATAGAGCAATCCCAGTGCCAGAAAAAACGCATCCACACTGAGCAATGCAGGATCCCCTGGTGCCAATGCAAATGCCCAATTCTGAGGGTCGCCCCGCAGGAAAGATATTACAATCTTAACCTGCTGAGCAGGGTCTCCAGAGGAGCGAGATTTCAAAGAAAGAAACAATTTGCAATTGTTCCTGAAATTCAGGAAGGTAGATCTATCTCCAGAAAAAAACTCTGGAATAGGAATTCTAGGTTCAGACATGGGAGTGAAAACAACAAAATCCTGTATGTTTTGAACTTTTGCAGCAAGATTACTCAGGCTGGAAGCCAAACTCTGGACATCCATGTTAAACAGCTAAGGTCAGAGCCATTCAAGGGTTAAGAGGAGGTAAGAAGCAGCTAGACAGCAATTAAGGGCTAGGCAGCAAAACTCTGAGGGGAAAAAAAAAAAAATTTCCCTTAAACACTTCTTTTTCTCCTGCTTCAGCCCAAACAATTAACACTTTGTAGGCCGGCTATACTGTCATGGATCCCAATGGCTGGGGATCGCACTGGACCAGCAAAATAACATAAATAACGGACGAGCTCTAGGGTGATGGAACCTGGGCTGACCGCTGCCCTACTCCTGACAAACACAACTAGAAATAGCCAGGGAGCGTGCCTACGTTGATTCTAGACGCCACGCGCCAGCCTAAGAGCTAACTAGCACTGCAGAGGAAATAAAGACCTAGTTTGCCTCCAGAGGAATGAACCCCAAAAGGTATAGTTGCCCCCCACATGTATTGACGGTGAAATGAGAGGAAGGCACGCACATAGAGATGAAAATAGATTTAGCAAAATGAGGCCCGCTATTACTAGAAAGCAGAATGATACAAAAGGGGTCTAAGCGGTCAGCAAAAAACCCTAATCAAAAACCATCCTGAGATTACAAGAACCCATGTGCCAACTCATGGCACATGGGGAGAACCTCAGCCCACTAGAGCTACCAGCTAGCATAGAGTCATAATTAGCAAGCTGGACAAAAAACCAAACAACTAAAAAACAGAACTTAGCTTATCCTGAGAGATCTGGGAGCAGGTAGTCAGGAACCAAACTGAGCACATCTGAGTACATTGATAGCCGGCAAGGGAATGACAGAAAAGCCAGGTTAAATAGGAAACACCCAGCCTCTGATGGACAGGTGGAAAGCAGAGACCGCAACCCACCAAAGTCACCCAGTACCAGCCGTAACCACCAGAGGGAGCCCAAAAACAGAATCCACAACAGTGGTGGTCTTGACTGATCACAAGAATCTGATTTATCTCGAGTCGGCCAAGCGGCTGAATCCTAGACAGGCTCGTTGGTCGTTGTTTTTCTCTCGTTTTGATTTTGTGGTCTCGTACCTGCCTGGTTCGAAGAATGTAAAGGCTGATGCTCTTTCTAGGAGTTTTGTGCCTGACTCTCCTGGAGATTCAGAGCCGGCTGGTATTCTCAGAGAAGGGGTGATTTTGTCTGCCATCTCCCCAGATTTGCGACGAGTGCTGCAGGAGTTTCAGGCGGATAGACCTGACCGTTGTCCACCGGAGAGACTGTTTGTCCCGATAGATGGACCAGCAGAGTTATTTCCGAGGTTCATTCTTCGGTGTTGGCGGGCCATCCTGGAATATTTGGTACCAGAGATTTGGTGGCCAGGTCCTTTTGGTGGCCTTCCTTGTCGCGGGATGTGCGTTCCTTTGTGCAGTCTTGTGGAATTTGTGCTCGGGCTAAGCCTTGCTGTTCTCGTGCCAGTGGTTTGCTGTTACCTTTGCCTGTCCCGAAGAGGCCTTGGACGCACATTTCCATGGATTTTATTTCTGATCTCCCTGTCTCTCAGAGAATGTCTGTCATCTGGGTGGTGTGTGATCATTTTTCTAAGATGGTCCATTTGGTGCCCTTGCCTAAGTTGCCTTCCTCCTCCGAGTTGGTTCCGCTGTTTTTTCAAAATGTGGTTCGTTTGCATGGGATCCCTGAAAATATTGTTTCCGACAGAGGATCCCAGTTTGTGTCTAGATTTTGGCGGACCTTTTGCGCTAAGATGGGCATTGATTTGTCTTTTTCGTCAGCCTTCCATCCTCAGACGAATGGCCAAACCGAGCGAACTAATCAGACCTTGGAAACCTATTTGAGATGTTTTGTTTCTGCTGATCAGGACGACTGGGTTACTTTTTTGCCATTGGCCGAGTTTGCCCTTAATAATCGGGCTAGTTCTGCTACTTTTGTTTCTCCTTTTTTTTGTAATTCGGGGTTTCATCCTCGTTTTTCCTCGGGTCAGGTGGAGCCTTCTGACTGTCCTGGAGTGGATGTTGTGGTGGATAGGTTGCATCAGATTTGGAATCATGTTGTGGACAATTTGAAGCTGTCACAAGAGAAGGCTCAGCGCTTTGCCAACCGCCGTCGCTGTGTGGGTCCCCGACTTCGCGTTGGGGACTTGGTGTGGTTGTCTTCTCGCTTTGTTCCTATGAAGGTCTCCTCTCCTAAGTTCAAGCCTCGGTTTATCGGTCCTTATAAGATTTTGGAAGTCCTTAACTCTGTGTCATTTCGTTTGGACCTCCCAGCATCGTTTGCTATTCATAATGTGTTTCATCGGTCGTTGTTGCGGAGGTATGTGGTGCCTGTGGGTCCTCCGGTTGAGCCTCCTGCTCCTGTGCTGGTTGAGGGAGAATTGGAACACGTGGTGGAGAAGATCTTGGATTCTCGTATTTCTAGACGGAGGCTTCAGTATTTGGTTAAATGGAAGGGCTATGGTCAGGAGGATAATTCCTGGGTTGTCGCCTCTGATGTTCATGCGGCCGATTTGGTTCGTGCCTTCCATGTTGCTCACCCTGATCGCCCTGGGGGTTTTTATGAGGGTTCGGTGACCCCTCCTCAAGGGGGGGTACTGTTGTGAACTCTGTTTTCAGGCTCCCTCTTGTGGTCACAGGTGGTATTGTGTGACTTTTGTTTTGGGCTCCCCCTGGTGGCTTTGTTTGTTATCCTGCGGGTCTGTGGCTGATCAGCTGCCTCGTTATTCACTTGGGAGTTTCCTATTTAGCTCTGTTTCACTTCCACTTGTTGCCGGCTGTCAATGTATTCAGTGCTATTCTGATTACTCCTGATTATCTTAGGTTTCAGTCTCTTCAGGAGAAGCTAAGTTCTGTTTAATTATTTTTTGCTCATCAGTCTGCAATATGATTTCTGTGTATGATGAGTTTAGTCCAGTTTGCTAATATGTGATTTCTTGCTCTGGTTTGCTCTGGGATACAGAGTTGCTTCCCTCGCACCGTTAGTTGGTGCGGGGGCTCGAGCAATCTCTGCGTGGATATTTTGAATAGGGTTTTTAATTGACCGCACAGTTCCCTTTCTATTTTCTGCTATCTAGTGTTAGCGGGCCTCATTTGCTAAATCTAATTTCATCTCTGCGTTTGTGCTTTCCCCTTAACTCACCGTTAATATTTGTGGGGGGCTATTCTATATCTTTGGGGTCATTTCACTGAGGCAAGTGAGGACTTTCATTCCCTCTAGGAATAGTCAGTTCCTCAGGCCGTGACGAGACGTCTAGGATTTTCAGGTAACGTTCCACGGCTGCCTATAGTTGTTTGCGGATAGGATCAGGTTGCGGTCAATTCAGTTACCACTTCCCAGAGTTTGTAGTCGGTTTAATTACTTAGCTAGTCCTACTTGCGATCCTTGCCACTAGGATCATAACAGACCCCCCTACCCCCCAAAAAATGATGTGTGGTGCCTAATATATTTACTAACCAGCAAAGGCTAAACAGACAGCTGTGGGCTGATATTAATAGGCTGGGATGGGGCCATGGCTATTGGCCCCCTCTCAGAATAAGAACATCATCCCTCAGCCACCCCAGAAATGGCACATCCATTAGATGCACCAATTCTCGCACTTAATTTCTGCTCTTCCCACTTGTCCTGGTGCAGTGGCAAGTGGGGTAATAGTTGTGGGTTTGTTGTCAGCTGTTTAGATTTGCTGATATCAAGCCCTGGAGTTAGTAATGGAGAGGTGTCTATAAGACACCAGCATTGCTAACCCCATAGTCAAATTTAATAAAGACACAGACAGATTAAAGTCCTTTAATTGAAATAACTGTATTTTTTACTTTAATTTTTTGGTTAATGAATGGGTAAAAGTGAAACGGGGAGTGTTTGTTTCAATGAAATTTATTATGATTGCAGGGAGACCAGGTGAAAATGATGAGAGCTGCATTCATCAGCCGGCTCCTGGGAGCAGTGCTAACTGTACATGGACAGCACACAAATGGCGCATGTATGTTGCACACGTACACGGATAGCACCGGTACTGGTTTTTACAGTATTGGAAATATCAGGACATGTGAAGTGGGCCTTAGTTAACATTGGGCAAGAAAGGCTCAAAGGGCATCTCCATTTCAGGTAGCAATTGCCCTGAGCTTAAAGCTATATCCAACCTGGATCCATTAGTACTCTTAGGCAAAATCTGTCCAATGTTGACCATAGTTTTGATGCGAAAATTCCTGCCAAGAACCACAAAAAAGTCCACCTTACGGATGACCATAATCCAATGTGGATCCCTCCTTAATGTCTGGGAACACTTCATTACACCATGCAGAAACCATATGGCAACCTATGGGTCTACAGTACGTGCACAAATAGCTATTTTTCACAGAAACATTACTAAAGTGTAAGTCTGTGGTGCCAGATTCACAGTTATACACAAATATTAACTAACCCCATTCACAAATTGCCGGCTGATACATTATCAATACATTTGAATGGAAATATGGCTGCTTCAACCTATAGTTTCACTTATTTGTAGGTAAGCCGCAGTTCACTGCCAAAAATTACAGAGGACTTGATACCAGGTAGAAATGGTCAGTTTTTGCTCTTATTTTTGGCATTATTACTCTGTGAGTGATGTCCCCTTGGCCAGAAACTTTAGCACTAAACAAAAAGCCAACCTGGTCTATGTAATAAAATGATAGTTTGCTTTATAAATTGTGAGATGCTGAATGTTGCCTTTGTATTTAGCTCATCAAGATAGTGTATGGGATGTAATGTGCCAAGCACTACTGGTGTATGTAGAGTGTATGTAGGGTGTATGTATGGTGGGGGCAAATCCTGTAAAAAGGACATTGGGGGATTCACCCATACCACCATAAATTATCACTAGTGATGAGTGATCGTGCTGGGGATAAGGTGTTATCCTCCCAGCACGCTCGTTTGCAAACTGAGTGTCTTTGGCCTGCATGTCTCGCGGCTATTAGAGAGCCGCAAAACATGCAGGGATTGCCTGTTTGTTACTGAATCCCTACATGTGTTGCTGCTGTTGGACAGCCGCTGGACATGCAGAAGCGGGGACTAGAACATATTTTTTGAGCATGCCAAAGACACTCTTATCACACAAGCATGCTCGGAAAACACCTTATCATAGCATGTTCGCTCAGCTCTAATTATGACCTTATCTGGACGTTTTGCAAGTAGATCTAAGAGGCATTTATAAATTGAAATTGTTAAACTGAAGATATTTGTGGTTTTAAGTTTCCCTTCCCTCATTTTAAGTTCACTCACGCAACACATCACTCATCCAAGCTGCAAAATGTAGTGTGGTAATGAAGAGATTGAGTTAACGACCTCAGTCCTGCAGCTGCTCACAGCCAACAAATAATACATGAGTGTCTGTTACATCCTCTCAACACTACCAATGTTTTATGGACCACGGGACAAAGCAAAATGGGGAGAGACTAACATCTTTATATAATGAAATTAAAGCTGGCGTTTCCATGAGATTAATATGTGTGGATGGATGATCTTCCCAGTAGTATATCGCTTCCAACCTCTCATAACATAAAATCTTGAGGGTTGGACAAATAAAAAATAAGAAAAAAGTGTTTCTTAGAAGTCACATATTGTAGCATTTTATGGGATCCTAATTTGTGCATTGTGCTCGTTTCTCAGGTGGTAATGTGCTAGCCAAAACTGTAATTGGATTATTTTATGTAAATTTGGATTCTTGTGTGTTTTTCGTTGCATTTTTGAGTATTTTATTTTTACATGCATTTTTATCGCGTTTTTGACACTGCGGTTTTGGTCTCTTTTTGGTGTGTCATATTTTAAATAAAGCTGCTTTATTTTGATACTTCCTGGAATTTATCTTTGATAAAACTTTATTGATACAGCCATATGCATGTTACATCCATTATTAGCTAACTAATACAATTCAATGGGGAAAATCTACACATAAAACTCAGTGTAGCCACAAGAGAAATTGACATTGTGGATTTCAAATATTCACCAGGGGTGAGTTTACGCAGCTTTAAAAAAACAGCACAGTGGGTATGAGATTTTTAAAGATCCCATCTATTTTGCTGGAAATGTAATATGCTGCAGTTACGGCACAGCAAAAATGTGCAGCATCAAAAACTAATTGTGGGATTTTAATCTAAGGCCGGGACTGTGGGGCATCACCGTATTTTTCTCCTGCGTATTCAGTATGCATGTAAAATCGCAGCATGGTGCGACTGTCACTGAGACTAGGCCGAGACTTGCCAATGCAAGCCTATGAGTACGATAAAAAAATTGCACAGCACTCAGACCATGCGAGTGCTGTCCGATTTTTAAGCATCGGTGTCCTTTGAAAAGCCGGTAATTCAGTGCGGTGTACAGTAAAATCACACTGACAGGTTAGAATAGAATAGATATATACACGTAGGATACATAGATATATAGAAGTTAGTGACACACACACACACATATATATATATATATATATATATATATATATATATATATATATATATTGCATAGAGAGATAGATAGAAGAGTAGCCAGTAATTCTTCTGCCATGTTCTGTAAAATCACTGCAGGATAGAGGAGATGGATTACAACCAGTAAATACAAATAGAATAGGTAGATATATAGATGTACAAATACAATTAGTACAGTGTGTGTGCAAATTACTGGGCATGTACTCTTCCCCGGAGGCCGTCCGTGTGGTACTGATGCGGCACACAGGCGGCACACAGTTGCCAGATGTGTGCCGCAAGTATTACATTCACAAAACACGGACACGGAAAAAACGGTACCAGAAATAAACTGATGTGTGAAAGCGGCCTCAGTCTGTGAAAAAAAAGCTTATCTGTACAGCCCATCCAAATAACAATGGTCTTCTGGCTACTGTGGATGACAGTATTTTCAGTCTAAGTGCAAATCGACAAAACATCGGCTCACATTTGGACCGATGTTATTCTATGGGGCGGTGAACAAATTGCAGCATGCACAATCTGCATAAATCGGATCGCACTCGGCCATACAAGTTAACGGGTCAGTCAAGAAATCAAACTGCACGCAGATGACACCTAAACGTAATGTGATTTTCACTTACAGCCAGAATAATGAATACATATTTTTTTTTAACCTTCTACACATCTGAGAAAAAAATCGGATTAGAGTTTGATTAGCATAATCGACCCAATACTCTTGGCTGAGAGCAGAGAAAATATCGTGGTGGGACCCTAGCCTTTGTGCCGTCCATGTGATGCCAATTTTTTTTTACAGATAGCACTCAGACCAGAACTATGGTCGAGTGAACGTACTCAAATGGTTAAAATAAGCACATGCCGCATTTCAAGATCAGATGTAAAATGTCTAATTAAATAGCACTATTGGTTTAGATCATGCTGCAAAAAAACCTGATAAAATACAAATTACAGATGCACTCATCTGAAAGAACCCATTTTACATATGTTTTGGAATGTCTGTGTTCTAGAAACCATTTAGAAAAAAAAACTAATTCAAGGAATATATCAAAACTGGTGTTTCAAAAAACCAAGATACAAGAGAAATATGCACTGAATAGATATGAGGGCAGAGCGCACTACAAATACATAAACTATATAGATTCTATACGGGTGTGACATACTTTGGTTAACTGAAATTGCAGTATATGGAGAAGAAAAAAGAACCACGTAACAATGAGCTCACCAGAAGTTTCTTAAAAAGTCTAATTAAATTTTATTAGGGAAAAAATGAACGAACATTTAAAAACTTTAAAAACTACATACCATGCCAACACCTGATTCTATATAAATTAAACTAATTATGCAAATTGTCTCTTCAGGGAGGAAGAGAACTAGAACTCTAGTGCCACCTATTGGAAGGTAGCAATCCTACAAGTCAATGTCAACCCTTTAATGATTGCTACCTTAAAATAGGTGGCACTAGAGTTCTAGTTCTCTTCCTCTCCGAAGAGACAATTTGCATAATTAGCATATTTCCCAGAGGAGCATTGCGGCTTTAAGTCTCCTCATCTCGGCATACTTAGCATGTCAATCTCCGCAAGGAGAAACGATACTTCTTGGATATATAAATTAAATAAAGTGCTCAATTAGTAACATATGTAAACACCCAAAGAGGGGCCCATAATGGCAAGGTATAGTCCCAGCATCACAATTATACAAAATGCATGAAACCATAAAGGTTAAAGTGTACAATCAGGACAAAAAAATGGACAATCTACCTGTGTTAATATAGATAATTAAATTTGTATCGGATAATGCGCAAGGTATCACCCGTATAGCCTGATAAACCTTAGGGATAATATAAGGTCCAAGATGGATTGGACTAATAAGAGGATGTCACCAAAATAAATATAGCAGATACTAAACAATAAATCACAGAGTTGCCACTGGTCATCTAGAATGCCATGAACATATATAGAACATATATATACAGAAATGCTAGAATTATACTGGCTTTCTCCCTGCCTCACCATGCTTCATTATTCCATGATGCCTTATGGGTCCTCACATCCTAGGTGCCAGTAAGTAAAACTCTTTTTTCTCCTTAGCCTTACCCTAGCTCACATTTCACTGTGGGATATATATTTCAGGTAGGGCTCTTTGATCCATGCATTTTATGCTTTTTCTTGCATTAGCAGACTTCGTTTTTGCGCATATTTATAATTTTTGTATATACTACAGATGCTTCTCACAAAATTAGAATATCATCAAAAAGATAATTTATTTCAGTTCTTCAATACAAAAAGTGAAACTCATATTGAAATTTGAAAGCACTTAGAGCACTTCATGCTTCCCTCTGCCGACAAGCTTTTTGGAGATGGAAATTTAATTCCCCAGCAGGACTTGCCACCTGTCCACATTGCCAAAAGTACCAATACCTGTTTAAAAACAACAGTATCACTGTGCTTGATTGGCCAGTAAACTCGTCTGACCTTAACCCCATAGAGAATCTATGAGATATTGTCAAGAGGAAGATGAGAGACACCAGACCCAACAATGCAGATGGGCTGAATGCTGCTATCAAAGTAATCTGGGCTTCCATAACACCTCAGCAGTGCCACAGGCTGATCACCTCCATGCCACGCCGTATTGATGCAGTAATTGATGCAAAAGGAGCCCAGACCAAACATCGAGTGCATTTACTCAATATACATTTCAGTAGGCCAGCATTTTGGATTTTAATAACACTTAAAATAGATCACTATGTTTGTAATGACTATGTATAATATGAGATTCACTTTTTGTATTGAAGAACTGAAATAAATTAACTTTATGATGATATTCTAATTTTGTGAGAAGCACCTGCATGTTCATGACACGCTAGATGTCTAGTGGCAACTCTGTGATTGGGGTTTGACTGCTATAACTTAAACAAAAATCATACATTAGATTGTAAGCTCTCACGAGCAGGGTCGTCTCATTTTCCTTTAATTATTGTATTGTTAACATTGTTACCCATGACTGTTGTGTTTGAAACTGTTAAACTGTAAAGCGCTGCGGAATATGTTGGCGCTATATAAACAAAGATTATTATTATTATTATTATACTAAAAGCAAAAAAAAAGAAAAAATATTTTTTCTTTTGCACTGAAAGCAAAAAAGCGGCTAAAACGAAATAGTAGCCCCAAAATATAAATTCAATTTCCTAATACATGTACATTTATTATAACATACGGTATATAAAGCAATTGGCTAATTGGAAAATAACTCACAAGGGAAACACAAAACTAGCAGAATTATGTCAACCCAGCACATGCAACATGATGAAACATCTTTGGCACAACTTTAATAGTCTATAATTATGCTTTCACCCATGGGGTACAAAATAAATGCACTGAGTGACTAGGCTGACGGAGAATCGTATATCAGTTCTGAACAGATGTACAGCCTTTTTAACCCACAGGAGGAATCGAGAAAGCATGTTTACATGAATGAAAACGATACAGCATGGCAGCAGTAATGTGACCAAGCACATGGCCCAACTCCATCAGCCACGGCAATTTCCTGTGACTCATTGAAGCCTCCCGTACACCCAAACAGGGGCAGCTGTTAACCTGTTTAGCTTGAATGTTGCTGGAGTCTTCCAGCCAGGAGCGGCTCCAGGTTTTCATGGGCCCCAGGCAAAAGAGTCTCAGTGGGCCCCTTTAACACATACCACAATTCATGATGCACAGATACAGCAGAGAAATATAGATATAGTACAATGCCAAAGATTTCACTTACCATATTTTTCGGATTATAAGATGCTCCTGATTATAAGACGCACCCCAAATTTTGAGGAGAAAAATAGGATTTTTTTTTTTATAAACTGGTGGTGCTTTTTATAATCCATGTGTCTTATTGCTTACAGGGGGTGGTGGCTATGGTGAAGAAGGGTCCCAGGGTCGCTGCTGGAGGAGGCAGGAGTGGAGTGATGCTGCAGGCCGCAGGCTGGGAAGAGGGGGTGTTCCTATGTGTGGCGTGCCACTGTGGGTGTCAGGTGCCACTTCGGGTGTCTGGTGCTGCTGCGGGAGTCTCTGGTGCTGCGGGGGCCCTGCCAACATTTTGGGAAAGGACAGGGCCCCGCAGTTCCATGGTTTACTGGGTGGTGGACTCTGGGAAAATGGCCACCTCGGGTGGCGCATACACAGATGGAGATCTCGGCACCAAGATCTCGGGAGATGAGGTCTCAGCACTGAAATCTCACGTGCACAAACTCACCAGCGGCGTGCGTTCACGAGCCGCAGCATGTCAATTATCTGCAGCAGAGACATTAATCTCCGCTGCGTAGTCCCATAGCCATTCATTAGATATGGTAAATTTGCATGGTTTTCTGAACATAAGCGGGTTTACCTGCGTGATTAAAATGCAGCGTTTTGGATGCAGTGAAAATACACTGTGTCCAAAATGCTGGCAGAAATTGGCATAAACATGCCAAATGTCACTAAATTATTGGAAAACTCTACATTGCCCCAAAATATTGCCATTTTTCAGTGTTTTACAATCATGTTGATGAATCGGGGCATTAGTATTTCTAGCTTAGGTGTAAAGGACTGCAAAATAGGTAACTATTAGCCTTTTAGACACGATAGAGGAAGGAAGTAATGCTGTTGATTACTGTGATAGTCCATTGACATATAATTTTATACTTTGATTACTTAAGCTGAAAGGTGAACCAACTCATTATTTGTATTTGGGGAAATATTGGCTTGTAATGCATGTGAATGTGCAGGCAAGAAAGCTTTAAATGGTCCGTCACTCTTCGCTAACCTAAAGCATGACATGACATTAACATCTGTATGAAACTACCTGCCTGGAACTGACTGATATGGACTAATCTCCATGTCATTTATAGGGAAACAATTCATTTTCTGTAACATCAGCTTCTGCATGAATGGTTTCAGGAGGCATCCAAGTCTACAATAGTCCCAAAAGGCTTCTCACTGCTCCTAATGATTTCTTTTACAAAGTGCTTATCTATTCAGGATTGTTTTATTTTTCTTTTTATCTCCATGCTTGGTTCACGGTTCATGCTTTAGCTAAGATTTAATTATATTACGGAGTTAACACAATTCATCACCAGCCAGAAATCAAAACTCAACTGGGCTCCTGAATGTACAGTAAGGCTCTGTTCATGTCAATGTTATGGTTTCTGTTGTCAAAATGATTATACCATAGTGGGTCTGTCAAGTTTCTGTCATGTTTCTGACAGCATTAATGTAAATAGGGCCCAAGGGCTAATGTACAACTGTCACAGAGCTATACAGCTGACTTACACTGCTATACAGGCTCTTCAGGACTATGTGAGTGCGGAGATACTCTCCCCTGGAAGAGAGAATAGAGGACCTCTGTATATAAAGAGTCTGGTAGAACAAACCATACTTTTTTTTCTAATACAACAGAAAGAAGATCCATGTTCCGTCATATGAAATTAAAGGCATTCAGAGGTACAGAAGATGATTCATGCGCTTTTAGTTAACAATAGCTTCAGTAAATTTCTTGGAATATGTCACTGGAGTATGGAGAGGATCAAAACAGTTGCTTTCTTAGTGCTTTTTAAATCCGACAATTGTATATACAGATATAGTATCCAATGTTTTGACCTTTTTGGTCCTTATCCTTGATGAAGGCTCCTGCCAAAACGCGCGTCGGGGTGGGCTCATAGTCATTCATGGATCCGACTGTCCCCTTTGGCTACACTGACTAAGGTATTTATGGATAATTACAGCATAATTTTTACATTAGTGTACCTTTACTTAAGTAATACAGACATTTATCTAAGCCATATAGGATGTTGCAATAATAGAATATTAGTAGCATTTTTGCTTTAACATAGATGTTGTGTTTGCATTAACATAGGTTAATATTAGTGTTTGATCCCTATAAGTGCACCCAATTTTTGCATGTGTGCATGTTTTATTCCTTCCCCTCTTTTCCTGTGTCTGGTTTTTTTTTTCTGTGTTACATTAATATTTGGAATGTTGGATCTTTTCTTTTTTTCTTTTTTTGTTTTTGATGTAAAGGTTACCTGCAGTAGGAGAATGATGAAGCTGTAAGTTGGAGAGCAGATCTAGTCACCCAGTTGGGTTTTTCATAGTTATCAATATCATTAGTGATGAGCGAGTATACTCGTTGCTCAGGTTTTCCCGAGCATGCTCGCGTGGTCTCCAAGTGTTTGCAACTGCTCGGAGATTTAGTGTTTGTTGACGCAGCTGCATGATTTACAGCTGCTAGCCAGCCTAAGTAAATGTGGGGGTTTCCTGGTTTCTATTAAATCCCCACATGTATTCAAGCTGTCTATCAGCTGTAAATCACGCAGCTGAGGCAACGAAAACTAAATCTCCGAGCACTTACAAATACTCGGAGACCACCCGAACGAGCTCGGGAAAACCCAAGCAATGAGTATACTTGCTCATCACTAATTATCATTACAAGTTAATATCTCCACAATGGAGATGGGAAGAAAATTTTTTAAAACTATGCCTCTGATTCATCAAGACTGGTGGGAATGCCAATATTGATGATAGGGCATGATGGAGTCTAATGTTCTTGATTCATTAAAGTGTCATGTCCCTTGCCACAAAACTTACTGCAGTCAGAGACTGGAGTAAGCTTTCTGGCATAGGGTACGACACAGCACATTAAAAATTAGATGGGCTGTGGTATCACAATCCTGTTATACCCCATCCACTACTCTAGTTTTGGAGAACATCCTTAAACTGGTGTGAAAACGACAAAATTTGCTTATATATTGTACAACTTTAGGTTGTGTAAAAAATGTGGGGCTTTTCAAAGTGATTCTAGTTCATTGGTGGGATAAATCGGGGCCCATGTTTTATTTAGCTCTGTAGCCACTATTCCATGATGTGGCTAGTTTAACATGTTAAAATTGGTAAAAGATTCTCTTTAAGTAGGGGATGGCACTACATCAGCTGAGTATGTACTGTATGTATACATTGAAGCAAGGAGGAATAGATGTGAACTGACAGCATTCTAAAGTACGGTACATGGCAAGCGAGTGTAAGTATAAGAAAACATATGTAGTATATCTGGAATACCATTGTACATACATAGCAAATGCATAAACAGGAACACAAACTCACCGATGAATGATATTTTTGCACTGCAGGTAATCAAGTGCCATGGCTATTTCACAAACAAAGAGCCTAACAGAGGCCTCAGAGAAACGGACATTTTGCTGAAGATGGAATCTAAGGTCACCACCAAGGAGAAGATCCACAACCATGAACATATCCTCTTCATCTTGAAATGAATACCTAAAATATAAAATAACTCTTTGAAAGTCTTCGCTAGTAATAGTAAATAAATGTACATTACAGTGAAAAAGGTTAAGGCAGGGGTGGAAAAAGTGCTGTAAAATAAGAATGCTTCCAGAAATGGAAGTCATTTTTATTTTTAACAATTAAAATGAAAAAATGAATGAATAAGAGAGAAATCTAAATCTAACCAATAATTGACATGATCACTCTTTGAGCAGCATCATATCTTTAGGTACACTTGTACATTGTTCTTGAAGGAACTCGGCAGGGACGCTTTTCCAAACATATTGGAAAGCTAACAACAGATCTTCTATGGATATGGGCTTGCACAAATGCTTCTATGACTTCATATAATCCCAGACAAACTCAATGATGTTGAGAGCAGGGCTCTGTGGAAGCCATATCATCACTTCCAAGACTTCTTGTTCTACTTTACACTGAAGATAGATCTTACTGACATTAGCTGTATGTCTGGGGTCATCGTCCTGCTGTCGAATAAGTTTGAAGCTAATCAGATGCCTCTCTGATGGTATTGCATGATGGATAAGTATCTACTTGTATTTCTCAGCATTGGGGACACCAAATCCCCAGCTCCATTCGCTGAAATGCAGTCTCAAACTTGCAAGGAATCTCCGTCATGCTTCACAGTTGCCCGTAGATACTCATTATTGTCCAGCTTTCTGGCAACCAAACTTAACGCGATATATTTCACATTTTGACTCATCTGTTCAGAATACCTGCTGACATTTTTCTGTACCTCAGTTCGTATGTTTTCAAGCATAGTTGAGTTGCTTGGCCTCATTTCTATATGAAAGCCGTTTGGCCACAATTCTTTCATGAACACCAATTCTAGCCAAACTTCTCCAAAGAGTAGATGGGTCATACCAGATGCTGCCAGTTCTGAGCAATGGACATATTCTAGTTTTGAAGGGAAGTAAGTATAATATGACTTTCATCTGCTGCACTAAGTTTTCTGTGCCAACAACTGCATCTACAGTCCTCAACATTGCCCAATTTTTGATGCTTTATTCAAAAAAGCTTGAACAACACATCTTGCTTGCAATTTTTGCTTGTGGGAGACCTTGCTGATGCAATACAACTACCTTGTGTCTTGTTGGTGGGTTCAGCCTTGCCATGGTGTATAAACAATCACAACCTCATTTCTGTGGCAAAGTTTGGCTATTGCTCAATCAAGTTTAATATGTTTCTGTTTCAGTTAATGGCTGTTTTAATCTACATTTCAAAATCTTAATTGTTATCACCTGTTTGGCATAAAAATGTAAATCATCCCCATTTACCCCATTAAGAATTAATTATTAAAAAATACACATATTTGGTATCACTGTGTTCATAAAAAATCCTATCTATCAAAATATAAAATAAATTAATCTGATCAGTAAACAGCATCTGTGGGATCATATTATATATAGAGTGTTGTTTGGACTCATATGATATTTAGGGAGTGTCAGCAAACATAATTCTGTTCAATATAAATTGATGCATTTAATAATAAAATAATTATAATCAATATGTTAATATTAACATTGAGCCAAAATAATTTAATCCTATTAGTTTTTCCATCAAGCGTTACAGCATTAAAGACAGTCAACCCCTTATCAACATGGAATGTATAATTACGTCATATGCCTGCTCCCTGACTTTGATATTGGCTCAGGAACTGAGATCTCATCTCTGCCAACAGATGATGGCTGTGATATTCAGCCATCATCTCCCTCTAATAGCTGTACATGGAGCAGAGCTCCGCCGGCAGCTGTTAGCCTTTTAATCTGTTAAATGACACTGGCAATCGCTGGCAAGGCGTGCGTCATTTTATGCGCACATTGGCACTATGTTACCGTGGTTGCAGGGCGACAATAGGTTGCTATTACAGCCGGAGTTCTGCGGATACATATGTGCTGTTGTTACCTCCGTAAAACATGATCTATCAAAATAGGAAAATAAGGAAAAATAATATCAGGAAATAGAAGAACACCAGAAGCAGGTAGTCAGAAGATCAGTGATGTCACCGAGTAGAGGAGTGGAATTGTGTGTGAAAAGTGGTTGTAGGTGATTTAAATTAACACATACACACTATATTACATACACAAACAAAAATCTTCATGGGAGGGCTTCTTTAAAATTGTCAAATACATGCAGGTAAAACCGGCTTTAGTTTATTCTAGTTTCATAAAATTACATTGGTTTTGTACTGCTTTCCTTTCAACACCTTTTAAATAACTATAGAAATAACTGTTCACCTTGCGCATCCCAATGGGAAAAGTTTTTACACTTCATTATTTTTCATTTTCACCTGAAGCCGCAAAGAAATTTATCATTAGGAATAAACTTTGGTAAATGTTTTGCACAATTCATAAATGCAGGAATGGAACAACATATTTTTTAAATAGGGTCAAAAGGTAATTGAAAATTGCATGACTAAAGGATGAGTCTGTCACTACAGACTATTACAGTAATCACAGGTATATGTAATAAAGATGAACACATTACTCAATGTGCAAGTAAAAGTGTATTTGGAGGAGAACTTGTTGCACGCTGTAATAGAGCACAACAGTCAAGATGTTGTGCTACCGCACTTATCACCTAGTGCAGACATTCTTCTAGGTATGTGTGGTGTCAGTCTCTTCAAGTGTTTCCCACTGTGGCAGCATGTTGAGAGATGGTACCAGAACCCCAAACTTAAGATATCTTCAAGGAAGATTTCAGTCCATTGTATAAAAACAAAGTGAACTTTACTGATGATCTTAGTAAAGCTTATAGTAATATAGTAACATAGTTACATAGTTATTTAGGTTGAAGGAAGACTTTAAGTCCATCTAGTTCAACCCATAGCCTAACCTAACATGCCCTAACATGTTAATCCAGAGGAAGGCAAAAAAAAACCATGTGGCAAATAGTAAGCTCCACATTGGGGAAAAAAATTCCTTCCCGACTCCACATACGGCAATCAGACCAGTTCCCTGGATCAACGCCCTATCAAGGAATCTAGTATACATAACCTGTAACATTATACTTTTCAAGAAAGGCATCAAGTCCCCTCTTAAATTTTAGTAGGGAATCACTCATTACAACATCATACGGCAGAGACTTCCATAGTCTCACTGCTCTTACAGTAAAGAATCCGCGTCTGTTATTATGCTTAAACCTTTTTTCCTCCAGACGTAGAGGATGCCCCCTTGTCCCTGTCACCGGTCTATGAGTAAAAAGATCATCAGAAAGGTCTTTGTACTGTCCCCTCTTTTATTTATACATTAACATAAGATCACCCCTTAGCCTTCGTTTTTCCAAACTAAATAGCCCCAAGTGTAATAACCTGTCTTGTATTGCAGACCCCCCAGTCCTCTAATAACCTTGGTCGCTCTTCTCTGCAACCGCTCTAGTTCTTCAGCTATGTCTTTCTTATACACCGAAGACCAGAATTGTGCACAGTATTCTAAGCGTGGTCGAACTAGTGACTTGTATGGAGGTAAAATTATGTTCTCCTCATGAGCATCTATGCCTCTTTTAATGCATCCCATTATTTTATTTGCCTTTGTAGCAGCTACCTGACACTGACCACTAAATGTGAGTTTGTCATCCACCCAGACACCCAGGTCTTTTTCATTGACGGTTTTGCCCAGTGTTTTAAAATTAAGCACATAATTATACATCTTATTTGCTCAATCCAAGTGCATGACCTTACATTTATCCCCAATAAAGCTCATTTGCCATTTATCAGCCCAAGCTTCTAGTTTACATAAATCCTCCTGTAATATAAAACTGTCCTCCTCTGTATTGATTACCGTGCAGAATTTAGTGTCATCTGCAAACATTGAAATATTACTCTGTATGCTCCCTACAAGGTCATTAATATGTTAAAAAAAGAGGGCCCAATACTGACCCCTGTGGTACCCCACTGCTAACCGCGACCCAGTCCGAGTGTGCTCCATTAATAACCACCCTTTGTTTCCTATCATAGTAACATAGTAACATAGTTATTAAGGTTAAAGGAAGACTTTAAGTCCATCTAGTTCAACCCATAGCCTAATCTAACATGCCCTAACATGTTGATCCAGAGGAAGGCAAAAAAAAACCATGTGGCAAAGAGTAAGCTCCGCATTGGGGAAAAAAATTCCTTCCCAACTCCACATACTGCAATCAGACTAGTTCCCTGGATCAACGCCCTATCAAGGAATCTAGTATATATACCCTGTAACATTATACTTTTTCTTAACCCACTTACACACATTTTCCCCTATTCCCATTGTTCTCATTTTATGCATCAACCTTTTGCGTTGCACCATATCAAAACCTTTTGAAAAGTCCATATACACTACATCCACTGCATTCCCTTGGTCCAGTCCTGAACTTGCCTCTTCATAGAAGCTTATCAGATTAGTCTGACAGGAACGGTCCCTAGTAAACCCATGCTGATATTGGGTCATGAGGTTAATTCCTCTTCAGATACTCCAGCATAGCATCCCTTAGAATGCCCTCCAGGATTTTACCCACAGTAGAGGTTAAGCTTACTGGCCTATAGTTACCGAGTTCAGTTTTTGTCCCCTTTTTGAATATTGGCACCACATTTGCTATACGCCAGTCCTGTGGTACAGACCCTGTTATTATGGAGTCTTTAAAGATTAAAAATAATGATCTATCAGTGACTGTACTTAATTCCTGCAGTGCTCGGGGGTGTATCGGAGATTTGTCAATGTTAGTTATTTTTAGACGGGTTAAGTAGGTGACATTTAATGAAGAATTTTTTTTTTTTTTTACATTTGCTACATTTGGTAGCAGGTATACAAGTCATCACTCACATTTGCAATTAGTTGGATTGGTGGTTATAAGCGACAGCATAAAGCTTGCATCGCATTTTTCAGTTACACAGCATATACGTATAATTTGGAAGCTCCATTTTACATTGATTTTTCACACTGTCGCAATGCCATGCTGTGGTGAGCTTAATCTTTCATTAATTCACCTAAGTCTGGCTTACACATTGTCTCTACAGCCCACTTCCCTAGCTATCTAGGGTCCCCACAAACCCACAGCTCTACTTCCTAGCTGCACATACTTCAGCTGAGCTCCCTCTTCTGTCTGCTTCACTCCCAGATATCTCCAATGTGCCAGCTGTCTGGATATAAAGTGACACTTCTACAGTTGCTTTCTCATAGTTTGCTACCTTCAGAAATCCTCCTTGATCACGCACCCAGTGTGCAGCTTCTCCTCAGATCTTTCAGTTTCCAATTTGTTGAGAAGCAGAGGATGTAGTAGGGAGATATGAAAGGTACTATGAAATTTTAGAATAGACTGTAGTTTTAGACGAAAAGTGATAGGATTCATTTTCTAAAAACTGTTAAATGGGGCAATGAAATTAGGAGCCAACTTTCTGCTGCGCTAGATGTCAGGATGTTGTGTTTTTGGAAGCCCAAGTAATGGATCTAATTATGCAGATTCCAACATACAGATGCATTGCAAGCTTGATGGGTTTAGAGCTCACTGAGCATATTGGGGCCAGAGAAATGGAGGGTGGAGATGGGGAAGATTAGGTCTTGTACATAGAGAACTGGGCCAATTTTTCTGTTGACTACAGGCTTTACAGTAGGGATGGTGTGCACCCCAATTGGAAGATTGATGGAAGAGCTTCTAACCTAAAATCAGGGTGGGCTGTGAGAGTAGATAATTGTGAAAAAAAGAGGATATATAGAGCAAACAAAAAGAGAGATGGTATTGGCTAAAGAGAATTTATAGGGGGCTAAGACTAGCAAGGAAAGTAGGGAAGTGATTAGGAGTTATAAATGTGCAGATAATATTACATGTCCTGTCCACTGTCAAACGCAAGAAGTCTTTCAAACAAAATGCATGATTTGGAGACCTTTATGTCAGCCATAGATTATGATATGGTGGGCATTACAGAAACATGGCTTGATGAGAGCCATGACTGGGTGACAAATGTAGAGGGTTAAACCACATTCAAAAAAGACAGAAAAGATAAAAAAGGGGGAGGACAGGTCCTCTTTAATTTATAGCACTCTGGATGCTAAGGCTGGCTTTATATGTCGGTTTATTTTTTGTACATGAAAAAAATATATTTTTTTCAAGTGTGCTAGACTGCTAGACCCTTTTTAGCATATGGATCAGTTTTTACAATTCATGTTGCATCCTATATATATATATATATATATATATATATATATATATATATATATACACAGTATATATATAAATATATATATATATAATATTTGATTGTTCTTTAGTAATATACAGACAACACACAGATGAGATTTTTTTTCACTGGGTCATTGACTTGCAAGAAAAAGAGGACACGTATTCACCAAAATAGGACGACGCTTTAGCAGTAAAAATAGCAGATAGCATACGTTCCAAAATAGTTATGAAAGTTATGTGACAAAAGCACATTTTACAACAACTTCCTACAGTTGATGGGTTAGATAAAAACAGTCAGCATTTGGACTTGGAGTATAGATGCAGATGAGGTGGAAGGCATGATCAAAACAACTGGTTGTATTGGTGAAGGTAGTAGTTTTGGCACTAGCAGGTGTCATGGAAGGGACACTGGCAGTGGTAGCCAAAGTGTTAGGCTGCCGTCACACTAGCAGTATTTGGTCAGTATTTTACATCAGTATTTGTAAGCCAAAACCAGGAGTGGGTGATAAATGCAGAAGTGGTGCATATGTTTCTGGTATACTTTTCCACTATTTGTTCCACTCCTGGTTTTGGCTTACAAATACTGATGTAAAATACTGACCAAATACTGCTAGTGTGACGGCAGCCTTAGGCTATGTGCACACTTTGCGTGTGACCTCTGCGGGTTCCCCGCAGCGGATTTGATAAATCTGCAGGGCAAACCCGCTGCGGTTATCCCTGCAGATTTATCGCGGTTTGTTCCACGGTTTCCGCTGCGGGTTTCTGCCTATACTATTGATGCTGCATATGCAGCAATATGCAGCATCAATAGTAATGTTAAAAATAATAAAAATTAGCTATACTCACCCTCTGACGTCGTGATCTCCTCGGCGCTGCACTCGGCGGTCTGGTTCCAAAGATGCTGTGCCGAGAAGGACCTTCGTGACGTCACGGTCATGTGACCGTGACGTCACCGCAGGTCCTGTTCGCACAGCAACTGAGACCGGGGACGGCCGCGTGCAGCGCTGAGAGGTGAGTATAACATCATTTTTTATTTTAATTCTTTTTTTTTACACTATTTATGCTTCCCAGGGCCTGGAGGAGAGTCTCCTCTCCTCCACCCCGGGTAGCAACCGCACATTGAACCGCTTACTTCCCGCAACGTGGGCACAGCCCCATGCGGGAAGTAAGCGGATCAATGCATTCCTATGGGTGCAGAATCGCAGCGATTCTGCACAAAGAAGTGACATGCTGCGGGTTGTAAACCGCTGCGTTTCTGCGCGGTTTTTCCCGCAGCATGTGCACTGCGGTTTGCGGTTTCCATAGGGTTACATGTTAATGTAAACGCTATGGAAACTGCTGCGGACCCGCAGCATCAAAATCGCTGCGAATCCGCGGTAAAAACCGCGAAGTGTGAACATGGCCTTAGGAGTTATGGCAAGTCTAGAGATATGAATCAGGAGCGTGCAAGGCACTCGGGACCTTTCCCACACTGACACAACTGTTAACTCAGTCAGGGAAGATGTTGATTGTGGTGAGCAAGAACTGGTATCAAGATCGGGGTGACATGGAGGTGATGTCATCAAAGGAGAATGCATGGTGGCATAGGTGATAAAGAGCAGGGCCAACATCTGGAGAAAAGAACTTTCAGGCTATGTGCACACTTTGCGGCGTGCTCTGCGGGTTCTCCCGCAGCGGAATTGATAAATCTGCAGGGCAAAACCGCTGCGGTTATCCCTGCAGACTTATCGCGGTTTGTTTTGCGGTTTCCGCTGCGGGTTTACTCCTATACTATTGATGCTGCATATGCAGCAATATGCAGCATCAATAGTAATGTTAAAAATAATAAAAATTGGCTATACTCACGCTCTGATGTCCGGATCTCCTCGGCGCTGCACGCGGCGGTCCGGTTCCAAAGATGCTGTGCCGAGAAGGACCTTCGTGACGTCACGGTCATGTGACCGCGGCGTCATCACGGTCATGTGACCGCGACGTCACCGCAGGTCCTGTTCGCACAGCAACTCTGACCGGACGGCCGCGTACAGCGCTGAGAGGTGAGTATAGCATTATTTTTTATTTTAATTCTTTTTTTTACACTATTCATGCTTCCCAGGGCCTGGAGGAGAGTCTCCTCTCCTCCACCCCGGGTAGCAACCGCACATTATCCGCTTACTTCCTGCAACGTGGGCACAGCCCCATGCGGGAAGTAAGCGGTTCAATGCATTTCTATGGGTGCAGAATCGCTGCGATTCTGCACAAAGAAGTGACATGCTGCGGGTTGTAAACCGCTGCGTTTCTGCGCGGTTTTTCCCTCAGCATGTGCATTGCGGTTTGCGGTTTCCATAGGGTTTACATGTTAATGTAAACGCTATGGAAACTGCTGCGGACCCGCAGCATCAAAATCGCCGCGGTTCCGCGGTAAAAACCGCAAAGTGTGAACATGGCCTCAGAGGCATATCTGCTTCTTCTGTGGTCAGTGCTGGAGCAAGTAATGCCGCTACTGCAGTGGGTGAAGAAATCTCCAACAGTGCTTTAGGTGTGGGAATTCTCTTCCACTTTAGCAGGCAATTAATCATTGCAGAGTGCAGGCTATGCAGTACGAAAATAAGCCAAGGATGTCCTAGCACAAATCAGCTAGGAACTACAGCCCTCCATCAGCAGATGAAGCAGCATGACCTGCTCTTATAGGGAAAGAAAAGCTCAAGTTGTCCTCCTTTTCCTTCTCCCTGTGATTGTCTTTCTGCTAGCCAGGCTGAATCCTAAAAGGAAATCTGTCAGCAGGTTTTTGCTATGTTATCTGAAGACATCATGAGGTAAGGGTTAAAACACAGACTTCAGAAATGCCTCTCTTAGCTAGCTTCTGGTTTTGTTTAATTGTAATGGTTGTTTTAGCGCCATTGCTAGGACACCGCAGGGTGTACATGCTACCCCAACACGCCCCCTCCTGTGATAGTTATCTCACTGTCGATGGACATTGTATATACAGAGCCTGGTGTGGGTGGGGTTAGCTTCCTCAGCTTTGTTGTATTGCTAAATCTAAAAATTTTGAGTCATAATGGCTGTACCCAAAAAGCGAAGTGATGCATCTTTTGATTCAGCTTCTCTTTGCCTACATCAGGTTGCTCTCAGAAGTGGTAGCAAAAACCTGCTGACAGATTCTTTTTAAGTATTACCTGGTTGATATCATCATGATCATCTTATTGTCATACTCTGACTTCTACAAGTCTTTCTCAGTTTATATGTACCTAGTCATTTGGTTCTGTGCCAACTCATCTCTGGTCAAATTGCTGGTGGGGCAGTTTTACTTACGTGCCACTTAGTGGACTCCATTGCCTTTTGGGAAATGATGGCATGCAATTGCTAGAAAATGGCATGCCTTGATAGAAGATATCCAACCGTCAGTATTTTCCCAAAAAGTGGTGGCCACTCTTTATTCTAATATGCAGAAAATCATGAGCTGTTCTCTGGACTGGTCATCGACCTCAAAAGTACACTGACCAACACTTATCAAAAGAGACACTATATACAATATATTTTATGTGTCACAGGTTCAATGTTTTTAGTGGCAGCTATACACTGCAGCAATCATGAAATGTATTGAAAGGGAATCTGTCACCTCCTGGATAGTGTTGAGCGATACCGTCCGATACTTGAAAGTATCGGTATCGGAAAGTATCGGCCGATACCGGCAAAGTATCGGATCTAATCCGATACCGATACCCGATACCAATACAAGTCAATGGGACTCAAGTATCGGACGGTATCCCTGATGGTTCCCAGGGTCTGAAGGAGAGGAAACTCTCCTTCAGGCCCTGGGATCCATATTACTGTGTAAAATAAAGAATTTAAATAAAAAATATTGCTATACTCACCTCTCCGACGCAGCCTGGACCTTACCGAGAGAACCGGGAGCCTTCTTTGCTTAAAATGCGCGCGTTTACTGCCTTCCGTGACGTCACGGCTTTTGATTGGTCGCGTGCCGCCCATGTGACGGCGACGCGACCAATCACAACAAGCCGTGACGTAATTTCAGGTCCTGAATGCCTAATTCTAGGCATTCAGGATTTGAAAATTACGTCACGGCTTGTGATTGGTCGCGTCGCGGTCACATGGGTGGCACGCGACCAATCAAAAGCCGTGACGTAATTTTCAAATCCTGAATGCCTAGAATTAGGCATTCAGGACCTGAAATTACGTCACGGCTTGTTGTGATTGGTCGCGTCGCCGTCACATGGGCGGCACGCGACCAATCAGAAGCCGTGACGTCACGGTAGGCAGTAAACGCGCGCATTTTAAGCAAAGAAGGCTCCCGGTTCCCTCGGTAAGGTGCAGGCTGCGTCGGAGAGGTGAGTATAGCAATATTTTATATTTTAATTCTTTATTTTACACATTGATATTAATCCCGATACCGATTTCCGATATCACAAAAGTATCGGATCTCGGTATCGGAATTCCGATACCCGCAAGTATCGGCCGATACCCGATACTTGCGGTATCAGAATGCTCAACACTACTCCTGGACGATTTTAAGCTGTTTTTATGGGCATACAGGCAATAGAATGGTTAAACTAGTCTTACGTGTAGGAATCATAGCTTCAGTTTAGGTGTTGAGAAATGCTTTTTAATCTTATATCTTAATGATTTCTTCCAGGCTCCGGGGTGTGCCATGCCTGGAAGAAATCCCTGCCTCCTCTCTTCATTACAATACCACCCCCCTCCCATGTACTTCACACTGCCCTGTGACATGCAGTTGTGGCGCCATAATCCCCAATCATGTGCCATGCATTCGTGTGGTTACAGGTACTTTATCCGCCCTTCTATGGGCAGTGTCTTCATCCTGCTTAAGCACCGATCTGAAGAGTCACCCTTTGTATCCAAAATTGGCTATGACCACCTGGAATTGCAGAGTATTCATGGAGGGTAGCTTCAGGGGTGCCACAAAAATGCTAAAGGAATTTTCAGCCTTTTGGCCTGAGAGAAATACATAAATTCTCTGATGCTGTGGAATCAATAAGCGCTTGTCCTGTCAACACAGAGGAACTGTACGAAATGGACATAGGCACGAGTAATTTATCTTTAGTTGAGTAAAAAGTTAATCTTATGGTGATACCTTCTTCTTCGCCAAGGTTCTGAAGTTTTCTCCTCATAGACTTCAGTTTGGAACAATTTGTGCGATAATTATCCCGTTCTCCTCAATACAGAATCTGCCAGTAAGGCTATGGGACTTTTCAGCTGGAGATAGTCTGAGCCAACAGATCTCCATGGGTTTCTATTCAGCCATTTTGGGAGGAGATGTTAACATTCCAAGATGTGATACACTGAATGAAGCGTTTTTTCCTTAGACTCTTTTTTTAAAACTCAAGTCCACTCAGGTGGCAAGAATAATTAAAGGGAACTTGTGACCCCCCCAGGGTGTTTTCAAAATAAAAGAGCCACCTTCAGTAGCACTAAGGCTGCATTCTGTGAAGGTAGCTCTTATGTTTCTGATCCCTAGTAACACTGAAATATTGACTTTATAAATTGCGCCCCATACCTGTATTGAGTCCCAGACGTATGGTGTCTCGCCCTGTTTCAGCCGCCTCTCAGCCATCCATCATCCCCCTCTTGCGCTTATGCGCCACCTCCTGTGTTGCTGTTACATGCCCAGCACCTATTCTGTGCCAACAATTCTCGGGCATGCAGTGCGCGCTGCCCAGGAACTGACATCAGGCTATCGCGCATGCGTGTTGCGGAGGCACCAGATCCCGCCATGCAGTTTGTTATGATGTATTCACACTGCGGGGCTGGGAATCTGGTGCCTGCGCAGTGGAGCTGGTCACTTGCTCCATTGAAGATAGTGCCGAAGTCTCACGAGTAGTGTTGAGCATTCCGATACCGCAAGTATCGGGTATCGGCCGATACTTGCGGTATCGGAATTCCGATACCGGGATTCCGATACTTGCCGCGTATCGGATACCGGAATCGGAAGTTCCAAGATTCAAAATGCAGAAATTCAGCCAATGAGAATGATTCCAAGTGTGGGCACATCCTGTTTAGCATGGAGGGCATGAAACTACTGGCAAGGCTGTGATTGGCTGCTGAAATGATGTCATGATGCAGTTTAAAAGTCGCTGGCGCCATTTTGCGATCACTCTGCTGTGAATTCAGTTAGTGACAGGACGCTGTTTGCTGACTGAGGGACAGTTTAGAGATAGCGATTTGCTTCTTTGTGCTTTCCAAAGGCTAATTTAGCAACCGCTGTGTTCACCTACTATTCACCTTGCTTTTGCCTTGTAGCGCTGTTTTCACAGCGATCTGCAAGGTCTGTGTGTGTGTGTGTGTGAGTGCAGCCCACTCTCTAGTCTGAGTGCAGCCACATAGGCCATCCATAGCTGGTTGTATTCAGTTCAGGGAGGGTGGTTCATTGCCTCATACTGTTCTTTTTTTTTTTTTTTTTCAAGTAGTGTAGTCTGCTGCTAATTTATTCAAAAAAATCCTACTAGTGTCTTTCCACCCGTCTCCAGCTAATTTGTGGAAAAACACTACATAGGATAACGTAGAGGAGGGTTTTTGGGCCTTGCAGCGCCGTTTACGGCTGTCTGCACGGTCTCCGTGTGACTGCAGCTCGCCCTGTAGTCTGTGAGCAGCCGTAGCCTGGTTGTCTCCAGCTCAGGGTTGTTCACTGCGTCATACCGCCAAATCAATTTTCATTTTGTTTTAAGTAGTGCAGGCTGCTGCACATTTTTTCAAAAAATTCCTATTAGTGTCTTTCCACCCGTCTCCAGCTAATTTGTGGAAAAACACTACATAGGATAACGTAGAGGAGGGTTTTTGGGCCTTGCAGCGCCGTTTACGGCTGTCTGCACGGTCTCCGTGTGACTGCAGCTCGCCCTGTAGTCTGTGAGCAGCCATAGCCTGGTTGTCTCCAGCTCAGGGTTCTTCACTGCGTCATACCGCCAAATCAATTTTCATTTTGTTTTAAGTAGTGCAAGCTGCTGCACATTTTTTCAAAAAAATCCTATTAGTGTCTTTCCACCCGTCTCCAGCTAACTTGTGGAAAAACACTACATAGGATAACGTAGAGGAGGGTTTTTGGGCCTTGCAGCGCCGTTTACGGCTGTCTGCACGGTCTCCGTGTGACTGCAGCTCGCCCTGTAGTCTGTGAGCAGCCATAGCCTGGTTGTCTCCAGCTCAGGGTTCTTCACTGCGTCATACCGCCAAATCAATTTTCATTTTGTTTTAAGTAGTGCAGGCTGCTGCACATTTTTTCAAAAAAATCCTATTAGTGTCTTTCCACCCGTCTCCAGCTAACTTGTGGAAAAACACTACATAGGATAACGTAGAGGAGGGTTTTTGGGCCTTGCAGCGCCATTTACGTCTGTCTGCACAGTCTCCGTGTGACTGCAGCTCTATCCGTTGTCAGTTCAGCCCCCAAAAAATAAATAAATAATAAAGTTCACCAAACACACCAGTTACACCACTTTACATTTGTGTAGGCCACATTAGCTCATATTAAAGTCTAGTCCACACTTTAGAAAATTAGTGTTTCTTATACCTGTTAGGAGGAGTTGCTCAGGAATAAGCACACAAAGCCGTTAGTACTTTTCTGCTTATCTTTATCAGTCAACCAAGATGAAGAAGGCAGTGAGTAAGGCACGTGGGCGTGGGCGCGGAGCAGGGAGGGGACGTGGGGATTCTGTGCCTGCTGCGGGCGCCGGTGACTCATCAGCACCCACTTTCACCAGGCAACAGTCATTCATGCGCAGCTTTGTGTCAGAGCGCCGTACACCGCTGCTGCGTGAAGAACAAATTGAAGCCGTTGTCGGATGGATGGCAGCTAATGCATCAACTTCAATTAGTGCCACATCCTCTCAGACACAGAGCACTGGAGAGCAGCCATCTGTCTCTTCACCACCTGCCAAATTGCCCAGGCAGACAGAGAGCCCAGGACAGGAGCCGTCTCTACTTCTGTTCTCTGAATCTCTTGGCTTGGAAACAGGGGGCCAGCCAAGCAGCATTGGAGAAATGGAAGAAGAGGCAGGGTGCAGTGATGCCCAACAGCTTTTTCTCTCTTCCTCTGAAGAGGCGGGTGGGCCAGTGGCTCCGGTCACCACATCGCAGGCCGCATCAGCTGATGATGACACTCAGGTGCCACTTACTGGTGCGTGCTCTGCTGCTGAGACTACCCAGGAGGAGCAGTTGGGGGCAGAGGGTAGTGTAGATGATGAGGTCCTTGACCCATCTTGGCATGAGGGACAGGAAGGTGGTGGGAGCAGCTCTGAGGAAGAGATTCCCCGTACGGCCCAAAGAGGGAGAGGGAGGGGGAAGACTGCGGATCCTGCAGCCTCCGCTTTGGCACCCGTTAGGAGCATGTCTCTTCCAAAAGCCAAAAAGGGCACTCCCAAGACTTGCAGTGCCTGGTCCTTTTTTGACACAGTTGCAGATGACATTTGCTATGTCACATGCAAGGTGTGTCATCAAAAAGTCAAAAGAGGTCGAAATGTCAGCAACCTCAATACCTCCAACATGTGGAAACATGTGCGCAACAGGCACCCGGCGGAGTTAGAAAAACACACTGAAGAGCTAGGCCAACCAACAGCGGCAGCTACCACCTCTTCAGCTCGTGTTGCCTCTTCCTCTAGCTCACACGCAGCTGGTTCGGCTTCCTCCCAGGATCGCCGTGGAAGAACCTCTGGCCCTGTTGTCCAGAGACCCGCTGTAATTCCACCCGCAGCACCACTTTCCCAGTCATCCACACACTCCCAGCCCAGTCTACAGCCATCGGTAGTACAGGCATGGGAGAAAAGGCGGCCTTTCTCGTCAAACCACCCACGAGCACAGGCTCTGACTGCAGGCATTGCCAAACTTCTTTCACTGGAAATGCTGTCATTCAGGCTGGTGGAGACTGACAGCTTCCGTGACTTGATGTCATTGGCAGTCCCACAGTACAATGTGCCCAGCCGCTTTTACTTCAGCAGGCAAGCCGTCCCTGCCCTGCACAAGCATGTGGAGGGACACATAAAACACGCGCTACTGAACGCCGTCAGTAGCAAGGTCCACCTCACCACCGATGCGTGGACCAGTCAACATGGACAGGGGCGATACCTTTCCCTCACTGCCCATTGGGTTAATGTCGTTGAGCCGGGTACAGACCGTGCGAGTGGCGCAGGATGTGTCCTGCCCACTCCAAGGATTGCAGGAATCCATTCTGTACGCATTGACTCCTCCTCTTACACCAGTTCCTCAGAATCATCGCTGCAGGAGCCGTCACAGTCCACCTCCACATGGACCCGTGATGAACGTGTACCTGTTACGACCGACATGAGCACAGCCGTGGCCAAACGTCAACAGGCCGTCTTGAAATTAATTTTTTTGGGGAATCGTAGCCACACAGCGCAGGAGCTCTGGAATGCCATCAAGCAGGAGAGCGATGTGTGGTTTGTGCCAGCGAATCTCCAGCCAGGCATGGTAGTGTGTGATAATGGCCGAAATCTGGTGGCAGCTCTGGGCCTCGGCAACCTCACTCATATCCCATGTCTGGCACATGTGCTCAATTTGGTCGTGCAGAGCTTTTTGAGGGACTATCCGGATCTTGATGCACTGCTGCACAAGGTCCGCCTAGAGTGTGCTCACTTGCGGCGTTCCAGCACGGCAAAAGCGAGCATTGCGGCTCTGCAGCGCCGACACCGCCTGCCGGAACATCGCATCATATGTGACCTACCTACCAGGTGGAATTCCACGTTACATATGTTGGAGCGGTTGTGTGAGCAGCAGCAAGCTGTAATGGAGTACCAGCTGCTTCAGGCGCAAAGAAGTCGCAGTCAGCGCCGTACAGACTTCACAACCACAGAGTGGGCCACTATGAATGACGTCTGCCAGGTTTTGCGTCCCTTTGATTATTCCACGCGGATGGCGAGTGCAGATGATGCACTAGTCAGCATGACTGTCCCCCTTATCTGCCTGCTTGAAAAATCACTGCAAGCGCTAAGGGATGATGTTGTGGAAGAGGTGGAGGATGAGGATTCACCATTTCCATCATCTTCTGGACAGTCAGCGCCACGTGGTTCCTCACAAACGCGTAGGCAGGGGACAGTTTGTGAGGAGGATGAGGAGGAGTCAATGGAGGAGGAAGACATCCGTCCAGAGGAGGGAGTTACCGAATTGTCCAGTACTCAGTGTGTACAGCGAGGGTGGGGTGATGACAAGCGGGCAGAGATCACGCCTCCAGCAGGGGACAGCGTTTCTTGGGCAGTTGGCAGTCTGCAGCACATGGTGGATTACATGCTGCAGTGCCTGAGAAACGACCGCCGCATCGTCCACATTCTCAACATGTCTGATTATTGGGTGTTCACCCTCCTCGATCCTCGCTACCGGGACAACGTAGAAAGCCTCATCACACCGTTGAACCGGGAGCGAAAAATGCGGGAGTACCAAGACACACTGGTCAATTCCATCATCTTCTCCATTCCAACTGAGAGAAGTGCTGCTAGTGCATTCCAAAGCAGCTCAGTGCGTCCAGGCAGTGGTGGAGGCTCTGCACAAAGAGGGAGCAGAAGCAGTGCCTCTGCCCAAGGCAAGACCAGTATGGCCCAACTGTGGCACAGTTTTCTGTGCCCCCCACAAAAGTCTACACCATCACAGACGGCTCCAGTCAGCAGGAGGCAACGGTTCCGTCAGATGGTGACAGACTACATGTCTTGCCCTCTTGCTGTACTCCCAGACGGCTCTTCCCCTTTCAAGTTTTGGGTCTCAAAGCTGGATACATGGCCAGAGCTAAGCCAGTATGCATTGGAGGTGCTGTCTTGCCCTGCGGCCAGTGTATTATCGGAACGTGTCTTTAGTGCTGCAGGTGGTGTACTAACTGACCGTCGCATGCGACTATCCTCCGATAACGTTGACCGGCTTACTTTCCTGAAAATGAACAAGGCCTGGATCTCGCAGGAATTTGCCACTCCTCCTCCTGATTAAATAATTAGGTCACTGTATACGTTATCCAGGTCTCCTGTTGTGTTCATTTTTCTACCACCTGAACTTAAATTCCTGGGCTCCAACACCGCCAGTTGAGGCTCAGAAGTGCCGTCTGCACAGTCAAAACATACGACCCAGTGTTATTGGGTTTCAGTAACGTCAGCTGATCCCCAGCTGTGTAGCCGGCAATGTGTCATGCGACTGCCACGCTGACACAACAACTGAAATGTAAGGGAATCTGTCCCCCCCCCCAAGGCGTTTGTTACTGAAAGAGCCACCTTGTGCAGCAGTAATGCTGCACAAGGAAAAGGTAGCTATTTTGGTTTAGCTCCTTGCACACGCAGAACTTAACACTTATAAAATGTGTCCACTGATACCGTAAAACCGTCCCGGAGGTGGGACTTTCCTTCGTAATATGACGCAGCACAGCCGTCATTCCTCCCCCCCCGGCGCCGCGCCCCGGCTCCTCAGCGTTGTTTGATTCCGTCCCGGAGCCTGCGCTGTTATGTTATCCCGTGGCCAGGCACACTTAGCGCTGCCCGTCTTCTGGCATCATTTGGTGTCAGGATGGCTGCGCCTGTGCGGCCGCGCTGGCCGAGAGCCCGCCTCGCAGTGTCTTCTGATTTAATCCCACTGGGGGCCTGGGATCCATGGACATGCGCAGTGCATATCTGAACCTCCACCTCTCACTCATCTCCCTATGGCTTCTTCAGACTGTTCGGTGTCAGCTGGTCCCTAATAGCATGCCACGGCCGTGACACCGCACAGTCTTAAGAAGCCGTAGGGAGGGGAGTGAGAGGCGAGGATATGCACTGCGCATGGCCATGGATCCCAGGCCCCCAGTGGGATAAAATCAGAAGACACTGCGAGGCGGGCTCTCGGCCAGCGCGGCCGCACAGGCGCAGCCAGCCTGACACCAAATGATGTCAGAAGATGGGCAGCGCTAAGTGTGCCTGGCCAAGGGATAACATAACAGTGCAGGCTCCGGGACGGAATCAAACTACGCTGAGGAGCCGGGGCGCGGTGCCGGGGGGGTAGGAATGACGGCTGTGCTGCGTCATATTATGAAGGAAAGTCCCACCTCCGGGACGGTTTCACGGTTTCAGGGGACACATTTTATAAGTGTTTAGTTCTGTGTTTGCAAGGAGCATGATGAAAAGAGCCACCTTTTCCTTTTGCATCTTTTGTGCTGCACAAGCTGGCTCTTTCAGCTACAAACGCCTTGGGGGGGGTTAAAGGTTCCCTTTCGACTTTCTCAGGCTTCGGCCTACATTGTGTTCCTCTGCTTTTCCACCTGTCCCTGGGCTCCAACACCGCTAGTTGCCGTCCAGAAGTGCTGTCCGCACAGTCCCAACAGTCGCTCCTCTGTTATTGGGGTTCAGTAACGTCAGCTGTTCCCCAGCTGTGTGTGTGGCAATCCCTCCTACCTCCCCCTACCTCCTCCTCCTCCACCTGTCCCTGGGCTCCAACACCGCTAGTTGTTGCCTGGTAGTGCTGTACGCACAGTCCCAACAGTCCCTCCTCTGTTATTGGGGTTCAGTAACGTCAGCTGTTCCCCAGCTGTGTGTGTGGCAATCCCTCCTACCTCCTCCTACCTCCTCCTCCTCCACCTGTCCCTGGGCTCCAACACCGCTAGTTGTTGCCTGGTAGTGCTGTACGCACAGTCCCAACAGTCCCTCCTCTGTTATTGGGGTTCAGTAACGTCAGCTGTTCCCCTGCTGTGTGTGTGGCAATCCCTCCTACCTCCTCCTACCTCCTCCTCCTCCACCTGTCCCTGGGCTCCAACACCGCTAGTTGTTGCCTGGTAGTGCTGTACGCACAGTCCCAACAGTCCCTCCTCTGTTATTTGGGTTCAGTAACGTCAGCTGTTCCCCTGCTGTGTGTGTGGCAATCCCTCCTACCTCCTCCTACCTCCTCCTCCTCCACCTGTCCCTGGGCTCCAACACCGCTAGTTGTTGCCTGGTAGTGCTGTACGCACAGTCCCAACAGTCCCTCCTCTGTTATTGGGGTTCAGTAACGTCAGCTGTTCCCCTGCTGTGTGTGTGGCAATCCCTCCTACCTCCTCCTACCTCCTCCTCCTCCACCTGTCCCTGGGCTCCAACACCGCTAGTTGTTGCCTGGTAGTGCTGTACGCACAGTCCCAACAGTCCCTCCTCTGTTATTGGGGTTCAGTAACGTCAGCTGTTCCCCTGCTGTGTGTGTGGCAATCCCTCCTACCTCCTCCTCCTCCACCTGTCCCTGGGCTCCAACACCGCTAGTTGTTGCCTGGTAGTGCTGTACGCACAGTCCCAACAGTCCCTCCTCTGTTATTGGGGTTCAGTAACGTCAGCTGTTCCCCAGCTGTGTGTGTGGCAATCCCTCCTACCTCCTCCTACCTCCTCTTCCTCCACCTGTCCCTGGGCTCCAACACCGCTAGTTGTTGCCTGGTAGTGCTGTACGCACAGTCCCAACAGTCCCTCCTCTGTTATTGGGGTTCAGTAACGTCAGCTGTTCCCCTGCTGTGTGTGTGGCAATCCCTCCTACCTCCTCCTACCTCCTCCTCCTCCACCTGTCCCTGGGCTCCAACACCGCTAGTTGTTGCCTGGTAGTGCTGTACGCACAGTCCCAACAGTCCCTCCTCTGTTATTGGGGTTCAGTAACGTCAGCTGTTCCCCTGCTGTGTGTGTGGCAATCCCTCCTACCTCCTCCTACCTCCTCCTCCTCCACCTGTCCCTGGGCTCCAACACCGCTAGTTGTTGCCTGGTAGTGCTGTACGCACAGTCCCAACAGTCCCTCCTCTGTTATTGGGGTTCAGTAACGTCAGCTGTTCCCCTGCTGTGTGTGTGGCAATCCCTCCTACCTCCTCCTACCTCCTCCTCCTCCACCTGTCCCTGGGCTCCAACACCGCTAGTTGTTGCCTGGTAGTGCTGTACGCACAGTCCCAACAGTCCCTCCTCTGTTATTTGGGTTCAGTAACGTCAGCTGTTCCCCTGCTGTGTGTGTGGCAATCCCTCCTACCTCCTCCTACCTCCTCCTCCTCCACCTGTCCCTGGGCTCCAACACCGCTAGTTGTTGCCTGGTAGTGCTGTACGCACAGTCCCAACAGTCCCTCCTCTGTTATTGGGGTTCAGTAACGTCAGCTGTTCCCCTGCTGTGTGTGTGGCAATCCCTCCTACCTCCTCCTACCTCCTCCTCCTCCACCTGTCCCTGGGCTCCAACACCGCTAGTTGTTGCCTGGTAGTGCTGTACGCACAGTCCCAACAGTCCCTCCTCTGTTATTGGGGTTCAGTAACGTCAGCTGTTCCCCTGCTGTGTGTGTGGCAATCCCTCCTACCTCCTCCTACCTCCTCCTCCTCCACCTGTCCCTGGGCTCCAACACCGCTAGTTGTTGCCTGGTAGTGCTGTACGCACAGTCCCAACAGTCCCTCCTCTGTTATTGGGGTTCAGTAACGTCAGCTGTTCCCCAGCTGTGTGTGTGGCAATCCCTCCTACCTCCTCCTACCTCCTCCTCCTCCACCTGTCCCTGGGCTCCAACACCGCTAGTTGTTGCCTGGTAGTGCTGTACGCACAGTCCCAACAGTCCCTCCTCTGTTATTGGGGTTCAGTAACGTCAGCTGTTCCCCTGCTGTGTGTGTGGCAATCCCTCCTACCTCCTCCTACCTCCTCCTCCTCCACCTGTCCCTGGGCTCCAACACCGCTAGTTGTTGCCTGGTAGTGCTGTACGCACAGTCCCAACAGTCCCTCCTCTGTTATTGGGGTTCAGTAACGTCAGCTGTTCCCCTGCTGTGTGTGTGGCAATCCCTCCTACCTCCTCCTACCTCCTCCTCCTCCACCTGTCCCTGGGCTCCAACACCGCTAGTTGTTGCCTGGTAGTGCTGTACGCACAGTCCCAACAGTCCCTCCTCTGTTATTGGGGTTCAGTAACGTCAGCTGTTCCCCTGCTGTGTGTGTGGCAATCCCTCCTACCTCCTCCTACCTCCTCCTCCTCCACCTGTCCCTGGGCTCCAACACCGCTAGTTGTTGCCTGGTAGTGCTGTACGCACAGTCCCAACAGTCCCTCCTCTGTTATTGGGGTTCAGTAACGTCAGCTGTTCCCCAGCTGTGTGTGTGGCAATCCCTCCTACCTCCTCCTACCTCCTCCTCCTCCACCTGTCCCTGGGCTCCAACACCGCTAGTTGTTGCCTGGTAGTGCTGTACGCACAGTCCCAACAGTCCCTCCTCTGTTATTGGGGTTCAGTAACGTCAGCTGTTCCCCTGCTGTGTGTGTGGCAATCCCTCCTACCTCCTCCTACCTCCTCCTCCTCCACCTGTCCCTGGGCTCCAACACCGCTAGTTGTTGCCTGGTAGTGCTGTACGCACAGTCCCAACAGTCCCTCCTCTGTTATTGGGGTTCAGTAACGTCAGCTGTTCCCCAGCTGTGTGTGTGGCAATCCCTCCTACCTCCTCCTCCTCCACCTGTCCCTGGGCTCCAACACCGCTAGTTGTTGCCTGGTAGTGCTGTACGCACAGTCCCAACAGTCCCTCCTCTGTTATTGGGGTTCAGTAACGTCAGCTGTTCCCCTGCTGTGTGTGTGGCAATCCCTCCTACCTCCTCCTACCTCCTCCTCCTCCACCTGTCCCTGGGCTCCAACACCGGTAGTTGTTGCCTGGTAGTGCTGTACGCACAGTCCCAACAGTCCCTCCTCTGTTATTGGGGTTCAGTAACGTCAGCTGTTCCCCTGCTGTGTGTGTGGCAATCCCTCCTACCTCCTCCTACCTCCTCCTCCTCCACCTGTCCCTGGGCTCCAACACCGCTAGTTGTTGCCTGGTAGTGCTGTACGCACAGTCCCAACAGTCCCTCCTCTGTTATTGGGGTTCAGTAACGTCAGCTGTTCCCCTGCTGTGTGTGTGGCAATCCCTCCTACCTCCTCCTACCTCCTCCTCCTCCACCTGTCCCTGGGCTCCAACACCGCTAGTTGTTGCCTGGTAGTGCTGTACGCACAGTCCCAACAGTCCCTCCTCTGTTATTTGGGTTCAGTAACGTCAGCTGTTCCCCTGCTGTGTGTGTGGCAATCCCTCCTACCTCCTCCTACCTCCTCCTCCTCCACCTGTCCCTGGGCTCCAACACCGCTAGTTGTTGCCTGGTAGTGCTGTACGCACAGTCCCAACAGTCCCTCCTCTGTTATTGGGGTTCAGTAACGTCAGCTGTTCCCCTGCTGTGTGTGTGGCAATCCCTCCTACCTCCTCCTACCTCCTCCTCCTCCACCTGTCCCTGGGCTCCAACACCGCTAGTTGTTGCCTGGTAGTGCTGTACGCACAGTCCCAACAGTCCCTCCTCTGTTATTGGGGTTCAGTAACGTCAGCTGTTCCCCTGCTGTGTGTGTGGCAATCCCTCCTACCTCCTCCTACCTCCTCCTCCTCCACCTGTCCCTGGGCTCCAACACCGCTAGTTGTTGCCTGGTAGTGCTGTACGCACAGTCCCAACAGTCCCTCCTCTGATATTGGGGTTCAGTAACGTCAGCTGTTCCCCAGCTATGTGTGTGGCAATCCCTCCTACCTCCTCCTACCTCCTCCTCCTCCACCTGTCCCTGGGCTCCAACACCGCTAGTTGTTGCCTGGTAGTGCTGTACGCACAGTCCCAACAGTCCCTCCTCTGTTATTGGGGTTCAGTAACGTCAGCTGTTCCCCTGCTGTGTGTGTGGCAATCCCTCCTACCTCCTCCTACCTCCTCCTCCTCCACCTGTCCCTGGGCTCCAACACCGCTAGTTGTTGCCTGGTAGTGCTGTACGCACAGTCCCAACAGTCCCTCCTCTGTTATTGGGGTTCAGTAACGTCAGCTGTTCCCCAGCTGTGTGTGTGGCAATCCCTCCCACCTCCTCCTACCTCCTCCTCCTCCACCTGTCCCTGGGCTCCAACACCGCTAGTTGTTGCCTGGTAGTGCTGTACGCACAGTCCCAACAGTCCCTCCTCTGTTATTGGGGTTCAGTAACGTCAGCTGTTCCCCTGCTGTGTGTGTGGCAATCCCTCCTACCTCCTCCTACCTCCTCCTCCTCCACCTGTCCCTGGGCTCCAACACCGCTAGTTGTTGCCTGGTAGTGCTGTACGCACAGTCCCAACAGTCCCTCCTCTGTTATTGGGGTTCAGTAACGTCAGCTGTTCCCCTGCTGTGTGTGTGGCAATCCCTCCTACCTCCTCCTACCTCCTCCTCCTCCACCTGTCCCTGGGCTCCAACACCGCTAGTTGTTGCCTGGTAGTGCTGTACGCACAGTCCCAACAGTCCCTCCTCTGTTATTGGGGTTCAGTAACGTCAGCTGTTCCCCTGCTGTGTGTGTGGCAATCCCTCCTACCTCCTCCTACCTCCTCCTCCTCCACCTGTCCCTGGGCTCCAACACCGCTAGTTGTTGCCTGGTAGTGCTGTACGCACAGTCCCAACAGTCCCTCCTCTGTTATTGGGGTTCAGTAACGTCAGCTGTTCCCCTGCTGTGTGTGTGGCAATCCCTCCTACCTCCTCCTACCTCCTCCTCCTCCACCTGTCCCTGGGCTCCAACACCGCTAGTTGTTGCCTGGTAGTGCTGTACGCACAGTCCCAACAGTCCCTCCTCTGTTATTTGGGTTCAGTAACGTCAGCTGTTCCCCTGCTGTGTGTGTGGCAATCCCTCCTACCTCCTCCTACCTCCTCCTCCTCCACCTGTCCCTGGGCTCCAACACCGCTAGTTGTTGCCTGGTAGTGCTGTACGCACAGTCCCAACAGTCCCTCCTCTGTTATTGGGGTTCAGTAACGTCAGCTGTTCCCCTGCTGTGTGTGTGGCAATCCCTCCTACCTCCTCCTACCTCCTCCTCCTCCACCTGTCCCTGGGCTCCAACACCGCTAGTTGTTGCCTGGTAGTGCTGTACGCACAGTCCCAACAGTCCCTCCTCTGTTATTGGGGTTCAGTAACGTCAGCTGTTCCCCTGCTGTGTGTGTGGCAATCCCTCCTACCTCCTCCTACCTCCTCCTCCTCCACCTGTCCCTGGGCTCCAACACCGCTAGTTGTTGCCTGGTAGTGCTGTACGCACAGTCCCAACAGTCCCTCCTCTGTTATTGGGGTTCAGTAACGTCAGCTGTTCCCCAGCTGTGTGTGTGGCAATCCCTCCTACCTCCTCCTACCTCCTCCTCCTCCACCTGTCCCTGGGCTCCAACACCGCTAGTTGTTGCCTGGTAGTGCTGTACGCACAGTCCCAACAGTCCCTCCTCTGTTATTGGGGTTCAGTAACGTCAGCTGTTCCCCTGCTGTGTGTGTGGCAATCCCTCCTACCTCCTCCTACCTCCTCCTCCTCCACCTGTCCCTGGGCTCCAACACCGCTAGTTGTTGCCTGGTAGTGCTGTACGCACAGTCCCAACAGTCCCTCCTCTGTTATTGGGGTTCAGTAACGTCAGCTGTTCCCCTGCTGTGTGTGTGGCAATCCCTCCTACCTCCTCCTACCTCCTCCTCCTCCACCTGTCCCTGGGCTCCAACACCGCTAGTTGTTGCCTGGTAGTGCTGTACGCACAGTCCCAACAGTCCCTCCTCTGTTATTGGGGTTCAGTAACGTCAGCTGTTCCCCTGCTGTGTGTGTGGCAATCCCTCCTACCTCCTCCTACCTCCTCCTCCTCCACCTGTCCCTGGGCTCCAACACCGCTAGTTGTTGCCTGGTAGTGCTGTACGCACAGTCCCAACAGTCCCTCCTCTGTTATTGGGGTTCAGTAACGTCAGCTGTTCCCCAGCTGTGTGTGTGGCAATCCCTCCTACCTCCTCCTACCTCCTCCTCCTCCACCTGTCCCTGGGCTCCAACACCGCTAGTTGTTGCCTGGTAGTGCTGTACGCACAGTCCCAACAGTCCCTCCTCTGTTATTGGGGTTCAGTAACGTCAGCTGTTCCCCTGCTGTGTGTGTGGCAATCCCTCCTACCTCCTCCTACCTCCTCCTCCTCCACCTGTCCCTGGGCTCCAACACCGCTAGTTGTTGCCTGGTAGTGCTGTACGCACAGTCCCAACAGTCCCTCCTCTGTTATTGGGGTTCAGTAACGTCAGCTGTTCCCCAGCTGTGTGTGTGGCAATCCCTCCTACCTCCTCCTCCTCCACCTGTCCCTGGGCTCCAACACCGCTAGTTGTTGCCTGGTAGTGCTGTACGCACAGTCCCAACAGTCCCTCCTCTGTTATTGGGGTTCAGTAACGTCAGCTGTTCCCCTGCTGTGTGTGTGGCAATCCCTCCTACCTCCTCCTACCTCCTCCTCCTCCACCTGTCCCTGGGCTCCAACACCGGTAGTTGTTGCCTGGTAGTGCTGTACGCACAGTCCCAACAGTCCCTCCTCTGTTATTGGGGTTCAGTAACGTCAGCTGTTCCCCTGCTGTGTGTGTGGCAATCCCTCCTACCTCCTCCTACCTCCTCCTCCTCCACCTGTCCCTGGGCTCCAACACCGCTAGTTGTTGCCTGGTAGTGCTGTACGCACAGTCCCAACAGTCCCTCCTCTGTTATTGGGGTTCAGTAACGTCAGCTGTTCCCCTGCTGTGTGTGTGGCAATCCCTCCTACCTCCTCCTACCTCCTCCTCCTCCACCTGTCCCTGGGCTCCAACACCGCTAGTTGTTGCCTGGTAGTGCTGTACGCACAGTCCCAACAGTCCCTCCTCTGTTATTTGGGTTCAGTAACGTCAGCTGTTCCCCTGCTGTGTGTGTGGCAATCCCTCCTACCTCCTCCTACCTCCTCCTCCTCCACCTGTCCCTGGGCTCCAACACCGCTAGTTGTTGCCTGGTAGTGCTGTACGCACAGTCCCAACAGTCCCTCCTCTGTTATTGGGGTTCAGTAACGTCAGCTGTTCCCCTGCTGTGTGTGTGGCAATCCCTCCTACCTCCTCCTACCTCCTCCTCCTCCACCTGTCCCTGGGCTCCAACACCGCTAGTTGTTGCCTGGTAGTGCTGTACGCACAGTCCCAACAGTCCCTCCTCTGTTATTGGGGTTCAGTAACGTCAGCTGTTCCCCTGCTGTGTGTGTGGCAATCCCTCCTACCTCCTCCTACCTCCTCCTCCTCCACCTGTCCCTGGGCTCCAACACCGCTAGTTGTTGCCTGGTAGTGCTGTACGCACAGTCCCAACAGTCCCTCCTCTGATATTGGGGTTCAGTAACGTCAGCTGTTCCCCAGCTATGTGTGTGGCAATCCCTCCTACCTCCTCCTACCTCCTCCTCCTCCACCTGTCCCTGGGCTCCAACACCGCTAGTTGTTGCCTGGTAGTGCTGTACGCACAGTCCCAACAGTCCCTCCTCTGTTATTGGGGTTCAGTAACGTCAGCTGTTCCCCTGCTGTGTGTGTGGCAATCCCTCCTACCTCCTCCTACCTCCTCCTCCTCCACCTGTCCCTGGGCTCCAACACCGCTAGTTGTTGCCTGGTAGTGCTGTACGCACAGTCCCAACAGTCCCTCCTCTGTTATTGGGGTTCAGTAACGTCAGCTGTTCCCCAGCTGTGTGTGTGGCAATCCCTCCCACCTCCTCCTACCTCCTCCTCCTCCACCTGTCCCTGGGCTCCAACACCGCTAGTTGTTGCCTGGTAGTGCTGTACGCACAGTCCCAACAGTCCCTCCTCTGTTATTGGGGTTCAGTAACGTCAGCTGTTCCCCTGCTGTGTGTGTGGCAATCCCTCCTACCTCCTCCTACCTCCTCCTCCTCCACCTGTCCCTGGGCTCCAACACCGCTAGTTGTTGCCTGGTAGTGCTGTACGCACAGTCCCAACAGTCCCTCCTCTGTTATTGGGGTTCAGTAACGTCAGCTGTTCCCCTGCTGTGTGTGTGGCAATCCCTCCTACCTCCTCCTACCTCCTCCTCCTCCACCTGTCCCTGGGCTCCAACACCGCTAGTTGTTGCCTGGTAGTGCTGTACGCACAGTCCCAACAGTCCCTCCTCTGTTATTGGGGTTCAGTAACGTCAGCTGTTCCCCTGCTGTGTGTGTGGCAATCCCTCCTACCTCCTCCTACCTCCTCCTCCTCCACCTGTCCCTGGGCTCCAACACCGCTAGTTGTTGCCTGGTAGTGCTGTACGCACAGTCCCAACAGTCCCTCCTCTGTTATTGGGGTTCAGTAACGTCAGCTGTTCCCCTGCTGTGTGTGTGGCAATCCCTCCTACCTCCTCCTACCTCCTCCTCCTCCACCTGTCCCTGGGCTCCAACACCGCTAGTTGTTGCCTGGTAGTGCTGTACGCACAGTCCCAACAGTCCCTCCTCTGTTATTGGGGTTCAGTAACGTCAGCTGTTCCCCTGCTGTGTGTGTGGCAATCCCTCCTACCTCCTCCTCCTCCACCTGTCCCTGGGCTCCAACACCGCTACTTGTTGCCTGGTAGTGCTGTACGCACAGTCCCAACAGTCCCTCCTCTGTTATTGGGGTTCAGTAACGTCAGCTGTTCCCCTGCTGTGTGTGTGGCAATCCCTCCTACCTCCTCCTCCTCCACCTGTCCCTGGGCTCCAACACCGCTAGTTGTTGCCTGGTAGTGCTGTACGCACAGTCCCAACAGTCCCTCCTCTGTTATTGGGGTTCAGTAACGTCAGCTGTTCCCCTGCTGTGTGTGTGGCAATCCCTCCTACCTCCTCCTACCTCCTCCTCCTCCACCTGTCCCTGGGCTCCAACACCGCTAGTTGTTGCCTGGTAGTGCTGTACGCACAGTCCCAACAGTCCCTCCTCTGTTATTTGGGTTCAGTAACGTCAGCTGTTCCCCTGCTGTGTGTGTGGCAATCCCTCCTACCTCCTCCTACCTCCTCCTCCTCCACCTGTCCCTGGGCTCCAACACCGCTAGTTGTTGCCTGGTAGTGCTGTACGCACAGTCCCAACAGTCCCTCCTCTGTTATTGGGGTTCAGTAACGTCAGCTGTTCCCCAGCTGTGTGTGTGGCAATCCCTCCTACCTCCTCCTACCTCCTCCTCCTCCACCTGTCCCTGGGCTCCAACACCGCTAGTTGTTGCCTGGTAGTGCTGTACGCACAGTCCCAACAGTCCCTCCTCTGTTATTGGGGTTCAGTAACGTCAGCTGTTCCCCTGCTGTGTGTGTGGCAATCCCTCCTACCTCCTCCTACCTCCTCCTCCTCCACCTGTCCCTGGGCTCCAACACCGCTAGTTGTTGCCTGGTAGTGCTGTACGCACAGTCCCAACAGTCCCTCCTCTGTTATTGGGGTTCAGTAACGTCAGCTGTTCCCCTGCTGTGTGTGTGGCAATCCCTCCTACCTCCTCCTACCTCCTCCTCCTCCACCTGTCCCTGGGCTCCAACACCGCTAGTTGTTGCCTGGTAGTGCTGTACGCACAGTCCCAACAGTCCCTCCTCTGTTATTGGGGTTCAGTAACGTCAGCTGTTCCCCTGCTGTGTGTGTGGCAATCCCTCCTACCTCCTCCTACCTCCTCCTCCTCCACCTGTCCCTGGGCTCCAACACCGCTAGTTGTTGCCTGGTAGTGCTGTACGCACAGTCCCAACAGTCCCTCCTCTGTTATTGGGGTTCAGTAACGTCAGCTGTTCCCCAGCTGTGTGTGTGACAATCCCTCCTACCTCCTCCTACCTCCTCCTCCTCCACCTGTCCCTGGGCTCCAACACCGCTAGTTGTTGCCTGGTAGTGCTGTACGCACAGTCCCAACAGTCCCTCCTCTGTTATTGGGGTTCAGTAACGTCAGCTGTTCCCCTGCTGTGTGTGTGGCAATCCCTCCTACCTCCTCCTACCTCCTCCTCCTCCACCTGTCCCTGGGCTCCAACACCGCTAGTTGTTGCCTGGTAGTGCTGTACGCACAGTCCCAACAGTCCCTCCTCTGTTATTGGGGTTCAGTAACGTCAGCTGTTCCCCAGCTGTGTGTGTGGCAATCCCTCCTACCTCCTCCTACCTCCTCCTCCTCCACCTGTCCCTGGGCTCCAACACCGCTAGTTGTTGCCTGGTAGTGCTGTACGCACAGTCCCAACAGTCCCTCCTCTGTTATTGGGGTTCAGTAACGTCAGCTGTTCCCCTGCTGTGTGTGTGGCAATCCCTCCTACCTCCTCCTACCTCCTCCTCCTCCACCTGTCCCTGGGCTCCAACACCGCTAGTTGTTGCCTGGTAGTGCTGTACGCACAGTCCCAACAGTCCCTCCTCTGTTATTGGGGTTCAGTAACGTCAGCTGTTCCCCTGCTGTGTGTGTGGCAATCCCTCCTACCTCCTCCTACCTCCTCCTCCTCCACCTGTCCCTGGGCTCCAACACCGCTAGTTGTTGCCTGGTAGTGCTGTACGCACAGTCCCAACAGTCCCTCCTCTGTTATTGGGGTTCAGTAACGTCAGCTGTTCCTCTGCTGTGTGTGTGGCAATCCCTCCTACCTCCTCCTACCTCCTCCTCCTCCACCTGTCCCTGGGCTCCAACACCGCTAGTTGTTGCCTGGTAGTGCTGTACGCACAGTCCCAACAGTCCCTCCTCTGTTATTGGGGTTCAGTAACGTCAGCTGTTCCCCTGCTGTGTGTGTGGCAATCCCTCCTACCTCCTCCTACCTCCTCCTCCTCCACCTGTCCCTGGGCTCCAACACCGCTAGTTGTTGCCTGGTAGTGCTGTACGCACAGTCCCAACAGTCCCTCCTCTGTTATTGGGGTTCAGTAACGTCAGCTGTTCCCCTGCTGTGTGTGTGGCAATCCCTCCTACCTCCTCCTCCTCCACCTGTCCCTGGGCTCCAACACCGCTACTTGTTGCCTGGTAGTGCTGTACGCACAGTCCCAACAGTCCCTCCTCTGTTATTGGGGTTCAGTAACGTCAGCTGTTCCCCTGCTGTGTGTGTGGCAATCCCTCCTACCTCCTCCTCCTCCACCTGTCCCTGGGCTCCAACACCGCTAGTTGTTGCCTGGTAGTGCTGTACGCACAGTCCCAACAGTCCCTCCTCTGTTATTGGGGTTCAGTAACGTCAGCTGTTCCCCTGCTGTGTGTGTGGCAATCCCTCCTACCTCCTCCTACCTCCTCCTCCTCCACCTGTCCCTGGGCTCCAACACCGCTAGTTGTTGCCTGGTAGTGCTGTACGCACAGTCCCAACAGTCCCTCCTCTGTTATTTGGGTTCAGTAACGTCAGCTGTTCCCCTGCTGTGTGTGTGGCAATCCCTCCTACCTCCTCCTACCTCCTCCTCCTCCACCTGTCCCTGGGCTCCAACACCGCTAGTTGTTGCCTGGTAGTGCTGTACGCACAGTCCCAACAGTCCCTCCTCTGTTATTGGGGTTCAGTAACGTCAGCTGTTCCCCTGCTGTGTGTGTGGCAATCCCTCCTACCTCCTCCTACCTCCTCCTCCTCCACCTGTCCCTGGGCTCCAACACCGCTAGTTGTTGCCTGGTAGTGCTGTACGCACAGTCCCAACAGTCCCTCCTCTGTTATTTGGGTTCAGTAACGTCAGCTGTTCCCCTGCTGTGTGTGTGGCAATCCCTCCTACCTCCTCCTACCTCCTCCTCCTCCACCTGTCCCTGGGCTCCAACACCGCTAGTTGTTGCCTGGTAGTGCTGTACGCACAGTCCCAACAGTCCCTCCTCTGTTATTGGGGTTCAGTAACGTCAGCTGTTCCCCTGCTGTGTGTGTGGCAATCCCTCCTACCTCCTCCTACCTCCTCCTCCTCCACCTGTCCCTGGGCTCCAACACCGCTAGTTGTTGCCTGGTAGTGCTGTACGCACAGTCCCAACAGTCCCTCCTCTGTTATTGGGGTTCAGTAACGTCAGCTGTTCCCCTGCTGTGTGTGTGGCAATCCCTCCTACCTCCTCCTACCTCCTCCTCCTCCACCTGTCCCTGGGCTCCAACACCGCTAGTTGTTGCCTGGTAGTGCTGTACGCACAGTCCCAACAGTCCCTCCTCTGTTATTGGGGTTCAGTAACGTCAGCTGTTCCCCAGCTGTGTGTGTGGCAATCCCTCCTACCTCCTCCTACCTCCTCCTCCTCCACCTGTCCCTGGGCTCCAACACCGCTAGTTGTTGCCTGGTAGTGCTGTACGCACAGTCCCAACAGTCCCTCCTCTGTTATTGGGGTTCAGTAACGTCAGCTGTTCCCCTGCTGTGTGTGTGGCAATCCCTCCTACCTCCTCCTACCTCCTCCTCCTCCACCTGTCCCTGGGCTCCAACACCGCTAGTTGTTGCCTGGTAGTGCTGTACGCACAGTCCCAACAGTCCCTCCTCTGTTATTGGGGTTCAGTAACGTCAGCTGTTCCCCTGCTGTGTGTGTGGCAATCCCTCCTACCTCCTCCTACCTCCTCCTCCTCCACCTGTCCCTGGGCTCCAACACCGCTAGTTGTTGCCTGGTAGTGCTGTACGCACAGTCCCAACAGTCCCTCCTCTGTTATTGGGGTTCAGTAACGTCAGCTGTTCCCCTGCTGTGTGTGTGGCAATCCCTCCTACCTCCTCCTACCTCCTCCTCCTCCACCTGTCCCTGGGCTCCAACACCGCTAGTTGTTGCCTGGTAGTGCTGTACGCACAGTCCCAACAGTCCCTCCTCTGTTATTGGGGTTCAGTAACGTCAGCTGTTCCCCAGCTGTGTGTGTGGCAATCCCTCCTACCTCCTCCTACCTCCTCCTCCTCCACCTGTCCCTGGGCTCCAACACCGCTAGTTGTTGCCTGGTAGTGCTGTACGCACAGTCCCAACAGTCCCTCCTCTGTTATTGGGGTTCAGTAACGTCAGCTGTTCCCCTGCTGTGTGTGTGGCAATCCCTCCTACCTCCTCCTACCTCCTCCTCCTCCACCTGTCCCTGGGCTCCAACACCGCTAGTTGTTGCCTGGTAGTGCTGTACGCACAGTCCCAACAGTCCCTCCTCTGTTATTGGGGTTCAGTAACGTCAGCTGTTCCCCAGCTGTGTGTGTGGCAATCCCTCCTACCTCCTCCTACCTCCTCCTCCTCCACCTGTCCCTGGGCTCCAACACCGCTAGTTGTTGCCTGGTAGTGCTGTACGCACAGTCCCAACAGTCCCTCCTCTGTTATTGGGGTTCAGTAACGTCAGCTGTTCCCCTGCTGTGTGTGTGGCAATCCCTCCTACCTCCTCCTACCTCCTCCTCCTCCACCTGTCCCTGGGCTCCAACACCGCTAGTTGTTGCCTGGTAGTGCTGTACGCACAGTCCCAACAGTCCCTCCTCTGTTATTGGGGTTCAGTAACGTCAGCTGTTCCCCTGCTGTGTGTGTGGCAATCCCTCCTACCTCCTCCTACCTCCTCCTCCTCCACCTGTCCCTGGGCTCCAACACCGCTAGTTGTTGCCTGGTAGTGCTGTACGCACAGTCCCAACAGTCCCTCCTCTGTTATTGGGGTTCAGTAACGTCAGCTGTTCCCCTGCTGTGTGTGTGGCAATCCCTCCTACCTCCTCCTACCTCCTCCTCCTCCACCTGTCCCTGGGCTCCAACACCGCTAGTTGTTGCCTGGTAGTGCTGTACGCACAGTCCCAACAGTCCCTCCTCTGTTATTGGGGTTCAGTAACGTCAGCTGTTCCCCTGCTGTGTGTGTGGCAATCCCTCCTACCTCCTCCTACCTCCTCCTCCTCCACCTGTCCCTGGGCTCCAACACCGCTAGTTGTTGCCTGGTAGTGCTGTACGCACAGTCCCAACAGTCCCTCCTCTGTTATTGGGGTTCAGTAACGTCAGCTGTTCCCCTGCTGTGTGTGTGGCAATCCCTCCTACCTCCTCCTCCTCCACCTGTCCCTGGGCTCCAACACCGCTAGTTGTTGCCTGGTAGTGCTGTACGCACAGTCCCAACAGTCCCTCCTCTGTTATTGGGGTTCAGTAACGTCAGCTGTTCCCCTGCTGTGTGTGTGGCAATCCCTCCTACCTCCTCCTCCTCCACCTGTCCCTGGGCTCCAACACCGCTAGTTGTTGCCTGGTAGTGCTGTACGCACAGTCCCAACAGTCCCTCCTCTGTTATTGGGGTTCAGTAACGTAAGCTGTTCCCCAGTTGTGTGTGTGGCAATCCCTCCTACCTCCTCCTACCTCCTCCTCCTCCACCTGTCCCTGGGCTCCAACACCGCTAGTTGTTGCCTGGTAGTGCTGTACGCACAGTCCCAACAGTCCCTCCTCTGTTATTGGGGTTCAGTAACGTCAGCTGTTCCCCTGCTGTGTGTGTGGCAATCCCTCCTACCTCCTCCTACCTCCTCCTCCTCCACCTGTCCCTGGGCTCCAACACCGCTAGTTGTTGCCTGGTAGTGCTGTACGCACAGTCCCAACAGTCCCCCCTCTGTTATTGGGGTTCAGTAACGTCAGCTGTTCCCCAGCTGTGTGTGTGGCAATCCCTCCTACCTCCTCCTACCTCCTCCTCCTCCACCTGTCCCTGGGCTCCAACACCGCTAGTTGTTGCCTGGTAGTGCTGTACGCACAGTCCCAACAGTCCCTCCTCTGTAATTGGGGTTCAGTAACGTCAGCTGTTCCCCTGCTGTGTGTGTGGCAATCCCTCCTACCTCCTCCTCCTCCACCTGTCCCTGGGCTCCAACACCGCTAGTTGTTGCCTGGTAGTGCTGTACGCACAGTCCCAACAGTCCCTCCTCTGTTATTGGGGTTCAGTAACGTCAGCTGTTCCCCTGCTGTGTGTGTGGCAATCCCTCCTACCTCCTCCTACCTTCTCCTCCTCCACCTGTCCCTGGGCTCCAACACCGCTAGTTGATGCCTGGTAGTGCTGTACGCACAGTCCCAACAGTCCCTCCTCTGTTATTGGGGTTCAGTAACGTCAGCTGTTCCCCTGCTGTGTGTGTGGCAATCCCTCCTACCTCCTCCTACCTCCTCCTCCACCTGTCCCTGGGCTCCAACACCGCTAGTTGTTGCCTGGTAGTGCTGTACGCACAGTCCCAACAGTCCCTCCTCTGTTATTGGGGTTCAGTAACGTCAGCTGTTCCCCAGCTGTGTGTGTGGCAATCCCTCCTACCTCCTCCTACCTCCTCCTCCTCCACCTGTCCCTGGGCTCCAACACCGCTAGTTGATGCCTGGTAGTGCTGTACGCACAGTCCCAACAGTCCCTCCTCTGTTATTGGGGTTCAGTAACGTCAGCTGTTCCCCTGCTGTGTGTGTGGCAATCCCTCCTACCTCCTCCTACCTCCTCCTCCTCCACCTGTCCCTGGGCTCCAACACCGCTAGTTGTTGCCTGGTAGTGCTGTACGCACAGTCCCAACAGTCCCTCCTGTCATGATTCTCAATGGCGAGAGAACATAGCCCAGCATATATGAGAACTAGCTCTTGGAAGATGGAAACTATACTGACCATGAACTAAACCTGCCGCACAACTAGAAATGGCCGGGTAGCATGCCTACGTTTTTTTATCCCTAGATGCCCAGCGCCAGCCGGAGAACTACCTAATCCTAGCAGAGGAAAAGACAGTCCTGGCTCACCTCTAGAGAAATTTTCCCAAAAGGCAGACAGAGGCCCCCACATATATTGGCGGTGATTTTAGATGAAATGGCAAACGTAGTATGAAAATAGGTTTAGCAAAAATCGAGGTCCGCTTACTAGATAGCAAGAAGACAGAAAGGGCACTTTCATGGTCAGCAGAAAACCCTATCAAAACACCATCCAGAAATTACTTTAAGACTCTAGCATTAACTCATAACACCAGAGTGGCAATTTCCGCTCACAAGAGCTTTCCAGACACAGTAACGAAACAGCAGCTGTGAACAGGAACAAAATGCAAAAACACACAAGGACAAAAGTCCAACTTAGCTGGGAGTTGTCTAGTAGCAGGAACATGCACAGAAAGGCTTCTGATTACATTGTTGACCGGCATGAAACTGACAGAGGAGCAAGGTTATATAGCGACTCCCACATCCTGATAGGAGCAGGTGAACAGAGGGGATGATGCACACAAGTACAATTCCACAAGTGGCCACCGGGGGAGCCCAGAATCCAATTTCACAACAGTACCCCCCCCTCAAGGAGGGGGCACCGAACCCTCACCAGAACCACCAGGGCGATCAGGATGAGCCCTATGAAAGGCACGGACAAGATCGGAGGCATGAACATCAGAGGCAGTGACCCAAGAATTATCCTCCTGACCGTATCCCTTCCATTTGACCAGATACTGGAGTTTCCGTCTGGAAACACGAGAGTACAAGATCTTTTCCACAACGTACTCCAACTCACCCTCAACCAACACCGGAGCAGGAGGCTCAACGGAAGGCACAGCCGGTACCTCATACCTGCGCAACAATGACCGATGAAAAACATTATGAATCGAAAAGGATGCAGGGAGGTCCAAACGGAAGGACACAGGGTTAAGAATCTCCAATATCTTGTACGGGCCGATGAACCGAGGCTTAAACTTAGGAGAAGAAACCCTCATAGGGACAAAACGAGAAGACAACCACACCAAGTCCCCAACACAAAGCCGAGGACCAACACGACGACGGCGGTTGGCAAAAAGCTGAGTCTTCTCCTGGGACAACTTCAAATTGTCCACCACCTGCCCCCAAATCTGATGCAACCTCTCCACCACAGCATCCACTCCAGGACAATCCGAAGATTCCACTTGACCGGAGGAAAATCGAGGATGAAACCCCGAATTACAGAAAAACGGGGACACCAAGGTGGCAGAGCTGGCCCGATTATTGAGGGCGAACTCCGCCAAAGGCAAAAAAGCAACCCAATCATCCTGATCCGCAGACACAAAACACCTCAAATATGTCTCCAAGGTCTGATTAGTCCGCTCGGTCTGGCCATTAGTCTGAGGATGGAAAGCAGACGAAAAAGACAAATCTATGCCCATCCTAGCACAGAATGCCCGCCAAAATCTAGACACGAATTGGGTCCCTCTGTCAGAAACGATATTCTCCGTAATACCATGCAAACGAACAACATTTTGAAAAAACAGAGGAACCAACTCGGAAGAAGAAGGCAACTTAGGCAAGGGAACCAGATGGACCATCTTAGAGAAACGGTCACACACCACCCAGATGACAGACATCTTATGAGAAACAGGCAGATCCGAAATAAAATCCATCGAGATGTGCGTCCAAGGCCTCTTCGGGATAGGCAAGGGTAACAACAATCCACTAGCCCGAGAACAACAAGGCTTGGCCCGAGCACAAACGTCACAAGACTGCACAAAGCCTCGCACATCTCGTGACAGGGAAGGCCACCAGAAGGACCTTGCCACCAAATCCCTGGTACCAAAGATTCCAGGATGACCTGCCAACGCAGAAGAATGAACCTCAGAGATGACTCTACTGGTCCAATCATCAGGAACAAACAGTCTACCAGGTGGGCAACGATCAGGTCTATCCGCCTGAAACTCCTGCAAGGCCCGCCGCAGGTCTGGAGAAACGGCAGACAATATCACTCCATCTTTAAGGATACCTGTGGGCTCAGAATTACCAGGGGAGTCAGGCTCAAAACTCCTAGAAAGGGCATCCGCCTTAACATTCTTAGAACCCGGTAGGTAAGACACCACAAAATTAAACCGAGAGAAAAACAACGACCAGCGCGCCTGTCTAGGATTCAGGCGCCTGGCAGACTCAAGGTAAATTAAATTTTTATGGTCAGTCAATACCACCACCTGATGTCTGGCCCCCTCAAGCCAGTGACGCCACTCCTCAAAAGCCCACTTCATGGCCAAAAGCTCCCGATTCCCAATATCATAATTCCGCTCGGCGGGCGAAAATTTACGGGAAAAAAAAGCACAAGGTCTCATCACGGAGCAGTCGGAACTTCTCTGCGACAACACCGCCCCAGCTCCGATTTCAGAAGCGTCGACCTCAACCTGAAAAGGAAGAGCAACATCAGGCTGACGCAACACTGGGGCGGAAGAAAAGCGGCGCTTGAGCTCCCGAAAGGCCTCCACAGCATCAGGGGACCAATCAGCAACATCAGCACCCTTCTTAGTCAAATCAGTCAATGGTTTTACAACATCAGAAAAACCAGCAATAAATCGACGATAAAAGTTAGCAAAGCCCAAAAATTTCTGAAGACTCTTAAGAGAAGAGGGTTGCGTCCAATCACCAATAGCCTGAACCTTGACAGGATCCATCTCGATGGAAGAGGGGGAAAAAATGTATCCCAAGAAGGAAATCTTTTGAACCCCAAAAACACACTTAGAACCCTTCACACACAAGGAATTAGACCGCAAAACCTGAAAAACCCTCCTGACCTGCTGGACATGAGAGTCCCAGTCATCCGAAAAAATCAGAATATCATCCAGATACACAATCATAAATTTGTCCAAATAATCGCGGAAAATGTCATGCATAAAGGACTGGAAGACTGAAGGGGCATTTGAAAGACCAAAAGGCATCACCAAATACTCAAAATGGCCCTCGGGCGTATTAAATGCGGTTTTCCACTCATCCCCCTGCTTGATTCGCACCAAATTATACGCCCCACGGAGATCAATCTTAGAGAACCACTTGGCCCCCTTTATACGAGCAAACAAATCAGTAAGCAGTGGTAACGGATATTGATATTTAACCGTGATTTTATTCAAAAGTCGATAATCAATACACGGCCTCAAAGAGCCGTCTTTCTTAGACACAAAGAAAAAACCGGCTCCTAAGGGAGATGACGAAGGACGAATATGTCCCTTTTCCAAGGACTCCTTTATATATTCTCGCATAGCCGCGTGTTCAGGCACAGACAGATTAAATAAACGACCCTTAGGGTATTTACTACCCGGGATCAAGTCTATGGCACAATCGCACTCCCGGTGCGGAGGTAGTGAACCAACCTTGGGTTCTTCAAAAACGTCACGAAGGTCAGACAAGAATTCAGGAATCTCAGAGGGAATAGATGATGAAATGGAAACCAAAGGTACGTCCCCATGAGTTCCTTTACATCCCCAGCTTAACACAGACATAGCTCTCCAGTCGAGGACTGGGTTATGAGATTGCAGCCATGGCAATCCCAGCACCAAAACATCATGTAGATTATACAGCACCAGAAAGCGAATAACCTCCTGGTGATCCGGATTAACACGCATAGTCACTTGTGTCCAGTATTGTGGTTTATTACTAGCCAATGGGGTGGAGTCAATCCCTTTCAGAGGTATCGGAGCCTCCAATGGCTCCAAATCATACCCACAGCGTTTGGCAAAGGACCAATCCATAAGACTCAAAGCAGCGCCAGAGTCGACATAGGCGTCCGCGGTAATAGATGACAAAGAACAAATCAGGGTCACAGATAGAATAAACTTAGACTGTAAAGTGCTAATTGAAACAGACTTGTCAGGCTTCTTAGTACGCTTAAAGCATGCTGATATAACATGAGTTGAATCACCACAATAGAAGCACAACCCATTTTTTCGTCTAAAATTCTGCCGCTCGCTTCTGGACAGAATTCTATCACATTGCATATTTTCTGGCGTTTTCTCAGTAGACACCGCCAAATGGTGCACAGGTTTGCGCTCCCGCAGACGCCTATCGATCTGAATAGCCATCGTCATGGACTCATTCAGACTCGCAGGCACAGGGAACCCCACCATAACATCCTTAATGGCATCAGAGAGACCTTCTCTGAAAATCGCCGCCAGGGCGCACTCATTCCACTGAGTAAGCACAGACCATTTGCGGAATTTTTGGCAGTATATTTCAGCTTCATCTTGCCCCTGAGACAAGGACATCAAGGCCTTTTCCGCCTGAAGCTCTAAATGAGGTTCCTCATAAAGCAACCCCAAGGCCAGAAAAAACGCATCCACATTGAGCAACGCAGGATCCCCTGGTGCCAATGCAAAAGCCCAGTCTTGAGGGTCGCCCCGGAGCAAGGAAATTACAATCCTGACCTGCTGTGCAGGGTCTCCGGCAGAGCGAGACTTCAGGGACAAAAACAATTTGCAATTATTTTTAAAATTTTGAAAGTGAGATCTATTCCCCGAGAAGAATTCAGGCAAAGGAATTCTAGGCTCAGACATAGGTGCATGAACAACAAAATCTTGCAAATTTTGTACCTTTGTGGCGAGATTATTCAAACCTGTAGCTACACTCTGAAGATCCATTTGAAACAGGTGAACACAGAGCCATTCAAGGATAAGAAGGAGAGAAAGAGAGGAAGGCTGCAGTATAGGCAGACTAGCAAGTGATTCAATTAAGAGCACACTCAGAACTAGAGGAAAAAAAAAAAAAAATTGTAGCAGACTTCTTTTTTCTCTCCTTTCTCAGCCAGTAATTTAACCCTTTTTTTTCGGCCGGTCAAACTGTCATGATTCTCAATGGCGAGAGAACATAGCCCAGCATATATGAGAACTAGCTCTTGGAAGATGGAAACTATACTGACCATGAACTAAACCTGCCGCACAACTAGAAATGGCCGGGTAGCATGCCTACGTTTTTTTATCCCTAGATGCCCAGCGCCAGCCGGAGAACTACCTAATCCTAGCAGAGGAAAAGACAGTCCTGGCTCACCTCTAGAGAAATTTTCCCAAAAGGCAGACAGAGGCCCCCACATATATTGGCGGTGATTTTAGATGAAATGACAAACGTAGTATGAAAATAGGTTTAGCAAAAATCGAGGTCCGCTTACTAGATAGCAAGAAGACAGAAAGGGCACTTTCATGGTCAGCAGAAAACCCTATCAAAACACCATCCAGAAATTACTTTAAGACTCTAGCATTAACTCATAACACCAGAGTGGCAATTTCCGCTCACAAGAGCTTTCCAGACACAGTAACGAAACAGCAGCTGTGAACAGGAACAAAATGCAAAAACACACAAGGACAAAAGTCCAACTTAGCTGGGAGTTGTCTAGTAGCAGGAACATGCACAGAAAGGCTTCTGATTACATTGTTGACCGGCATGAAACTGACAGAGGAGCAAGGTTATATAGCGACTCCCACATCCTGATAGGAGCAGGTGAACAGAGGGGATGATGCACACAAGTACAATTCCACAAGTGGCCACCGGGGGAGCCCAGAATCCAATTTCACAACACCCTCCTCTGTTATTGGGGTTCAGTAACGTCAGCTGTTCCCCAGCTGTGTGTGTGGCAATCCCTCCTACCTCCTCCTACCTCCTCCTCCTCCACCTGTCCCTGGGCTCCAACACCGCTAGTTGATGCCTGGTAGTGCTGTACGCACAGTCCCAACAGTCCCTCCTCTGTTATTGGGGTTCAGTAACGTCAGCTGTTCCCCTGCTGTGTGTGTGGCAATCCCTCCTACCTCCTCCTACCTCCTCCTCCTCCACCTGTCCCTGGGCTCCAACACCGCTAGTTGTTGCCTGGTAGTGCTGTACGCACAGTCCCAACAGTCCCTCCTCTGTTATTGGGGTTCAGTAACGTCAGCTGTTCCCCAGCTGTGTGTGTGGCAATCCCTCCTACCTCCTCCTACCTCCTCCTCCTCCACCTGTCCCTGGGCTCCAACACCGCTAGTTGTTGCCTGGTAGTGCTGTACGCACAGTCCCAACAGTCCCTCCTCTGTTATTGGGGTTCAGTAACGTCAGCTGTTCCCCTGCTGTGTGTGTGGCAATCCCTCCTACCTCCTCCTACCTCCTCCTCCTCCACCTGTCCCTGGGCTCCAACACCGCTAGTTGTTGCCTGGTAGTGCTGTACGCACAGTCCCAACAGTCCCTCCTCTGTTATTGGGGTTCAGTAACGTCAGCTGTTCCCCTGCTGTGTGTGTGGCAATCCCTCCTACCTCCTCCACCTCCTCCTCCTCCACCTGTCCCTGGGCTCCAACACCGCTAGTTGTTGCCTGGTAGTGCTGTACGCACAGTCCCAACAGTCCCTCCTCTGTTATTGGGGTTCAGTAACGTCAGCTGTTCCCCTGCTGTGTGTGTGGCAATCCCTCCTACCTCCTCCTACCTCCTCCTCCTCCACCTGTCCCTGGGCTCCAACACCGCTAGTTGCCGTCCAGAAGTGCTGTCCGCACAGAGCCAAACACCTCGCCAATGTGTTAGTGGGGTTCAGCACCGCCAGCTGTTCCCCTGCTGTGCAGCCGGCAACGTGTACTGCGACCGCCACGCAGGCACAACAAGTTAAATTTAAGGGAACCTGTCCCCCCCCCCAGGCGTTTGTTACTGAAGGAGCCACCTTGTGCAGCAGTAATGATGCAAAGGGAAAAAGTGCCTCTTTTCGTGGTGCTCCTTGCACATGCTGATCCTAACACTTATGAAAAGTGTCCCCTCCTACCGTGATACCGTCCGGTTGGTGGAACTTTCCTTTGTGATGTGACGCAGCACAGCCGTCATTCTTACCCCCTTGGCGCCGTGCGCCGCCTCCTCAGCGTTGTTTGAATCAGTCCCGGAGCCTGCGCTGTTAGGTTAGCCCTTGGCCATGCACACATTTTGCGCTGCCCGTCTTCTGACATCATTTGGTGTCAGGCTGGCTGCGCCTGTGCGGCCGCGCTGGCCGAGAGCCTGCCTCGTACTGTCTTCTGATTTAATCCCACTGGGGGCCAGAGATCCATGGACATGCGCAGTGCATATCTGAACCTCCACCTCTCACTCATCTCCCTACGGCTTATTCAAACTGTGCGGTGTCAGCTGGTCCCTAATAGCATGCCACGGCCGTGACACCGCACAGTCAGAAGAAGCCGTAGGGAGATGAGTGAGAGGTGGAGGTTCAGATATGCACTGCGCATGTCCATGGATCTCAGACCCCCAGTGGGATTAAATCAGAAGACAGTACGAGGCAGGCTCTCGGCCAGCGCGGCCGCACAGGCGCAGCCAGCCTGACACCAAATGATGTCAGAAGACGGGCAGCGCAAAATGTGTGCATGGCCAAGGGCTAACCTAACAGCGCAGGCTCCGGGACTGATTCAAACAACGCTGAGGAGGCGGCGCACGGCGCCAAGGGGGTAAGAATGACGGCTGTGCTGCGTCACATCACAAAGGAAAGTTCCACCTACCGGATGGTATCACGGTAGGAGGGGACACTTTTTATAAGTGTTAGGTTCAGCATGTGCAAGGACCATAATTAAAAGAGCTAAGTTTACCTTTTCCAGCAGTAGTGCTGTACACGATGGTTCTTTCAGCTACAAACGCCTGGGGGGGGGGTTAAAGTTTCCCTTTCAACTTGCTCCAGTGCAGGCTTCGGCCTACACTCTGCTCCCTCTCCTCCTCCTGCTGACCCTGGGCTCTAACACCGCCAGTTGGGGCCCAGATGTGCTAGCTGCACAGAGCCAAACACCAGCCAATGTGTCAGTGGGGTTCAGCACCGCCAGCTGTTCCCCTGCTGTGCAGCCGGCATCGTGTCCTGCAAAAGCCACGCAGACACAAGAACTGAAATTGAAGGAAACCTGTCCCCCCTCCCCCAGGCGTTTTTACGTTTTACAGCCACCTTGTACGACAGTAATGCTGCATGTGTGCAAGGTGGCTCAGAAACTTAATCTCCTTGCCCATGTTGAAGTGAACACGTCTAAAAATGAGTCCTCTGCGACCATTAAAACGTCCCTCAGGTGTGATTTTCCTTTGTATTGACACGCAACAAGCTCCTTGGTAGCGCTGCCCGTCTTCTGGCATCATTGTTTGGCTGGGTGCGCCTCTGCGGCCGCCTTGCCCCACACAACGCCCCTCGGTGTCTTATTTATTTGGACTGCGAGGGTGTGATTGATGGGCATGAACGGTGCATTTCTTCGCCTGTCCCTCATCTCCTTCCGCCTTCCTCAGACTGTGCGGCTTCATGGCCGCGGCATGCGATAAGGGATCAGCTGACGCCGCACAGTCTGAAGCGGGTGTAAGGACCCGAGTGTGAGAGGCGAACATATGTACTGCGCCAGGCCATGAATCCCAGCCCCGCAGTGTTTAACAATGTTAACACACTGGGGGGCTGGGATGCATGGTCATCGCAAACCGCAACAGCCGACATAACATGATGTCAGAGGATGGTCAGCGCTAACAGCCCAAGGCCAAGGGATAACACAAAAGCGCAGACTCCTGTGCAACAAATAACGATGCTCAGGAGGCCGCGCAAAGCACCAAGGTGGCATTTTTGCCAGCTGTACTGCGTCTCTTTATGAAGGGAACTTACGCCTCAAAATCAGTTTGACTGTGTAAGGGCCTAAATGTTATACGTGTTCCTTTCAGCGTGTGCAAGGAGCAAAATTAAAAGAGCAACCTTTGACTTGTGCAGCACTACTGCTGCATAAGCTGTGGCTCTTCTACTTTGTAACCCCTGAGGGGGGGTTAAAGGTTACCTTTGAAATTGGTTCAAGTAGGCTTCGGCCTACACTCTGCTCCCCCTGCAGAGCACGGGCTCCAACACCGCCAGTTGGGGCCCGGTACTGCTAGCTGCACAGAGCCAAACACCAGCCAATGTGTCAGTGGGGTTCAGCACCGCCAGCTGTTCCCCTGCTGTGCAGCCGGCAACGTGTCCTGCAACAGCCACGCAGGCACAACAGACCCAAAGCTGCCGCCAGTGCAGGCTTCGGCCTACACTCTGCTCCATCTCCTCCTCCTGCTGACCCCGGGCTCTAACACCGCCATTTGGGGCCCGGTACTGCTAGCTGCACAGAGAAAAACACCAGCCAATGTGTCAGTGGGGTTCAGCACCGCCAGCTGTTCCCCTGCTGTGCAGCCGGCATCGTGTCCTGCAAAAGCCACGCAGACACAAGAACTGAAATTGAAGGGAACCTGTCCCCCCTCCCCCAGGCGTTTGTACGTTTTTAAGGCCACCTTGTACAGCGGTAATGCTGCATGTGTGCAAGGTGGCTCATAAACGTATTCTCCTCGCACATGTGGAACTGAAAACACGTCTGAAATGTGTCCTCTGTGTGATCATTTAACCGTCCCGGGGGTGTGACTTTCCTTTGTAATGACACGCTGCAACCCCCTTGGTAGCGCTGCCCGTCTTCTGGCATCATTGTTTGGCTGCCTGCGACTCTGCGGCCGCCCTGACCCACACAACGCCCCTCGGTGTCTTATTTCTTGGGACTGCGAGGGTGTTATTGATGGGCATGAGCAGTGCATCAGTTCGCCTGTCCCTCATCTCCTTCCGCCTTCTTCAGACTGTGCGGCTTCATGGCCGTGGCATGCGATAAGGGATCAGCTGACGCCGCACAGTCTGAAGCGGGTGTAAGGACCCGAGTGCGAGAGGCGAACATATGTGCTGCGCCAGGCCATGAATCCCAGCCCCGCAGTGTTTTAACAATGTTAAGACACTGCGGGGCTAGGATTCATGGTCATCGCGAACCGCACCGGCCGACATTAAATGATGTCAGAAGATGGGCAGCGCTAACAGCGCTAGGCCAGGGGATAACACGACAGCGCAGACTCCTGTACAGCAAATAACAACGCTCAGGAGGCTGCACCCAGCACCAAGGTGGGATTCTTGACATCTGTGCTGCGTCTCATTACAAAGGGAACTCGCGCCTCCAACACAGTTTGACTGTTTAAAGGGCTAAATGTTATACGTGTTTCATTCAGCGTGTGCAAGGAGCAAAATTAAAAGAGCAACCTTTGACTTGTGCAGCACTACTGCTGCATAAGCTGTGGCTCTTCTACTTTGTAACCCCTGAGGGGGGGTTAAAGGTTACCTTTGAAATTGGTTCAAGTAGGCTTCGGCCTACACTCTGCTCCCCCTGCAGAGCCCGGGCTCCAACACCGCCAGTTGGGGCCCGGTACTGCTAGCTGCACAGAGCCAAACACCAGCCAATGTGTCAGTGGGGTTCAGCACCGCCAGCTGTTCCCCTGCTGTGCAGCTGGCAACGTGTCCTGCAACTGCCACGCAGGCACAACAGACCCAAAGCTGCCGCCAGTGCAGGCTTCGGCCTACACTCTGCTCCATCTCCTCCTCCTGCTGACCCCGGGCTCTAACACCGCCAGTTGGGGCCCGGTACTGCTAGCTGCACAGAGAAAAACACCAGCCAATGTGTCAGTGGGGTTCAGCACCGCCAGCTGTTCCCCTGCTGTGCAGCCGGCATCGTGTCCTGCAAAAGCCACGCAGACACTTGCTCTTGTACCTTCTGCTCCCCATCCTGGTTCCAGTACCGTCAGCTGGTTCCGGGCAGAGCCTTTGGCTTAGGTGCCTCCCTCTGGGTATCCGAGTTCCACCAACGTCAGGTGGTCCTTGGTAGTGCTTTCAGGCACGGGTACCTCCTGCTTAGTAACCGGGTTCCAGTAACGTCAGCTGGTCTTCGGTAGTTCCATTGGCTCTTGGACCTTCGGCTACCCATCCGGGTTCCAGCACCGTCAGCTGGTTCTCGGCAGTGTCTTTTGCTCTTGTACCTTCTGCTCCCCATCCTGGTTCCAGTACCGTCAGCTGGTTCCGGGCAGAGCCTTTGGCTTAGGTGCCTCCCTCTGGGTATCCGAGTTCCACCAACGTCAGGTGGTCCTTGGTAGTGCTTTCAGGCACGGGTACCTCCTGCTTAGTAACCGGGTTCCAGTAACGTCAGCTGGTCCTCGGTAGTTCCATTGGCTCTTGGACCTTCGGGTAGCCATCCGAGTTCCAGTTCCATCAGCTGGTTCTCGGCATTTACTCAGCCTTCTTGTACCTTCTGCTACATTTCCAAGTTCAAGAGACTAAACACGATGACCCGGAAGACCACCCCTAAGATGACGACGACACCAGAGACGACAACCACCGTGATGACGACGACCCTGGAGACGATGACCCTGAAGACCACCCCGATGACGACGACCCCGGAGACGACGACCCTGAAGACCACCCCGATGACGACGACCCCGGAGACGACGACCCTGGAGACGACGACGACCTGGAAGACCGAGAAGCAGAAGAACAAGAGGCTGCAGAACAAAGAGCAGAAGAACATTAAGCATAACACTAAATATCAGAGCAAAAAATATTATCTAAATTATAAGCAGAAGAAGACTAAGCAGTGTATGGGGGTGAGTCCGTTCCTCCTCGTGGTGCCCCTGGATAAAGCCTGATGCTGCAGGCCAAACTGAACGCGGACAAATGTAACTCTTTTGTGACAGGCAGAACGGAAGGTGTAATCTTCAAACTTTTATAGATAACAACTACGGGAATGCCTGTCACAAATTAGAATATGATGAAGAAGTAGAATATGATGAAGATAATAGTAAAATAAAAAGAATATGAACAATGTAACCAAAAAAATAATAGGTAGAAGATGAAGAAGAAGATGAATAAGGTGAAGAAGTTGATGTCAAAGAAGCTGATGATGAGGATAATGAAGAAGAAAGTGTGGGAGAAGTAAAAAAGAAGGTGAAGGGCGTGGAAGTAGTGAAACATCAATATCTGACAAAATAAAAAAAAAATTAACATAGTCAAAATCTTTCTACCGCCGAACGTCATAAAAAAAAAAAAAATCCTGCTATTCTATTACATTGGGCTAAACCTCTGTGCCTTTAATGTCTCCGCCACGTCCCCCAATACATCCTACATTATTCTTAGTTGTTTTCCTTCATGTAGAATGAACCTACAAGTTTATAAAGGGTTTATTGTAATTCCGATATTTTCGTCCCATTGACTTGCATTGGGATCGGGTATCGGTATCGGATTAGATCCGATATTTTGACGGTATCGGCCGATACTTTCCGATACCGATACTTTCCGATATCGGAAAGTATCGCTCAACACTACTCACGAGACTTCGGCACTATCTTCAATGGAGCACGGTGACCTGCTGGGTGGAAACTGGAGTCAACGTCTGTGACCGAACTATAAGAAACTGCCTAAAGGAAATGGTATTTACATACAGAAAATCTAAACAAAAGCCCTCATTAACACCTAAACAGAAAAAAGCAAGGTTACAATGGGCTAAGGAAAAGCAATCGTGGACTGTGGATAACTAGATGAAAGTCATATTCAGTGATGAATCACGAATCTCCATTGGGCAAGGTGATGATGCTGGAATTTTTGTTTGGTGCCTTTTCAATGAGATTTATAAAGATGTCTGCCTGAAGAGAACATGCAAATTTCCACAGTCATTGATGATATGAGGCTGCATGTCAGGAAAAGGCACTGGGGAGATGGCTGTCATTACATCTTCAATCAATGCACAAGCTGCACCTTGGTTAGTGCAATTGTTGGAGGCCTTGGACAGGTAAGCATCTGTGCCTGTGTACTGGTGTTTTTTTGTCTAAAATAGTGGAGGTCTTTCCTCTTATGGTGTTTTTTTTTAGATTAGGACTGCCAATATGTAAGGACCCTTGACGCGGGTTGGCAGCTTAAATATTGTGGCCATAATATGACCAATACCTTGCATACATTGTTATGTTTTTGGTGCACTGTACATTTTTCCAGGGTGCGGCTGGGCCCTAGATGGCTCTGTACACTGTGGCTTCTGTTCACACAGGATGCATTATGGTGAGCCCGCTACATGGCGTCATTAATAGGCTTTGAGCCATATACTTTGCATTCCTGTGTGAACACGCCACATACAGACTATTTGTTTGCACAGGTGCACCAAGCGGCCAATTCCTGATTGTAGGGTGGCTGCCTTATCGGTATTATTGCACCTGTGTATTTGCCATCTTAACTTGGGTCCGCTGCACCTTGGTTAGTGCAATTGTTGGAGGCCTTGGACAGGTAAGCATCTCTGCCTGTGTACTGGTGTTTCAATGTCATGGCCTGCAAATAGTCCGGATCTCAATCCAGTTGAAAATCTTTGGTGGAAGTTGAAGAAAATGGTCCATGACAAGGCTCCAACCTACAAAGCTGATCTGGCAACAGTAATCAGAGAAAGTTGGAGCCAGATTGATGAAGAGTACCGTTTGACACTCATTAAGTCCATGCCTCAGAGACTGCAAGCTGTTATAAAAGCCAGAGGTGGTGCAACAAAATACTAGTGATGTTTTGGAGTGTTTTTTTGTTTGTTTTTCATGATTCCATAATTTTTTCCTCAGAATTGAGTGATTCCATAATTTTTCCCATATGCTTGGTTAAAAAAAGTAACCATTACTGACTACCACATTTTTTGTTCTTGATTTTTTTGTGTGTTTCTTAAAGCCGGAAAGTTGTCATTTGAAATGACTTTAGTTTTGTGCCATGTCTGTGATCTGCTTTTTTTCTACAAAATCAAACAACTGAATGAACATCCTCCAAGGCCGGTGATTTCATAATTTTTGCCAGGGTTGTAGAAAAAAGCGAATAGAGCGTTATTGTTCCAGGCCAAATCATGAGACAGGGTATGGAACTGGATGTTATCATGTCCCACTGAGTTAGTCCCATGTCTGAGCAGCAGAATGGAATCAGCGATAGAATGTACACAACCCAGTTTGTCAAAAACTTTACACATGGCGGACAGGTAAGATGTAAGGAATACATAGGGTGATCCCGCTCCCATGCCGAAGTATCCGGAGGCCCCTTTGGACCTGACATAACACAAAGTGTACATTGCATTGGTTCACAATGCCCCAGCAGGACTTAGGTTGTCCATCAAAAGGGGCAGGAGGGGAGAAGTTCCCCAAGCAGAATGTCCTAGATGATTGTTAGGCTGTGGCAGGTGTTGAGAATCCAGTGGCAAAACTGCAGGTGTCTGAAATAATGCATCCACACAGGCTGAAAGTTCTTGCAGAGCCTGGACAAGCTCCCGTTGACTAAGAACAAGTTGCATTACCAATTCAGGCACATCATCCATATCACATGGCAACGGTGTGTTGGCTGCTGCATCTTTGGAATCCATGGTCTTGGGAGTTTGCTAAGGTAAATCATGTATTGAGGTTGTTGTTCAAGATACACGAGTCATGGGTCGAGAAAATAACTAATTTCCACACAGCGCACTGTCACTAACTATTTTACTTGGAAACGAAGAAAACATATTAAACAAACATTTTGCTAGAAGGCTATATCCACTGTACTGGACATCTCGGTGCCCACAGAACTGTTTCTGTTATTTACTCTATGGAAATTTACCTGTTGGCGATATGAAGACTAATGTTGAGCTCAAGTGCTAGTCGCTCGAGCACCCACAATACTTGGTTCATACCGGAGCACCTTCGATGCAAACTCAAGTAGCTCAACACTAACAACAACCAGGCACTGGCTGCACTGGGAACAGGGGGCTTCGGCAAGAGGACTGACTTCATTACGACCAGGGGACAACAATCAGGACTTTGGCCACACAGACACAGGGATTCGGTTCAAGACACTGGCCGCCTCTGGACCAGGCAAGAAGGTTCAGGCTCTGGCCATTCAAGAACCAGGGTAGCAGATTCAGAAATTGACCACACACAGACCAGGGGAGCAGGTTTAGGCACTGGCCATACACAGATCGGGGAGAAGGTTCAAGACATGTCCTCACACTGACCAGGGGTTTGGGTTCAGAATACTGGCCAGTGGCCACACTTGTACCAGGGATTCAGGTTTAGGACACTGGCGACACCGAGACCAAAAATTTGGGTGCAGGACACTGGCCACATTGGGACCAAAGGATTTCAGAACTCATTAGTAGGAGAAACTACACACTAATGAATATTGTTAATTTGGCAGCTCTCTAAGGAGGAGGGAGTCTTTTATACAAGATGTCAACTAGCTATTGGCTGGGAACCATACTGCAGTGAACTTTGATACTAAATGCCTCCCAGCAATTCGCTAGAGGCATTTTTCTATATGCAAGCATGTGCGCAGGGGAGCACACATGCATGCATACTAGGCATGCTGCCCGAAAGTAAAATCCATATCCCCAAACCAAAAGCATATTTTAGGTATAAATGACAATATAACATTAGGTCTATAGATAGCCAAATAAGGCAAATAATAATGGACACTCCATTTAATGTGAGGCCTATAAGAGATCAGGAGTCAAAGTTCAATAACAATTTTTGCTTAGAAAAATATCAAAAAGTTTATTACAAAAAAGTTTCAAAAGGAATAACTGAAGGAAAGGAAAGAAAACAAAAATAAAACAGTCACTGGTGATGGCACAGGATGTCACAATGCTGCAAATTCACAATGAAGTAACGCGTACAGGTAAGTACTGATGTCGAAGTGTGGCGTGCACAATCAGGAGACATGCCAGCAAAAGGCTATGCCGCGGGGCCGGAGCAGTGAGTATGCCAGCGTCTCTGCATAAAGAGGGAAGGGGAACCGTGCAGGGGCGCTGGCATTAGTGTTGCACATAGGTTGAAAAAAGACCTAGGTCACTCAAGTTCAGCCTTTCTGCATCAATTATACATTAATTTGACAGATTTACAAAAGCTGAGGAAGACCTCTTCTTTCTCAAGAAAGAGGTGTGCTTAGCAATTGATATATGTAGTCAGCTGGCACCCTTCACTTTCTCATTTGGTCAAGTGCTAAAACAGGAGACACTGTCCAGAAGTCGAACAAAGATTCAGAAACATAGATTTCATGACCATAGATGGGCAGTCTACTGGACTATCACACCATGATACTTAATTAACCTAAATTAATAAGCTATGTAACTTACTATTTAAAGCTCGTTTTTATTCATCCTTGTCTTCAACTTTCATGCCATGAGACTATATTTTCTGTTTACAGAAACTAACTTCATGGAAAAAAATAGTTTTCTACCCACAATAATCTCACTTAGATTTTTTGCTTTTTAATTTGTACTAGGAAAATAAAATAAGAATCTTTTATGGTTTTTTGCTATATGCAGGCCGGGACTGCTAATCTACCCTTCCGGGCACTTGCCTGGTGGGCCATGGTGTGGTGCTGCTTGGGAATCCGCTAGCCTGTTTTATGACTGCCAGCCCCTTTAATTTTCCGGGTGCCTACCCTGGTGGTTCATTATCACCGGGGCGGGTGCACGTATGCACGCAGCATTCTTCATCTAAACACTGCGACGCACACGTGGCTGCAGCCAGGAACACGCTGATACTGTTATGAGTCAGCACTGTCTTTGGGCAGAGAGCATGCACTCTGCTCTCCCGCCTGTAGCTCTAGTAACGCTGCAGCTGCAGCCCAAATGGAGCAGCAGGGAAGGAAGAGAGGAAGAGAGGTGAGAATTTTTTCTGTTATATATATATATATATATATATATATATATATATCAGTACTTTGTGGGGTCATCATACTATATATGGGGATTACATGTGGGGCCATCATACTATATGTGAGGGATTTGTGAGGATGTGACCCCTGTTACAGCTAAGGGGCGCTGTTTGTGCTCCCCAGAATGTGCATGCAGATGGATGAAGTCCATAGGTGTGCAATGGGAGTCATGGATTTCCGATCCGGGTTTTCCATGTGGCTGAAGGCCACAGGTTTGTGTGTGTTAAAAGCCCTGCAGTAAGAGGTATGGGTGTGTCAGGTGTGCGAGGTGCACGTCAGTGTCAGTCTGGTGTGTGCTGGTGTGCAGAGCAGAGGCCTGCAGAGTGCTGGCTGAGTGCATGGAGGCACAGGCCAGCGGAGCCAACACCCAGGGCACCTGAATAGCCTGGCACCCACAGCATATACAGTGATGCAAGTCGTCCATGTTATTGGTCTCGGATGTGGACAGTCCTGTGCCCAGAGGTGGATGTCCTGTGCCCAAAAGAGACAGATGTGGACAGTCCTGTGCCCAGAGCTGGATGTCCTGTGCCCAAAAGAGGACTAGCATGTGTAACGATTGCAAACAGGTGGATATGGTGCCTAGCTGCTATCAGGAGGATATCCTGGGCTGTGTCCAGCTGTGTGAGTAAAGAGACTGTAAGAGACTGTGATACAGTGATGCAGGACACCCACGGGAACTAGTTGGAGGGGGCTGGCATGTGTAGTGTCTGCAACATATGAGGCAGTGTGTATGGAGACTGTAATATGGTGTTCGGTTGCCCAGGGAAACTGGACAAGGGACATCTGGCCTGTTTAGGGACTGCAAATCTAAAGCCATATATATGATATGTATTGCTATGAACTTGTGTGAACTGAACACTGATAATATGCACTGAAGTTATATGCATTTGTGTGAATTGGACTTTAATGCTGTGAGAAAACACATTAAAGAGACTTTTGTGTTGGAACTTTGTGGGTCAATGCCTCTTCACTGTGTACGAAGCTACCACAATCTTACAGATAACATGTGAGGCCATCATGCTATATATAGGGGATTACATTTGGGGCCATCATGCTATATATGGGGATTACATATGGGACCATCATGCTTTATATGGGGGATTACATGTGGGGCCAACATGCTATATATGGGGGATTACACGTAGGGCCATCATGCTATATATGGGTGATTAAACGTGGGGCCATCATGCTATATAGGGGGATTACATGTGGGTCCATCATGCTATATAAGGGGATTACATGAGGGTCCATCATGCTATATAGGTGTATTACATGTCGAGCCATCATGCTAAATAGGGGGATTACATGTGAGGCCATCATGCTATATATGGGGGACTACATGTGAGGCCATCATGCTATATATATGGGGAATTAAATGTGGAGCCATCATGCTGTGCACCCAAATAGTAGTATTATGCCACATATGGGGTATCTGTGTACTCAGGAAAAATTGCACAACACATTTTGGGATTCATTTTCTTCTATTACCCTTGTGAAAATGAAAAAAATTGGGGCTAAAAGATTTTTTTTTTTTTCAAAGCTCCATGTTATAAACTTCTCTGAAGCACCTGGGGATTCAAGGTGCTAACCACACATCTAGATGCATTCCTTAGTTTCCAAAATGGTGTCACTTGTGGGGGTTTCCAATGTTTAAGGAACATCAGTGGCTCTCCAAACGTGACATGGCATTCGCTCTCGATTCCAGTCATTTTTGTGTTCAAAAAGTCAAACAGTGCTCTTTCCCTTCCAAGCTCTGCTGTGTGCCCAAACAGTGGATTTTACCCACATATGGGGTATCGGCATACTCAGGAAAAATTGCACAACAAATAATGGGGTCCATGATCTCCTGTTACTCTTGCAAAAATAAAAAATGTGGGACTAAAGAAACATTTTGGTGAAAAAAAGGTAAATGCTCATTTTTTCCTTCCACATTGCTTTAGTTCCTGTGAAGCACCTGAAGAGTTAATAAACTTCTTGAATATGGTTTTGAGCACCTTGAGGGGTGCAGTTTTTAGAATGGTGTCACTTTTGGGCATTTTCTGTCATATAGGTCCCTCAAAGTCACCTCAAATGTTGGAAAAATGAGAAATCGCTGGTCAACTTTTTACCCTTCTAACTTCCTAACAGAACAAAAATATGTTTCTAAAAGTATGCAGATCTAAAGTAGACATGTGGGAATTGTTATTTATTAACTATTTTGTGTGACATAACTTTCTGATTTAAGGGCATATGATATAAATTAAAAGTTAGAAAAATCAAAAATGTTTAAATTTCCCCCAAGTTACTGTTATTTTAACAAATAAAAGCAAGTCATATCGAACAATGTTACCACTATTATGAAGTATAATATGTCCTGAGGAAATAATCTCAGAATCAGTGGGATCCGTTGAAGCGTTCCAGAGTTATCACCTCATAAAGTGACACTGGTCAGATTTCAAAAATGTGGTTTGGTCAAAATTGGTTCGGTCACTAAGGGGTTAAACAAAACTACTTTATTTTGAAAAAGTCTTCTTTGCGGAGCTTTGGTACAACATTATTACGTGCGGGTTACATGCAATTTTACTCTGTTTCAACTGGTGAAACACAATATAAACATGTTCAAGTCAGTGGGGAAAATCTTCAAATAAATTGCATATTCACCTCAAGAGAAGTTGACATGATACGAGTCTAAAAAACACACCGCAGGTCAGTTCTCACAGCATTAATAAAAAAAAATCACTGTGGGCATGAAACTTACATAACGTTCATCTGCAATATGCAGAAAATTTGGTGCCCAAAAATAAGCAGCTGAAAACACATTAAATACTCATTGTGGGAACTTAAATAAAGCTTAGAGCAGAAGATAGGAAACTACATGTTGCTTGAAAGTGAAAAAAACCCTTTGCCCTAAATTTTTACATGTATTTATATGTAGCAATAGGCACACTTGGGAGGTCGCCAAAAAATTTGGCACTGAATTGTATTCTTGATGTTTGTTGAAAAACTGTTAACTTCTTAATATATTATCCTAGAAAACAACCAAAGATGCTGCAGTACCCTTAGCGTAATGCCTCCCCGCATTATGAGCAGGTGCGGAAAGCTCCTACATATTACTCGTGTCCCTAAGTGACTAAGTTAGACTGCTGTCCTTAGAGAAATATTCAGTAGGAAAGAGAACTCACGCCAGACCATAACATTGACGGATTACAATGTAAATCTTGATCTTTCACTCTATTCATTGCTGCATTTAATTTTCACGCGCTGCCAGTTATTCCATTTCCTTATTGAAATCAAATGGCACAAAGCTGCAAAAAGCTTTATAGTGGAACTGAGCCAGAGGGGTTTTTTTATCCTGGAGTTGCAAGTGGATAACTCTTCCGTATTGGTTTTTAAAGAATCAATGCTATTATTGCAAGAGCTGATATTAAGGTCAATTTAAAGGGAATCTGACAGCAGGTTTTTGCTATTTAATCTGAGAGTAACATAATATAGGTCAAGATGCCCTGATTCCAGGGATGTGTCACATACCAGGCTTTGTGTGTAATTTTAATGCAAACAGTGTATTATCAGTGGATTATCACTACAGGACTACAGTTCACGTGACCAATAGTCAAACTAATCTGTGTAACACCACCCCCACCACTAAGTAGCAGCTTGCGGACAATGTACACCTGAAGCTGCCAGTCAGGCGTGTGGGTGGGTTATACCCACAGTAGAAGACTTATCTCTGCTACATCTATATCAGACAAAACCGATATTCTATCAAACCTACACCAAACAGTCCAGGAAGCGACACAACCTTCTTTCCTTATCTGTCAAGAACTGTCTCCACACCCAGGACACCCTCACTTATCACACATATAGAAATCTACGTGCCATCAATATACAGCATAGTCATCTTTAGCTCCCATCTGTTCCCTCTCCTGTCTAGGCTCAGCATTTTCACATTATAGTAATACATTGCAGAGTGCCCTGGATAAAAGAGCACTGGCTACACGCAGAAAGAGCCAACACAGACATTGGCAACCATGGCACATGCTGCAAACATGTTTTTTCCAGCTCTGCTCAAGGTGTGCCAAGCTCCTGTGAAGAAAATGAATTTCAGCAGAAGACTTCATCCACATAAGTTCATGCTCAAAACTTATAACTCTGCTCTAGATCTGGCCAAACAAGTCTACTTTACCACCCTTATCTCATCACTAGCCAACAACTAGCCTTCCACTTCCTCCTAAGCCCTAAAATAAAGGTCCTAGTCACCAACCTGAGCACTGACTATCTGGCCACTTATTTCCTACAAAAAAAACAACCACATCCGTCAGGAAATTTTTGCACAATCCCCTCAGAGCCTAGACCCTTTTCCCTCCCTCACCTTAAGCTTACTTTCTATCTTCAATCCTGTCACAGAAGTGACCAAACACTTAACACCCTATAACCTGCACCAGTGACCCTATCCCCTCACATCTCCACCAGTCCCTCTCCCCAGCTTTCACTACCTACCTAACTAAAATAGTTAACCTCTCTTTCTTCTGGTATATTTCTCTCTTCAGTCAAGCATGCCGTCATAACCCCTTTACTTTAAAAAAAAAAAAATATCCCTCAACCAGAACTGCGCTGAGTCTCATTTTCCCCTTCTCTCTAAAGTCCTGGAATGCTTGTTCAACTCTCCTCTAATCCACTGTCTCTTATATCACTCTTTTCTTGACCCTTTTACAATCTGGATTACGTTCTTTATACTGTACTGAAACCGACCTTACTAAAGTCTTTAATTCTCTAATGACCTATCAGCAGCAAAATCCCATGACAACTACTCCATGCTGTTTTTCCTGGCTCCCTCTGCCACATTTGACACTGTGGATCTCCAGCTCCTCATCACTATGCTCCGCTCTATCTGCCTCAAGAACATCGTTCTCTCTTGGTTATACTCCTACCTCTATGACTGCTCTTTCAATGTATCTTTTGCAGACTCTTACTCCTCTACTCTTCCCCTCTACTATAAGGGGTTCCTCAAAGCTCAGTCCTAGGCCCCCCGTTGTCTCTCTATACACTGCTCCTATTGGACAAACCATCAGTATATTTGGTTTCCAATAACATCTCTATGCTGATGACACCGAATTATACTCCTCTTCTCTAGACATCACCCCTTCCTCTTTTCCAGACATCACCTCCACCTTGATACAAAATACCGTCTGTTGTCTCTAACACCATGTCCTCCCTGTATCTGAAACTGAATCTCTCCAAAACTGAACTTCTTGTGATTCCTCATTCTACTATCCTACCGATATCCAAAATTGTTATTATCTTGGGTGATTCAAGCATAACTCCTAAGCAGCACAGTTGTTGTCTTGGGGTCATATTTGACACACAAGTTTCCTTTTTACCATATATTTAATCACTCACTGTCACTAGCTTATTTTACCTGCATCTTAAAAACATCTAGAGAATCCAATCTTTTCTCATCTTTAAAACTGGAAAAACAATTACTGTTGCTCTTATTTATTCTCATCTGGACTACTATTTCTCTTTACTGATCGATATCCCTCTAACCAAAGTTTCTCCTCTCTAATCCGTCCTGAATGCGGCAGCCAGGGTCATATTTGAGTCCAGTCACTTCACCGATGCCTGCATCTTGTGCCAGACATTACACTGGTTGCCCATCCATTGCAGAATACAATACAAACGTATCTCTCTAACCCACAAGGTTCTTCACAGTTCTGCACCACCTTACATCTCTTACTTCATTTATGTCTATTACTGAACCAGTGCCCTCTGTTTTGCAACTGATCTAAGACTAACATCCTCCATAATCCGAACCTCGTACCTCTGTTTCCAATACTTCTCTTGTGCTGTGTCAGTGTTCTGGAATTAACTACCCCATACATCCAACTAATATCTAGCCCCATGTTTTTAAGTGTGCTTTAAAACATATCTCTTTAGATAGGCCTATCACCTCAACTCACAAACCTAATTCTCCCCTGTTCCCTTCTTCTAAATGTTAATCATATTTCATCTGTCTCCACATCCTCCATGCACCCAATCACACAAGGTAACTACACTTAGACAGATACTTGCTAATGACCGAATCATGATGCTTTATATGAAAACCCTTATTATAATAATGATGGCTTGACCATATAAACAAGCACGTTCTCCCTATTGTGCCCCCCTAATTCCTTATAGAGTCTAAGCTTGTATTGTTTATACTGTCTGCACATGTCCCCGCTTAACTGTAAAGGTCTGCGGAACATATTTGCTCTATATCAATAAAGTTATTACTATTATTATTATCCCTGGAATCAATCTCACTTGCCCTATCTTATTCTGATCTCGGATAACACATCAAAAAACTGCTGACCTACTTCCTTTAAGATTGAGTCCACAAGAGCATATTTCATGGTCATAATGAGGACTGCAAAGCACAGTGTGACAGCGGGTCTCCCAACCCGAACTTATAGCCTTATATGTGCTTAAGGTGCTAGAACTTTGGAAGACCCATGATCAGTCCAGGCATTGTTGTCCGTATATGGACTATGAAGCACACTCATGTGATCCTAGCTTAGGCTGAGTTTACATTGTGCTTTCGGGGTACTGTATGTTTGGCAAACATGTAGAAAAAACTGGTCACTGGTCACTATCGGTGCACTATGATATGCCATTTTGTTTGCTTTATAAAATGGCCTAGTTGACTGTGATGATCTTTAAAGAGTCATCTAACAAAATTTATATTCCATGTTATATATCTTTGTCTTCACAATGGAACTGATAGTCAACTTACACCACTATGTCTACTGTATATTCAGTGAAGGAACAGATGAATGACCTCGGGGAGACCAAAACATCCAACACTGCGGAGACACCATCACGTGTTTCTCAACGCAGTGATCCAGAACATTGCCCCCATCCCTTATGGGAAATATGCAAACGCATGTAAAGTAAGCTGCGGAGACACCATCACGTGTTTCTCAATGCAAGCAATGAATAGCCAGGCCTTTCTCCGGGAAGGAACAACCACGGGAAGGGCAGCATCCAATAAAGGAGAATATCCAATAAAGGAAGACCACCTATGCCAAGCATGGTATCCATCCACAAACAGCTGTTTCGGGGTTTTTGCCCCTCATCAGTGTGGAGTAGGAAACTGGCTATTAGGAGCAGTGCCTGGTGAAAGGCTATGAAGGAACAGATGAATGACCTCGGGGAGACCAAAACATTAAATTAAAATAAAAAATATGGATATACTCACCCGTCCGGAGGCCCCTGGACCTTACCGATTGTAACTGGCAGCCTCCATTCCTAAGAATGAGGAGTTTAGGACCTGCGATGACGTCGCGGCCTGTGATTGGTCGCGTGAGCGGTCACATGAGCGGCACGCGACCAATCACAAGCCGCGACGTCATCGAAGGTGTTAAACTGCTCATTCTTAGGAACGGAGGCTGCCGGTTACAATCGGTAAGGTCCAGGGTCCATCGGAGGGGTGATTATATCCATATTTTTTATTTTAATTCTTTATTTTTTACATGAATATGGATCCCAGGGCCTGAAGGAGAGTCTCTTCTCCTCCAGACCCTGGGAACCATACACTGGGAACTTCCGATTCCGATTTCCGATACCACAAAAGTATCGGAACTCGGTATCGGAATTCCGATACCGCAAGTATCGGCCGATACCCGATACTTGCGGTATCGGAATGCTCAACACTATTAATAACATATCACGCTTGGGAGTTATATATTATTTACGTAGCGCGGCTGTTCTCATTCACCTTCAGCAACATACTTCTTAAATAGTCCAGTTGCCATATGTACATTGGAGGAATCCTTTGGAGGTATATCTGTAAATCCTTAGCGGTATTATAACAATTTATTTATAGTTCTGAATAGTTATTCTGGATTCAATTTACACATTTCAAGCCATAACAATAAATGGATTCTATGACGAGGTTACAGTAAAAACAAAAACAATTTAGATGAGAGACAAACGTGAAATGACTAAAATGTGTGAAAATGAAATCCTATGTGTGATTTGCAATTCTCTAATCTCGTTTTCTCTTTATTTTTTTAAGCTGCCTAACAAAGCAGCCTTCCGCTTGGAAACCCTAACGGATACTTTTTTTGGAGGATGTCCCATTGTTTCATTGTCTGGGCAGGAACATTTCCATAATACATTTTCCATTTTAATTTCCTAAGGTTGCCAAGTGTCATCTTTTTATTTTATATCACTGATTTTAATTTAGATGGGAACTGAAGTCACAAGGTTTTAAAGGCAATGACATAACTGTGTAATTTCTCATATTTTAATTTCCAAATGTCATGCTATTTACAGTTATACTATTCCAGCTCATTGTTTATTTGCAGCAACAATTGCCAGAAGAAAAGTGATTATATGTTTGTATATATACAGTTAGGTCCAGAAATATTTTTTATTTAAAATAAAACAATTGAGATGCAATTGAAGTGTAGACTTCCAAGTTTAATTGAAGGGGTTGAACAAAAATATCCTGTAAAACGTTTATGAATTGCAATCATTTTTTTACAAAGCCTCCTCAATTCAGGGACTCAAAAGTAATTGGTCAAATACTTTAAAATAAATAAAATGCTAATTTTTAATATTTTGTAGAGAATCCATTCCAGGCAATGACTGCCTGAAGTCTGGAAGCCATAGAATCACCAAACAATGGATTTCCTCCTTTGTGATGCTTTGCCAGGCTTTTAGTGCATCTGACGTCAGTTGTTGCTTGTCTGTGGGTCTTTCTGAATTAACTCCTTTACCCCCAAGGATGATTTGCACGTTAATGACCGGGCCAATTTTTACAATTCTGACCACTGTCCCTTTATGAGGTTATAACTCTGGAAAGTTTCAACGGATCCTGATGATTCTGACATTGTTTTCTCGTGACATATTGTACTTCATGATAGTGGTAAAATTTCTTTGACATTACCTGCGTTTATTTGTGAAAAAAATGGAAATTTTGCAAAAATGTTGAACATTTTGCACTTTTCCATCTTTGAATTTTAATGCCCTTAAATCACAAAGATATGTCACACAAAATACATAATAAGTAACATTTCCCATATATCTACTTTACATCAGCACAATTTTGGAAGCAAATTTTTTTTGTTATTGTGCAATTTGTCCTGAGTACGCCGATACCCCATATGAGGGGGTAAACTGTTTGGGTACATGGCAGAGCTCGGAAGGGAAGGAGCGCCATTTGACTTTTTCAATGCAAAATTGGCTGGAATTGAGATCGGTGCCATATCGCGTTTGGAGAGCCTCTGATGTACCAAAACAGGGGAAACCCCCCACGAGTGACCCAATTTTGGAAACTACATCCCCAAGGAACTTATCTAGATGTGTGGTGAGAACTTTAAACCCCCAGGTGTTTCACTAAACTTTATAACGCCCATTCTGAAAATAAAAAAATCATATTTTTTCCACAAACATGATCTTTTAGTCCCCAATTTTTTATTTTCCCAAGGGTACCAGGAGAAATTGGACCCCAAAAGTTGTTGTGCAATTTATTCTGCGTATGCTGATACCCCATATGTGGGAGAAAACTACTGTATGGGCACACGTCGGGGCTTGGAAGCGAAGTAGTGACGCTTTGGAATGCAGACTTTGATGGAATGGTCAAGTTTGCAGAGCCCCTGATGTGCCTAAACAGTGGAAACCTCCCACTAGTGACCCCGTTTTGGAAACTACACCCCCAAGGAACTTATTCCCATAGTCCTATATTTAGCAGCGGCTAAAGTCACTCCAACATTATATCAAAAACACATTCTAATATGGTAGGTGCCACAAAAGAAATGAATTATACAATAAAAACTATTTTATATAAAAAAATAATTATTTTTGCATCGCTTTATTCTGACAACTATAACTTTTTAATTTATCCAGTGATAGAGCTGTATGGCAGCTTGTATTTTGTGGGACAAGATGATGTTTTCAGCGGTGCCATGCTTATTTATATCTGTCTTTTTGATGGCGTGTTATACCACGTTTTGTTCGGCGGTATGATGGTAAAGCATTATTTTTTGCCTTTTTATATGGTGTTCACTAAAGGGGTTAACTAGTGGGACAGTTTTATAGGGCAGGGCGTTACGGATGCAAGAATACCAAATATGTGTACTTTCATTGTTTAGATTTTTTTTTTACTCAAATATTTATTCATTGAGAGAATAAATATTTATTATTTTATTATTATTTTTTATTATTTAGTTAAATATTTTTACAATTATTTAAAAAAAAAATTAAATTCATTCTTAGTTTTACACTGCGTTTCACTATGGGACACTGGTTTTTTGCAGGCTGATCACTTCTATAGCATGCAGATCTGCATGCTACAGAAGCTGTCAGAGCTGCAGCTTCTGTGCACTAACCTTAGAGACTTCCTGACATGCACTGCGCATGACAGGAAGTCTCTCAGCTCTGGAGACCTGGATGTTATCATGACGACATCAGGTCTCCATGGCAGTGAGTCACCCGCCAGGGCCTGGGGACACTCGGTACCGGCTCCGGTACTTAACCCCTTCCCGACATGTGACGGTATAGTACGTCACATGTCGGGACCCCCGCTTTGATGTGCGCTCCGGCGGTGAGCGCACATCAAAGTCGCGACATGTCAGCTGTTTTTTACAGCTGACATGTGCGCGCAATAGCGGCGGGTGAAATCGCGATCACCCGCCGCTATTAACTAGTTAAATGCCGCTGTCAAACGCAGACAGCGGCATTTAACTACCGCATCCGGCCGTGCGGCCGGATATGAGCGCATCGCCGACCCCCGTCACATGATCGGGGGTCGGCGATGTGTCAGGAAGGTAACCATAGAGGTCCTTGAGACCTCTATGGTTACTGATTGCCGGTGGCTGTGAGCGCCACCCTGTGGTCGGCGCTCACAGCACACCTGCAAATCTGCTGTGTAGCAGCGATCTTATGATCACTGCTGCATAGCAGAGCCGATCGGGCTGTGCCTGCTTCTAGCCTCCCATGGAGGCTATAGAAGCATGGCAAAAGTAAAAAAAAAAAGTTTTTAAAAATGTGAAAAAAATAAAAAATATATAAAAGTTTAAATCACCCCCCTTTCGCCCCAATCAAAATAAATCAATAAAAAAAAACCCCAACCTACACATATTTGGTATCGCCGCGTTCAGAATCGCCCGATCTATCAATAAAAAAAAAGCATTAACCTGATCGCTAAATGGCGTAATGAGAAAAAAATTCGAAACGCCAGATTTACGTTTTTTTGGTCGCCACAACATTGCATTAAAATGCAATAACGGGCGATCAAAAGAACGTATCTACACCAAAATGCTATCATTAAAAACGCCAGCTCGGCACGCAAAAAATAAGCCCTCACCTGACCCCAGATCACGAAAAATGGAGACGCTACGAGTATCGGAAAATGGCGCAATTTTGTTTTGTTTTGTTTTTTGCAAAGTTTGGAATTTTTTTTCACCACTTAGGTGAAAAATAACCTAGTCATGTTAGGTGTCTATAAACTCGTAGTGACCTGGAGAATCATAATGGCAGGTCAGTTTTAGCATTTAGTGAACCTAGCAAAATAGGCAAGCAAAAAACAAGTGTGGGATTGCACTTTTTTTGCAATTTCACTGCACTTGGAATTTTTTTCCCGTTTTCTAGTACACGACATGCTAAAACCAATGATGTCGTTCAAAAGTACAACTCGTCCCGCAAAAAATAAGCCCTCACATGGCCAAATTGACGGAAAAATAAAAAAGTTATGGCTCTGGGAAGGAGGGTAGCGAAAAACGAAAATGGAAAAACGGAAAAAGCTCCGGGGGTGAAGGGGTTAAGGGGATGTGTCATGGTGGCGGCTACAAGGTCCGTGGCCCTGGGCACCCAAGTAGATGTGAAAGTCCTTAAAGGTGTTTGGAATAAAGTTCATGTTCGTGATGCCACCTGTGGTATTCGGTCAGTGGGGATCGACACTGCTTAAAGGGGTCCTCTGGGGTGATGTTATGGCAGCTAAGATGGTATAACTTTCCACAGGTGAAGTAGGTCTCCAGGGCTCCCATTCTGTAGATGAGGATGGTGAGTGGTGCAGTAAAGAATGGAGGACACAGGTTTGCAGTCTCTTTACCGGGTTTACTGAAGGGTTCAGGCAACCGCAGTCCAGGGCACCAGATCACAGGTACAGGCAGGGTCCGGCCAGCTTGGAAGCAAGTTCAGAATCCCCTTTACCAGGTGGAGATGAAAGCCTTCCTACTAGCACTGTGGTGTAGTCCCTTGCTGCCTGTGGCTTCTATCAAGGTCCTCACGGTTCTCTCTGTCCTCCATAAAGGTGGGACACTAACCCATATGACAGGTGGCTCGAGCCTTTTTACAGGGTCTCTATCACGACCTGGGCTCTATGTGCCACTGTGCCTCCTGGGTGTTAGGGTGGACAGGTTACATGTAGTCCAGCTGTCCTGCCGGTTTCTGCTGTGCCTCTTAGAGTGTGGTGGTGGCGGACAAAGTCACCAACCCAACCTGGCAAGCTGGCAGGCAGAGCGAGGTCAGCAGTGCAGAGGGGGAGGGATCAGCAGCATTGAAGCAGGTAGGAAGAGGAAGTGGGAGTGACCAGAGGAAGAAGGCGGGTAACTGTTCTGCAGAGCACCGTCACTCGTGAATTTCTCAAAAAAAATGATAATTTGCAACATGTGCATGCCATGCCAAGATAAGCAGGGGCCTCACCTCTAAGAACCTCTCCACCACCAGCATGATCAGGTATATGTCATCTAAGTAAGATGTTCACGATTGGTGTCAACAGGTGACAACACTGCCTCCTCCCCTGTGCTAGGTGCTTCCCTTGACACTGGCACAGATGCCTCCCGCCCTGTATCTGTCCCTGCACATTCTGAAGTACCATCATCAGGCACTTGTAGAAAAACTTGTCCCAGCACAGCATTCAGCTATCCCTACCCCAGGCCTTGAAATGAACAAAAAAGTTCCCAGCCAACCACAGGCCCAAAGGTTAAATGAGCACATTTTCAGGCTGCTTGCCCTGGAAATGTTGCCATTTAGGCATGTAGACACAGAGGATTTCCGCCAACTCCCGACGGCAGCCGTCCCTTGATACTAGGTCCCCAGCAGCCACTATTTCTCCTGGTCTGGCGTCTCCACCTTGTACCAGCACGTGTCCAGGAAGATCACCCGTGCCATTACCAACACAGTTCCTGGGATTGTCCACTTAATGACGGATACCTGGACAAGCATTTTTGGCCAGGGATGCTACATTTCCCTGATGGCACACTGGGTGAACATTGTGGAGGCTGGGGCAGAGTCCTGGCCTGGCATGGCACATGTGCTACTAACACCGAGGATTGCTGGCCCTTCTTCTATCAGGGTTCCCTTCACCTCATACACAAGTTCCTGCACCCCCTCCAGCTCCTCCTCATACTCTATATCTAATTTGGTATCTCAGAGAACATCATCCACATAATCTGGAAGCTGGAAGCTTTGCAGCACTTTGTAACGGCTGGGAGGTGGAACCACTGTGCAGAAGCCTAAGGAAGACCTGGAGGGATGTGACTAGGAACCTCACCCATTCTGACCCCAGATACGCAGCAGCTAATGATGTCGAGATCTGAGGATAGATAAGGGAGGAGGTCCAGGTGCTATTCCAGGACTGACCTTGGTAGATGACAGCTGACCCCTAGGAATGGATAGCTGGGGTGGCTGGATGGAATGTCCAACAGATGCAGGCTATGGAAGATGACAGGAACCCCAGATAAAGGCAGGACTGGCTGACAGATGAGCACCGGTTGGTGCAACTGGACCGGCTGCCTTTGAGTGAGAACTGGCAGGTGCAATAGGACCGGCTGCCATTGAGAAGAGTGTTTCTGGGTGCAGCATGCTCAGCTAATATTGAGGTGAGCACTGGCGGGTGCAACTGGACTGGCTGTGGTTGAGATGAGAACTAGTGGGTGAAACCAGACCAGCTGTCATTGAGGTGAGTGCTGGCGGGTGGCAGCAGGATGAGAAACAAGCACTGGGACCTGAGAACTCACAAGAGTGTTAGCAAAACAAACTCCCAACATTGCACAGGCACCTCCAAGTTGGAAGAGGTGCTTTAAATAGTAAGTGTCCTCCAGCTATTGGCTGGGGACATTTTAGAAAAACTTGTAGCCCTTTTAGGAAAAAGGAAGTGTGCGCATACATGCCCCAAGCACAGTGCCCAGGGACCTGCATGCTTTCATGCACCTCGAGCAGCAAGAGATGCAGAAGGAGTAGGACGGGGCCATGGTGGTGATTACACTGGTGTCTGCATGGAGAGAGGGACTGCAGGCAGAGACGCAGGTGCTACACACTGCTTCAGTGAAGTGGCAACAGGCTCTGCTGAAGCAAATTTGTCTAGGAGACAAACTACACACCATGGCTGAGTTACTGAAAGGAATAACAAACCAGACAGATTTGTGGCTCTCGCCGCTGAACCTCCAACCAGGCATAGTTGTGTATGATAATGGCCGTAATCTGGTGGCAGCTGTGAAGTTTGGCAAGCTCACATATGTACCATGCTTGGCCAACGTGCTAAACTTGGTAGATCAGCAGTTTCTGACAACCTACCCAGATTTGCTAGAGCTTCTAGTCAAGGTACGCCGCATCAGCACCCACTTTCACAAGTCAGGAACAGCTGTGTCATGATCTCTGCAGGCAGAGATCATAGCAAGCCTATAGAGGGACAAGCTCTCGGAAGATGGAACTATACTGACCATGAACTAAGCCTGCCGCGCAACTAGAAATAGCCAGGTAGCATTTCCTATTAATCGCTAGATGCCCAGCTCTGGCCTAAGACCTAAATAGCTAGCAGAGGGAAATATAAGACCTGGCTCACCTCTAGAGAAATATTCCAAAGAAGACAGTAGCCCCCCACATATAATGACGGTGAGTTCAGATGAAACAACAAACGCAGCAGGAAAATAGTCTTAGCAAATTTGAGGTCCGCTTACTAGATAGCAGAAGACAGATAGTATACTTTCATGGTCAGCAGAAAAATACTAACAAAACACCATCCAGAGATTACCTTAAACTCTGGCATTAACTCATAACGCCAGAGTAGCAATCCCTGATCGACGAGAGCTTTCCAGACACAGTAACAAAACTTCAGCTGCGAACTGGAACAAATAGGCAAAACAAAACATGGACAAAAGTCCAACTTATCAGTAGTTGTCTAGAAGCAGGAACAAGCACTGAGAGGCATCAGATAACATTGTTGACCGGCAAGAAACCACCAGAGAAATGAGCTTAAATAGCGACACCCACTACTGATGGAATCAGGTGAAACAGGAAAGAGGATGACAAGTCCAATTCCACAAGCGGCCACCGGGGGAGCCCAGAATCCAAATTCACAACAGTACCCCCCCCTCAAGGAGGGGGCACCGAACCCTCACCAGATCCACCAGGGCGACCAGGATGAGCCCTATGGAAGGCACGAACAAGATCAGAAGCATGAACATCAGATGCATTGACCCAAGAATTATCCTCCTGGCCGTAACCCTTCCAGTTGACCAGATACTGGAGTTTCCGTCTGGAAACACGAGAGTCCAAAATTTTCTCCACAACGTACTCCAACTCACCCTCAACCAACACCGGAGCAGGAGGCTCAACAGAAGGTACAACAGGTACCTCATACCTGCGCAATAACGACCGATGAAAAACGTTATGAATGGAAAAGGACGCAGGGAGGTCCAAACGGAAAGAAACAGGATTAAGAATCTCCAATATTCTATAAGGGCCGATGAACCGAGGTTTAAACTTAGGAGAAGAGACCCTCATAGGGACAAAACGAGAAGACAGCCACACTAAATCTCCAACACAAAGCCGAGAACCAACACGACGATGACGGTTGGCAAAACGCTGAGTCTTCTCCTGTGACAACTTCAAATTGTCCATAACCTGCCCCCAGATGTGATGCAATCTCTCCACCACCGCATCCACTCCAGGACAATCCGAGGATTCCACCTGACCGGAGGAAAATCGAGGGTGAAACCCCGAATTACAGAAAAACGGGGACACCAAGGTGGAAGAACTGGCCCGATTATTGAGGGCGAACTCTGCCAATGGCAAAAAAGCAACCCAATCATCCTGGTCAGCAGAGACAAAACACCTCAGATATGTCTCAAGGGTCTGATTAGTCCGCTCGGTCTGGCCATTAGTCTGAGGGTGAAAAGCAGATGAAAAAGACAAATCTATGCCCATCCTAGCACAGAATGCCCGCCAAAATCTAGACACAAATTGGGTACCTCTGTCAGAAACAATATTCTCAGGAATACCGTGCAATCGGACAACATTCTGAAAAAACAGAGGAACCAACTCAGAAGAAGAAGGCAACTTGGGCAGAGGAACCAAATGGACCATTTTAGAGAAACGGTCACAGACCACCCAGATGACAGACATCTTCTGGGAAACAGGCAGATCTGAAATAAAATCCATCGAGATGTGTGTCCAAGGCCTCTTAGGAATAGGCAAGGGCAACAGCAGTCCGCTAGCCCGAGAACTACAAGACTTGGCCCGAGCACAAACGTCACATGACTGCACAAAGACTCGCACATCTCGTGACAGAGAAGGCCACCAGAAGGATCTTGCCACCAAATCCCTGGTACCAAAAATTCCGGGATGACCTGCCAATGCAGAAGAATGTACCTCAGAGATGACTCTGCTGGTCCAATCATCCGGAACAAACAGTCTATCAGGCGGACAACGATCCGGTCTATCCGCCTGAAACTCTTGCAAGGACCGCCGCAGATCAGGAGAAACGGCCGACAAAATTACTCCCTCCCTAAGGATACCTGTGGGTTCAGAATTACCAGGAGAGTCCGGGTCAAAACTCCTAGAAAGGGCATCTGCCTTAACATTCTTAGAACCCGGTAGGTATGACACCACAAAATTAACGCGAGAAAAAAATAAAGACCAGCGCGCCTGTCTAGGATTCAGGCGTCTGGCAGTCTCAAGATAAATCAAATTTTTGTGGTCAGTCAATACCACCACCTGATGCCTAGCCCCCTCGAGCCAATGGCGCCACTCCTCAAACGCCCACTTCATGGCCAAAAGCTCCCGATTCCCAACATCATAATTCCGCTCTGCGGGCGAAAATTTGCGAGAAAAGAAGGCACAAGGCCTAATGACGGAGCAGTCGGAACCTTTCTGCGACAACACTGCCCCAGCTCCGATCTCCGAAGCGTCAACCTCAACCTGAAAAGGCAGATTCACATCAGGCTGACGCAACACAGGGGCAGAGGCAAAACGGCGCTTAAGCTCCTGAAAGGCCTCTACAGCATGAGGGGACCAATTAGCAACATCAGCGCCTTGTCTGGTCAAATCAGTCAATGGTTTAACGACATCCGAAAAACCAGCAATAAATCGGCGGTAAAAGTTGGCAAAGCCCAAAAATCTCTGAAGACCCTTAAGAGAGGAGGGCTGAGTCCAGTCACAAATAGCTTGCACCTTGACGGGATCCATCTCAATGGAAGAGGGAGAAAAAATATACCCCAAAAAGGAAATTTTCTGGACCCCAAAAACGCACTTAGACCCCTTCACACATAAAGAATTAGACCGCAGAACCTGAAAAACTCTCCTGACCAGCTGGACATGAGAGTCCCAGTCATCAGAAAAAATCAGAATATCATCCAGATATATTATCATAAATTTATCCAGAAAATCGCGGAAAATATCATGCATAAAAGACTGGAAAACTGAAGGGGCATTAGAAAGACCAAAAGGCATGACCAAATACTCAAAGTGGCCCTCGGGCGTATTAAATGCGGTCTTCCACTCATCCCCCTGCCTGATCCGCACCAAATTATACGCCCCACGAAGATCAATTTTAGAGAACCACTTAGCACCCTCTATACGAGCAAACAAATCAGTAAGCAATGGCAATGGGTATTGATACTTAACAGTGATCTTATTCAGAAGCCGATAATCAATACATGGTCTCAAAGAGCCGTCTTTTTTTGAGACAAAGAAAAACCCAGCTCCCAAGGGAGAAGAAGATGGACGAATATGTCCCTTTTCCAAAGACTCCTTTATATATTCCCGCATAGCAGCATGTTCCGGCACAGACAAATTAAACAAACGACCCTTTGGATATTTACAACCCGGTATCAAATCTATGGCACAATCGCACTCACGGTGCGGAGGTAACGACCCAAGCTTGGGTTCGTCAAAGACGTCTTGATAATCAGAGAGGAACTCAGGGACTTCAGAGGGAATGGACGACGAAATAGAAACCAAAGGTACGTCCCCATGAATACCCTTACATCCCCAGCTCAACACAGACATAGCTCTCCAGTCCAAGACTGGGTTGTGAGACTGCAACCATGGCAATCCCAGTACCAAATCGTCATGTAAATTATACAGCACCAGGAAACGAATAATCTCCTGGTGATCCGGATTGATACGCATGGTTACTTGTGTCCAGTATTGTGGTTTATTATTAGCCAATGGGGTGGAGTCAATCCCCTTCAGAGGAATAAGAGTCTCCAAAGGCTCTAAATCAAAACCACAACGATTGGCAAAGGACCAATCCATAAGACTCAGAGCGGCGCCAGAGTCAACATAGGCGTCCGTGGCAATGGATGACAAAGAGCAAATCAGGGTTACAGACAAAATAAACTTAGACTGAATGGTGCCAATGGAAACAGACTTATCAAGCTTCTTTGTACGCCTAGAGCATGCCGATATAACATGAGTAGAATCCCCACAATAGAAACACAATCCATTCTTCCGTCTAAAATTCTGTCGCTCGCTCCTGGACAGAATTCTATCACACTGCATACTTTCTGGCGTCTTTTCCATAGACACCGCCAGATGGTGCATCGGTTTGCGCTCCCGCAGACGCCTATCAATCTGAATAGCCATTGTCATGGACTCATTCAGACCTGCAGGCAAAGGGAACCCCACCATAACATCCTTAACGGCATCAGAGAGACCTTCTCTGAAAATTGCCGCCAAGGCGCACTCATTCCACTGAGTAAGCACAGACCATTTACGGAATTTTTGGCAGAAAACTTCAGCTTCGTCTTGCCCCTGAGATAGTGCCATCAAAGTTTTTTCTGCCTGAAGTTCCAAATGAGGTTCCTCATAAAGCAAGCCCAAGGCCAGAAAAAACGCATCCACATCGCGTAACGCAGGATCCCCTGCTGGCAATGAGAAGGCCCAATCTTGAGGGTCACCCCTGAGCAAGGAAATCACAATCCTAACCTGCTGAGCAGGGTCTCCAGCTGAACGAGACTTCAGGGACAAATAAAGCTTACAATTATTTCGGAAATTCTGGAAGCTAGCTCTATTCCCTGTGAAGAACTCCGGCAAAGGAATTCTCGGCTCAGATACCGGAGCATGTACTACAAAATCTTGTAAATTTTGTACTTTCGTGATGAGATTATTCAAACCCGCAGTTACACTCTGGAGATCCATTATTGTCAGGTGCACACAGAGCATACAGAGATTAGGAGGAGAGAGAGAAAAAAGACTGCAGCAAGGCAGACTGGAGGAAAAAAAAAAAAAAAAAAAATTCCAGCAGACTTCTTATAACTCTCCTATCTCAACCTGGGTCTTTAACACTTTACTGGCCGGTCAAACTGTCATGATCTCTGCAGGCAGAGATCATAGCAAGCCTATAGAGGGACAAGCTCTCGGAAGATGGAACTATACTGACCATGAACTAAGCCTGCCGCGCAACTAGAAATAGCCAGGTAGCATTTCCTATTAATCGCTAGATGCCCAGCTCTGGCCTAAGACCTAAATAGCTAGCAGAGGGAAATATAAGACCTGGCTCACCTCTAGAGAAATATTCCAAAGAAGACAGTAGCCCCCCACATATAATGACGGTGAGTTCAGATGAAACAACAAACGCAGCAGGAAAATAGTCTTAGCAAATTTGAGGTCCGCTTACTAGATAGCAGAAGACAGATAGTATACTTTCATGGTCAGCAGAAAAATACTAACAAAACACCATCCAGAGATTACCTTAAACTCTGGCATTAACTCATAACGCCAGAGTAGCAATCCCTGATCGACGAGAGCTTTCCAGACACAGTAACAAAACTTCAGCTGCGAACTGGAACAAATAGGCAAAACAAAACATGGACAAAAGTCCAACTTATCAGTAGTTGTCTAGAAGCAGGAACAAGCACTGAGAGGCATCAGATAACATTGTTGACCGGCAAGAAACCACCAGAGAAATGAGCTTAAATAGCGACACCCACTACTGATGGAATCAGGTGAAACAGGAAAGAGGATGACAAGTCCAATTCCACAAGCGGCCACCGGGGGAGCCCAGAATCCAAATTCACAACACAGCTGCCACCGCTATGGCAATACTGCAGCAGCAGCTATGAGACAGGGAGATACTACCAAGCCCAGCCTCATCTCATCCTATTAGCGTGGATAGGGTAACAATGAGGAGGTGGAGGCTGAGGAGGAGGAGGAACAGGAGCTGGTTGCGAGAGCAACAGAGGCTAGCACCCACACAAGCTTCATCCTGTCTCTCCCATGTGGACAGGCAGAGGAGGGGAATTAGAAGGAAGAGATGGAGGAGGAGGAGATGGAGAGTAGTCATCATGGTGGAGACAGGGAAGTGTTGGCTGTAAGGAGCTTGGCACATATGACCAACTCTATGTAGCTGCCTTTCCCATGAACCTTGCGTTACATTTATCTTGGCCAAAAAAAAGAGTACTGATTGCTCATCCTGTAGACCCTTGCATCTCTCCTTTCTTAGGCAGAGAGGTCTACTAAAATGGTGCTATACCAGATGGCCAATTTGTAAAACATGTTAAAAAAAATTCCCATCAGACAATACTAGTGGCAGAAGGCAAGCTTCCTTGCCCAACCAAGGTAGAGAGGTAGACACACACCAGCTACAGAGGCAGTGGTACACTGTTAAAGGCCTGGGCCAATTTCATGACACCCTCCCAGCATCTATGCCCTGATAATTGAATATTTTTGACTAGGAGGGAAAAGATTTTAAAGATGGTCAAGCAATACCTGGCCAATAAAATCAGCGAACTCTGAAATTCCTCTGTGTTATGCAACTATTGGGTCTCAAAGTTGAACACCTGGCATGAGCTGTCCCTCTATATCTTAGAAGTGTTGTGATGAACTGCCGCTAGCGACTCATCTGAGAGGGTTTTCATTGCTGCTGGGTTAATGCCGACAGGCACTTTCGGCTGTCAACAGAAAATGTCTGTCAGGCTCACTCTGATAAGAATGAACAAAGCCTGAATTTGACCCAACTTTTACATACCACAAGATGACAGCAGCACATTAAGGGTTTTTAATCTTCAATATTTGAATGAGGCCCATCGGTTGTTTCCTTCAAGGGTTTTTGGATAACCCTAGTTATATTTTTTTCCTTGCTTTGCACTTGGTGCAAAGACTTTGAGTGTAGGAGTACATCAACTAAACTTTCAGTTGGTGCCTTCAAGGGTGTATGGATGACCCTGCTTCTAATATTCGGCAGTCCTTGCACTTAGTGCATAGTCTTTATGAGTCTAGGAATACCACTACATGACAATTTGAACAGAATGCTCAATGCCCTCCTTTATGTCTAATACATGGTGTATCTGAGTCCCTCTTACATCAGATTTTTGGCAGTTCTTGCTTCCTTCATAAATAAAACTGAAACTTCCAAATTTGTCATGAAGATTTCAATTTTGGTTTACTTGAATGATTTTTTTAAATCCTTTATAAATTTTGCATCATATATAAGTCATTATATATGAAAGAATGTTTCTCAATGTTTTATTCATGTAAACTCCAATTTCTTGTTGATTTTGAATGTTTTGTAAGTCCCTAAAGTGGAGTAAAAGTGTGACACCATTGTTCTCAGCAGCGATCTGGGAGACAGAGATGCTTTCAGGAGTCTTCCCCATGCTTTTCCCATGCCATTCAGCACTGTTTTCATTGACATAAGCAACTTTTAGACCCATCCAAGGGTCTTCCCCTTGCTGTTTTCCATCCATTCAGCACTTTGTCCATTTCAACATTTTCACTGCCCCCACCCCTATTTGTAGGGTCTGCCAGAAAAATGCTTGGATTTCCCATTGACTCAGATTATACTCGTTACTTGCAACAAGCATTAGGAATTGCTCAGTTCGAGTAGCGAGCATCCGAGCATTTTAGTGCTCGCTCATCCCTACCGTTCACAAGACACTTTCCCAGAAAGATTTTGGTTTACTCACATACATTTTGGCAAACTGCAGGATACCTTTTTCATGTCTGTGTGTCAGTAGTGAGGTCCTCCTGGGTCTCCTGCATTTCATTTCATTTAATTCAAATGTTGAATTAATTGCTTGAATTTAATTGGAATTTGATTGGGGCAGCTTATCCACCAACCATCATCTGGACTATCTCGTGTTGCAATCTTTCATCAATTTTTCTCTGTCATCCACATCCAGGGAGATAAGCTACAGTGCCATAGGTTGTAAACTTCTTGATTATGCTGTGCACTGTGGACAAAGGAACATCAAGATCTCTGGAGATGGACTTGTAACATTGAGATTGTTGATATTTTCAGGAAGATCTCTTATCCTCTTTCTGTTCTCCATGCTTAGTGTGGCACACACAGACACACAATGCAATTATTGAGTCAACTGTGATTTTCATATTGTCCACACCTGTTCCTTTACTCAGGAGAGTTTAAATGAGCATCCAATGCTTGAAACAAAGTTGTTTACCCACATTTAGGGAGTTTTGTGTGAAATGATGTCCAATTTGCAATTTTTTCCTCTGTTTTATTGTCTTGTCCAATACACACAAAGGAAACAAACATGTGTGTAACAAAACATGTAATTGCAATAATTTTCTGGGAGAAATATTTCTTTTTCTGGAACAATTTCAAGGGTGCCAACACTTTTGGCCATGACTGCATATATGTATGCATATATATACATATACATACATATACAGTACAGACCAAAAGTTTGGACACACCTTCTCATGTAAAGATTTTTCTGTATTTTCATGACTATGAAAATTGTAAATTCACACTGAAGGCATCAAAACTATGAATTATCACACGTGGAATTATATACTTAAAGGGAACCTGTCACCTGAATTTGGCGGGACCAGTTTTGGGTCATATGGGTGGGGTTTTCGGGTGTTTGATTCACCCTTTCCTTACCCGCTGGCTGCATGCTGGCCGCAATATTGGATTGAAGTTCATTCTCTGTCCTCAAGAGTACACGCCAGCGCAAGGCAATATTGCCTTGCGCTGGCGTGTACTCCGGAGGACAGAGAATGAACTTCAATCCAATGTTGTGGCCAGCATGCAGCCAGCGGGTAAGGAAAGGGTGAATCAAACACCCAAAAACCCCACCCATATGACCCAAAACTGGTCCCGCCAAATTCAGGTGACAGGTTCCCTTTAACAAAAAAGAGTGAAACAACTGAAAATATGTCTTATATTCTAGGTTCTTCAAAGTAGCCACCTTTTGCTTTGATGACTGCTTTGCACACTCTTGGCATTCTCTTGATGAGCTTCAAGAGGTAGTCACCGGGAATGGTTTTCACTTCACAGGTGTGCCCTGTCAGGTTTAATAAGTGGGATTTCTTGCCTTATAAATGGGGTTGTGTTGTGAATTCTGCTCTTGGGCTCCCTCCGGTGGTTGTAAGTGGTAGCGCTGCTGTCTCTGAATCAGAGCATTTATCAGGTGTTTTCACTTTTTGCAATTTGGACAGGGCTATTTAGTCTTGCTTCACCCTTTAGTCAGTGCCAGTTGTCCATTGTTCCAGGAGGATTCACATCCCTGCCTGGTCTCTTCTGCTTTGCAGTTCTTTTCAACAAAGATAAGTTCTGGCCTTGATTTTGCTGTCCACATGCTGTGGTCTTATTGTTCAGTTATTTTCCATGTTGTGTCTTGTCCAGCTTGGTCTGTATAAGGATTTGTTTAGCCAAGCTGGTATCTCTGGAGATGCAGACATACCCTCCATGTCTTTAGTTAGCTGTGGAGTTTTTGTATTTTCTGTGGTGGATATTTTCTAGTGTTTTAATACTGACCGCATAGTACTCTGTCCTGTCCTTTCTATTTAGCTAGAAGCGGCCTCCTTTGCTAAATTCTCATTTCAGTCTGTGTATGTTTTTTCCCTCTCCTCTCACAGTCAATATTTGTGGGGGGCTGCCTGTTCTTTGGGGATTTTCTCTGAGGCAAGATAGTTTTCCCTTTTCTATCTCTAGGGGTAATTAGTCCTCCGGCTGTGTCGAGATGTCTAGGGAGCGCTAGGTACATTCCACGGCTACTTCTAGTTGCGGTGTTAGGTTCAGGGTCTGTGGTCAGTAGAGGTACCACCTTCTCCAGAGTACGTCCCATGCTGCTCTTAGGCCACCAGATCATAACAGGGTTGGGACCATCAGTTGTGTTGTGCAGAAGTCTGGTGGATACACAGCTGATAGTCTTACTGAATAGACTGTTAGAATTTGTATTATGGCAAGAAAAAAGCTGCTAAGTAAAGAAAAACAAGTGGCCATCATTACTTTAAGAAATGAAGGTCAGTCAGTCCGAAAAATTGGGAAAACTTTGAAAGTGTCCCCAAGTGCAGTGGCAAAAACCATCAAGCGCTACAAAGAAACTGGCTCACATGAGGACCGCCTCAGGAATGGAAGACCAAGAGTCACCTCTGCTTCTGAGGATAAGTTTACCCAAGTCACCAGCTTCAGAAATCGCAGGTTAACAGCAGCTCAGATTAGAGACCAGGTCAATGCCACACAGAGTTCTAGCAGCAGACACATCTCTACAACAACTGTTAAGAGGAGACTTTGTGCAGCAGACCTTCATGGAAAAATAGCTGCTAGGAAACCACTGTTAAGGACAGGCAACAAGCAGAAGAGACTTGTTTGGGCTAAAGAACACAAGGAATGGACATTAGACCAGTGGAAATCTGTGCTTTGGTCTGATGAGTCCAAATTTGAGATCTTTGGTTCCAACCACGGTGTCTTTGTGCGGCGCATAAAAGGTGAACGGATGGACTCTACATGCCTGGTTCCCACCGTGAAGCATGGAGGAGGAGGGGTGATGGTGTGGGTGTGCTTTGCTGGTGACACTGTTGGGGATTTATTCAAAATTGAAAGCATATTGAACCAGCATGGCTACCACAGCATCTTGAAGCGGCATGCTATTCCATCCAGTTTGCGTTTAGTTGGACCATCATTTATTTTTCAACAGGACAATGACCCCAAACACACCTCCAGGCTGTGTAAGGGCTATTTGACCAAGAAGGAGAGTGATGGGGTGCTACGCCAGATGACCTGGCCTCTACAGTCACTAGACCTGAACCCAATGGAGATGGTTTGGGGTGAGCTGCACCGCAGAGTGAAGGCAAAAGGGCCAACAAGTGCTAAGCATCTCTGGGAACTCCTTCAAGATTGTTGGAAGACCATTCCCGGTGACTACCTCTTGAAGCTCATCAAGAGAATGCCAAGAGTGTGCAAAGCAGTCATTAAAGCAAAAGGTGGCTACTTTGAAGAACCTAGAATATAAGACATAATTTCAGTTGTTTCACAGTTTTTTGTTAAGTATATAATTCCACATGTGTTAATTCATAGTTTTGATGCCTTCAGTGTGAATGTACAATTTTCATAGTCATGAAAATACAGAAAAACCTTTAAATGAGAAGGTGTGTCCAAACTTTTGGTCTGTACTGTATATATATATATACATATAAATATATATTTATATATATAAACATATTAAGTTGTAAAGCGCTGCGGAATATGTTGGCGCTATATAAATAAAATTATTATTATTATTATTACATATATATATATATATATATACATACATATATATATATATATATATATAGTGATGTACCAACTAGTGATATAATGAGAGACAGGAATGTATCGCACAGAGCACAGACAAGAGGTCTGCTGCGATATGAATCCAGGTCAGGTCAGGTGGCTGGATCTTGTAGTCCCACAAACCTATATATTGTGAAGGGCTGGATTTAAGGGTTAACCGGGAAGTGATGGGTGGGTTTGGTTAACCACATACCTCCCAGGTGGTGTGCTCCTGTGACATTAGGAAGGTCCTATATGTTTCCTGGTTGCACCACATGGAGAGAGATGTGTGAGACTGGAGCTGGCTGGAGTTCTGGAATGTCCAGGAAACACTGAGGACTTGGACTACTGACAGAAGCCATATGAAACCAGGCTGGGAAACCTGAGATTCCGTTAAGCAGGTAACCCAGAGCCTGGGAATTGTGACCTTACGGGCGTCAGGTATTGAGTTGTGCAAACATAACTGCACCTGATATGGACTGTATGTGGGGTATGTGATGTTCAACTGCCCTACAGTGGTTTATGATTGTATAATAAACCAGAACTGGACGTGTGTTCCCCAACTCGCTCAGTGATCACTACTAGTGTTGAGCATTCCGATACCGCAAGTATCGGGTATCGGCCGATACTTGCGGTATCGGAATTCCGATACCGGGATTCCGATACTTGCCGCGTATCGGATACCGGAATCGGAAGTTCCCAGATTCAAAATTCCGAAATTCAGCCAATGAGAATGATTCCAAGTGTGGGCACATCCTGTTTAGCATGGAGGGCATGAAACTACTGGCAAGGCTGTGATTGGCTGCTGAAATGATGTCATGATGCAGTTTAAAAGTCGCTGGCGCCATTTTCCGATCACTCTGCTGTGAATTCAGTTAGTGACAGGACGCTGTTTGCTGACTGAGGGACAGTTTAGAGATAGCGATTTGCTTCTTTGTGCTTTCCAAAGGCTAATTTAGCAACCGCTGTGTTCACCTACTATTCACCTTGCTTTTGCCTTGTAGCGCTGTTTTCACAGCGATCTGCAAGGTCTGTGTGTGTGTGTGTGTGTGAGTGCAGCCCACTCTCTAGTCTGAGTGCAGCCACATAGGCCATCCATAGCTGGTTGTATTCAGTTCAGGGAGGGTGGTTCATTGCCTCATACTGTTCTTTTTTTTTTTTTTTTTTCAAGTAGTGTAGTCTGCTGCTAATTTATTCAAAAAAATCCTATTAGTGTCTTTCCACCCGTCTCCAGCTAATTTGTGGAAAAACACTACATAGGATAAAGTAGAGGAGGGTTTTTGGGCCTTGCAGCGCCGTTTACGGCTGTCTGCACGGTCTCCGTGTGACTGCAGCTCGCCCTGTAGTCTGTGAGCAGCCGTAGCCTGGTTGTCTCCAGCTCAGGGTTGTTCACTGCGTCATACCGCCAAATCAATTTTAATTTTTTTTCAAGTAGTGTAGTCTGCTGCTAATTAATTTAAAAAAAATCCTATTAGTGTCTTTCCACCCGTCTCCAGCTAATTTGTGGAAAAACACTACATAGGATAAAGTAGAGGAGGGTTTTTGGGCCTTGCAGCGCCGTTTACGGCTGTCTGCACGGTCTCCGTGTGACTGCAGCTCGCCCTGTAGTCTGTGAGCAGCCGTAGCCTGGTTGTCTCCAGCTCAGGGTTGTTCACTGCGTCATACCGCCAAATCAATTTTAATTTTTTTTCAAGTAGTGTAGTCTGCTGCTAATTAATTTAAAAAAATCCTATTAGTGTCTTTCCACCCGTCTCCAGCTAATTTGTGGAAAAACACTACATAGGATAAAGTAGAGGAGGGTTTTTGGGCCTTGCAGCGCCGTTTACGGCTGTCTGCACGGTCTCCGTGTGACTGCAGCTCGCCCTGTAGTCTGTGAGCAGCCGTAGCCTGGTTGTCTCCAGCTCAGAGTTGTTCACTGCGTCATACCGCCAAATCAATTTTAATTTTTTTTCAAGTAGTGTAGTCTGCTGCTAATTAATTTAAAAAAATCCTATTAGTGTCTTTCCACCCGTCTCCAGCTAATTTGTGGAAAAACACTACATAGGATAAAGTAGAGGAGGGTTTTTGGGCCTTGCAGCGCCGTTTACGGCTGTCTGCACGGTCTCCGTGTGACTGCAGCTCGCCCTGTAGTCTGTGAGCAGCCGTAGCCTGGTTGTCTCCAGCTCAGGGTTGTTCACTGCGTCATACCGCCAAATCAATTTTAATTTTTTTTCAAGTAGTGTAGTCTGCTGCTAATTAATTTAAAAAAATCCTATTAGTGTCTTTCCACCCGTCTCCAGCTAATTTGTGGAAAAACACTACATAGGATAAAGTAGAGGAGGGTTTTTGGGCCTTGCAGCGCCGTTTACGGCTGTCTGCACGGTCTCCGTGTGACTGCAGCTCGCCCTGTAGTCTGTGAGCAGCCGTAGCCTGGTTGTCTCCAGCTCAGGGTTGTTCACTGCGTCATACCGCCAAATCAATTTTAATTTTTTTTCAAGTAGTGTAGTCTGCTGCTAATTAATTTAAAAAAATCCTATTAGTGTCTTTCCACCCGTCTCCAGCTAATTTGTGGAAAAACACTACATAGGATAAAGTAGAGGAGGGTTTTTGGGCCTTGCAGCGCCGTTTACGGCTGTCTGCACGGTCTCCGTGTGACTGCAGCTCGCCCTGTAGTCTGTGAGCAGCCGTAGCCTGGTTGTCTCCAGCTCAGGGTTGTTCACTGCGTCATACCGCCAAATCAATTTTAATTTTTTTTCAAGTAGTGTAGTCTGCTGCTAATTAATTTAAAAAAATCCTATTAGTGTCTTTCCACCCGTCTCCAGCTAATTTGTGGAAAAACACTACATAGGATAAAGTAGAGGAGGGTTTTTGGGCCTTGCAGCGCCGTTTACGGCTGTCTGCACGGTCTCCGTGTGACTGCAGCTCGCCCTGTAGTCTGTGAGCAGCCGTAGCCTGGTTGTCTCCAGCTCAGGGTTGTTCACTGCGTCATACCGCCAAATCAATTTTAAATTTTTTTTCAAGTAGTGTAGTCTGCTGCTAATTAATTTAAAAAAATCCTATTAGTGTCTTTCCACCCGTCTCCAGCTAATTTGTGGAAAAACACTACATAGGATAAAGTAGAGGAGGGTTTTTGGGCCTTGCAGCGCCGTTTACGTCTGTCTGCACGGTCTCTGTGTGACTGCAGCTCTATCTGTTGTCAGTTCAGCCCCCAAAAAAGAAATAAATAATAAAGTTCACCAAACACACCAGTGACACCACTTTACATTTCTGTAGGCCACATTAGCTCATATTAAAGTCTAGTCCACACTTTAGAAAATTAGTGTTTCTTATACCTGTTAGGAGGAGTTGCTCAGGAATAAGCACACAAATCCGTTAGTACTTTTCTGCTTATCTTTATCAGTCAACCAAGATGAAGAAGGCAGTGAGTAAGGCACGTGGGCGTGGGCGTGGGCGCGGAGCAGGGAGGGGACGTGGGGATTCTGTGCCTGCTGCGGGCACCGGTGACTCATCAGCACCCACTTTCACCAGGCAACAGTCGTTCATGCGCAGCTTTGTGTCAGAGCGTCGTACACCGCTGCTGCGTCAAGACCAAATTGAAGCTGTTGTCGGATGGATGGCAGCTAATGCATCAACTTCCATTAGTGCCACATCCTCTCAGACACAGAGCACTGGAGAGCAGCCATCTGTCTCTTCACCACCTGCCAAATTGCCCAGGCAGACAGAGAGCCCAGGACAGGAGCCGTCTCTACTTCTGTTCTCTGAATCTCTTGGCTTGGAAACAGGGGGCCAGCCAAGCAGCATTGGAGAAATGGAAGAAGAGGCAGGGTGCAGTGATGCCCAACAGCTTTTTCTGTCTTCCTCTGAAGAGGCGGGTGGGCCAGTGGCTCCGGTCACCACATCGCAGGCCGCATCAGCTGATGATGACACTCAGGTGCCACTTACTGGTGCGTGCTCTGCTGCTGAGACTACCCAGGAGGAGCAGTTGGGGGCAGAGGGTAGTGTAGATGATGAGGTCCTCGACCCATCTTGGCGTGAGGGACAGGAAGGTGGTGGGAGCAGCTCTGAGGAAGAGATTCCCCGTACGGCCCAAAGAGGGAGAGGGAGGGGGAAGACCGCGGATCCTGCAGCCTCCGCTTTGGCACCCGTTAGGAGCATGTCTCTTCCAAAAGCCAAAAAGGGCGCTCCCAAGACTTGCAGTGCCTGGTCCTTTTTTGACACAGTTGCAGATGACATTTGCTATGTCAGATGCAACGTGTGTCATCAAAAAGTCAAAAGAGGGAAAAATGTCAGCAACCTCAATACCTCCAACATGTGGAAACATGTGCGCAACAGGCACCCGGCGGAGTTAGAAAAACACACTGAAGAGGTAGGCCAACCAACAGCGGCAGCTACCACCTCTTCAGCTCGTGTTGCCTCTTCCTCTAGCTCACACGCAGCTGGTTCGGCTTCCTCCCAGGATCGCCGTGGAAGAACCTCTGGCGCTGTTGTCCAGAGACCCGCTGTAATTCCACCCGCAGCACCACTTTCCCAGTCATCCACACACTCCCAGCCCAGTCTACAGCCATCGGTAGTACAGGCATGGGAGAAAAGGCGGCCTTTCTCGTCAAACCACCCACGAGCACAGGCTCTGACTGCAGGCATTGCCAAACTGCTGTCACTGGAAATGCTGTCATTCAGGCTGGTGGAGACTGACAGCTTCCGTGACTTGATGTCATTGGCAGTCCCACAGTACAATGTGCCCAGCCGCTTTTACTTCAGCAGGCAAGCCGTCCCTGCCCTGCACAAGCATGTGGAGGGACACATAAAACACGCGCTTCTGAACGCCGTCAGTAGCAAGGTCCACCTCACCACCGATGCGTGGACCAGTCAACATGGACAGGGGCGATACCTTTCCCTCACTGCCCATTGGGTTAATGTCGTTGAGCCAGGTACAGACCGTGCGAGTGGCGCAGGACGTGTCCTGCCCACTCCAAGGATTGCAGGAATCCATTCTGTACGCATTGACTCCTCCTCTTACACCAGTTCCTCAGAATCATCGCTGCAGGAGCCGTCACAGTCCACCTCCACATGGACCCGTGATGAACGTGTACCTGTTACGACCGACATGAGCACAGCCGTGGCCAAACGTCAACAGGCCGTGTTGAAATTAATTTTTTTGGGGAATCGTAGCCACACAGCGCAGGAGCTCTGGAATGCCATCAAGCAGGAGAGCGATGTGTGGTTTGTGCCAGCGAATCTCCAGCCAGGCATGGTAGTGTGTGATAATGGCCGAAATCTGGTGGCAGCTCTGGGCCTCGGCAACCTCACTCACATCCCATGTCTGGCACATGTGCTCAATTTGGTCGTGCAGAGCTTTTTGAGGGACTATCCGGATCTTGATGCACTGCTGCACAAGGTCCGCCTAGAGTGTGCTCACTTGCGGCGTTCCAGCACGGCAAAAGCGCGCATTGCGGCTCTGCAGCGCCGACACCGCCTGCCGGAACATCGCATCATATGTGACCTACCTACCAGGTGGAATTCCACGTTACATATGTTGGAGCGGTTGTGTGAGCAGCAGCAAGCTGTAATGGAGTACCAGCTGCTTCAGGCGCAAAAAAGTCGCAGTCAGCGCCGTACAGACTTCACAACCACAGAGTGGGCCACTATGAATGACGTCTGCCAGGTTTTGCGTCCCTTTGATTATTCCACGCGGATGGCGAGTGCAGATGATGCACTAGTCAGCATGACTGTCCCCCTTATCTGCCTGCTTGAAAAATCACTGCAAGCGCTAAGGGATGATGTTGTGGAAGAGGTGGAGGATGAGGATTCACCATTTCCATCATCTTCTGGACAGTCAGCGCCACGTGGTTCCTCACAAACGCGTAGGCAGGGGACAGTTTGTGAGGAGGATGAGGAGGAGTCAATGGAGGAGGAAGACGTCCGTCCAGAGGAGGGAGTTACCGAATTGTCCAGTACTCAGTGTGTACAGCGAGGGTGGGGTGATGACGAGCAGGCAGAGATCACGCCTCCAGCAGGGGACAGCGTTTCTTGGGCAGTTGGCAGTCTGCAGCACATGGTGGATTACATGCTGCAGTGCCTGAGAAACGACCGCCGCATCGCCCACATTCTCAACATGTCTGATTATTGGGTGTTCACCCTCCTCGATCCTCGCTACCGGGACAACGTAGAAAGCCTCATCACACCGTTGAACCGGGAGCGAAAAATGCGGGAGTACCAAGACACACTGGTCAATTCCATCATCTTCTCCATTCCAACTGAGAGAAGTGCTGCTAGTGCATTACAAAGCAGCTCAGTGCGTCCAGGCAGTGGAGGAGGCTCTGCACAAAGAGGGAGCAGAAGCAGTGCCTCTGCCCAAGGCAAGACCAGTATGGCCCAACTGTGGCACAGTTTTCTGTGCCCCCCACAAAAGTCTACACCATCACAGACGGCTCCAGTCAGCAGGAGGCAACGGTTCCGTCAGATGGTGACAGACTACATGTCTTGCCCTCTTGCTGTACTCCCAGACGGCTCTTCCCCTTTCAAGTTTTGGGTCTCAAAGCTGGATACATGGCCAGAGCTAAGCCAGTATGCATTGGAGGTGCTGTCTTGCCCTGCGGCCAGTGTATTATCGGAACGTGTCTTTAGTGCTGCAGGTGGTGTACTAACTGACCGTCGCATGCGACTATCCTCCGATAACGTTGACCGGCTTACTTTCCTGAAAATGAACAAGGCCTGGATCTCGCAGGAATTTGCCACTCCTCCTCCTGATTAAATAATTAGGTCACTGTATACGTTATCCAGGTCTCCTGTTGTGTTCATCTTTCTACCACCTGAACTTAAATTCCTGTGCTCCAACACCGCCAGTTGAGGCTCAGAAGTGCCGTCTGCACAGTCAAAACATACGACCCAGTGTTATTGGGTTTCAGTAACGTCAGCTGATCCCCAGCTGTGTAGCCGGCAATGTGTCATGCGACCGCCACGCTGACACAACAACTGAAATGTAAGGGAATCTGTCCCCCCCCCCCAAGGCGTTTGTTACTGAAAGAGCCACCTTGTGCAGCAGTAATGCTGCACAAGGAAAAGGTAGCTATTTTTGTTTAGCTCCTTGCACACGCAGAACTTAACACTTATAAAATGTGTCCACTGATACCGTAAAACCGTCCCGGAGGTGGGACTTTCCTTCGTAATGTGACGCAGCACAGCCGTCATTCCTACCCCCACGGCGCCGCGCACCGGCTCCTCAGCGTTGTTTTATTCCGTCCCGGAGCCTGCGCTGTTATGTTATCCCGTGGCCAGGCACACTTAGCGCTGCCCGTCTTCTGGCATCATTTGGTGTCAGGATGGCTGCGCCTGTGCGGCCGCGCTGGCAGAGAGCCCGCCTCGCAGTGTCTTCTGATTTAATCCCACTGGGGGCCTGGGATCCATGGACATGCGCAGTGCATATCTGAACCTCCACCTCTCACTCATTTCCCTATGGCTTCTTCAGACTGTTCGGTGTCAGCTGGTCCCTAATAGCATGCCACGGCCGTGACACCGCACAGTCTTAAGAAGCCGTAGGGAGGGGAGTGAGAGGCGAGGATATGCACTGCGCATGTCCATGGATCCCAGGCCCCCAGTGGGATTAAATCAGAAGACACTGCGAGGCGGGCTCTCTGCCAGCGCGGCCGCACAGGCGCAGCCATCCTGACACCAAATGATGCCAGAAGACGGGCAGCGCTAAGTGTGCCTGGCCACGGGATAACATAACAGCGCAGGCTCCGGGACGGAATAAACCAACGCTGAGGAGCCGGTGCGCGGCGCCGGGGGGGTAGGAATGACGGCTGTGCTGCGTCACATTACGAAGGAAAGTCCCACCTCCGGGACGGTTTTACGGTTGCAGGGGACACATTTTATAAGTGTTTAGTTCTGTGTTTGCAAGGAGCATGATGAAAAGAGCCACCTTTTCCTTTTGCATCTTTTGTGCTGCACAAGCTGGCTCTTTCAGCTACAAACGCCTTGGGGGGGGGTTAAAGGTTCCCTTTCGACTTTCTCAGGCTTCGGCCTACATTGTGTTCCTCTGCTTTTCCACCTGTCCCTGGGCTCCAACACCGCCAGTTGCCGTCCAGAAGTGCTGTACGCACAGTCAACAGTCCCTCCTCTGTTATTGGGGTTCAGTAACGTCAGCTGTTCCCCTGCTGTGTGTGTGGCAATCCCTCCTACCTCCTCCAACCTCCTCCTCCTCCACCTGTCCCTGGGCTCCAACACCGCCAGTTGCCGTCCAGAAGTGCTGTACGCACAGTCAACAGTCCCTCCTCTGTTATTGGGGTTCAGTAACGTCAGCTGTTCCCCTGCTGTGTGTGTGGCAATCCCTCCTACCTCCTCCAACCTCCTCCAACCTCCTCCTCCTCCACCTGTCCCTGGGCTCCAACACCACCAGTTGCCGTCCAGAAGTGCTGTACGCACAGTCAACAGTCCCTCCTCTGTTATTGGGGTTCAGTAACGTCAGCTGTTCCCCTGCTGTGTGTGTGGCAATCCCTCCTACCTCCTCCAACCTCCTCCAACCTCCTCCTCCTCCACCTGTCCCTGGGCTCCAACACCGCCAGTTGCCGTCCAGAAGTGCTGTACGCACAGTCAACAGTCCCTCCTCTGTTATTGGGGTTCAGTAACGTCAGCTGTTCCCCTGCTGTGTGTGTGGCAATCCCTCCTCCAACCTCCTCCAACCTCCTCCTCCTCCACCTGTCCCTGGGCTCCAACACCGCCAGTTGCCGTCCAGAAGTGCTGTACGCACAGTCAACAGTCCCTCCTCTGTTATTGGGGTTCAGTAACGTCAGCTGTTCTCCTGCTGTGTGTGTGGCAATCCCTCCTACCTCCTCCAACCTCCTCCAACCTCCTCCTCCTCCACCTGTCCCTGGGCTCCAACACCGCCAGTTGCCGTCCAGAAGTGCTGTACGCACAGTCAACAGTCCCTCCTCTGTTATTGGGGTTCAGTAATGTCAGCTGTTCCCCTGCTGTGTGTGTGGCAATCCCTCCTACCTCCTCCAACCTCCTCCAACCTCCTCCTCCTCCACCTGTCCCTGGGCTCCAACACCGCCAGTTGCCGTCCAGAAGTGCTGTACGCACAGTCAACAGTCCCTCCTCTGTTATTGGGGTTCAGTAACGTCAGCTGTTCCCCTGCTGTGTGTGTGGCAATCCCTCCTACCTCCTCCAACCTCCTCCAACCTCCTCCTCCTCCACCTGTCCCTGGGCTCCAACACCGCCAGTTGCCGTCCAGAAGTGCTGTACGCACAGTCAACAGTCCCTCCTCTGTTATTGGGGTTCAGTAACGTCAGCTGTTCCCCTGCTGTGTGTGTGGCAATCCCTCCTCCAACCTCCTCCAACCTCCTCCTCCTCCACCTGTCCCTGGGCTCCAACACCGCCAGTTGCCGTCCAGAAGTGCTGTACGCACAGTCAACAGTCCCTCCTCTGTTATTGGGGTTCAGTAACGTCAGCTGTTCCCCTGCTGTGTGTGTGGCAATCCCTCCTACCTCCTCCAACCTCCTCCAACCTCCTCCTCCTCCACCTGTCCCTGGGCTCCAACACCGCCAGTTGCCGTCCAGAAGTGCTGTACGCACAGTCAACAGTCCCTCCTCTGTTATTGGGGTTCAGTAACGTCAGCTGTTCCCCTGCTGTGTGTGTGGCAATCCCTCCTCCAACCTCCTCCAACCTCCTCCTCCTCCACCTGTCCCTGGGCTCCAACACCGCCAGTTGCCGTCCAGAAGTGCTGTACGCACAGTCAACAGTCCCTCCTCTGTTATTGGGGTTCAGTAACATCAGCTGTTCCCCTGCTGTGTGTGTGGCAATCCCTCCTACCTCCTCCAACCTCCTCCAACCTCCTCCTCCTCCACCTGTCCCTGGGCTCCAACACCGCCAGTTGCCGTCCAGAAGTGCTGTACGCACAGTCAACAGTCCCTCCTCTGTTATTGGGGTTCAGTAATGTCAGCTGTTCCCCTGCTGTGTGTGTGGCAATCCCTCCTCCAACCTCCTCCAACCTCCTCCTCCTCCACCTGTCCCTGGGCTCCAACACCGCCAGTTGCCGTCCAGAAGTGCTGTACGCACAGTCAACAGTCCCTCCTCTGTTATTGGGGTTCAGTAACGTCAGCTGTTCCCCTGCTGTGTGTGTGGCAATCCCTCCTACCTCCTCCAACCTCCTCCAACCTCCTCCTCCTCCACCTGTCCCTGGGCTCCAACACCGCCAGTTGCCGTCCAGAAGTGCTGTACGCACAGTCAACAGTCCCTCCTCTGTTATTGGGGTTCAGTAACGTCAGCTGTTCCCCTGCTGTGTGTGTGGCAATCCCTCCTACCTCCTCCAACCTCCTCCTCCTCCACCTGCCCCTGGGCTCCAACACCGCCAGTTGCCGTCCAGAAGTGCTGTACGCACAGAGCCAAACACCTCGCCAATGTGTTAGTGGGGTTCAGCACCGCAAGCTGTTCCCCTGCTGTGTATACGGCAACGTGTACTGCGACCGCCACGCAGGCACAACAAGTTAAATTTAAGGGAACCTGTCCCCCCCCCCCCCCCCCGGCGTTTGTTACTGAAGGAGCCACCTTGTGCAGCAGTAATGATGCAAAGGGAAAAAGTGCCTCTTTTCGTGGTGCTCCTTGCAGATGCTGAACCTAACACTTATGAAATGTGTCCCCTCACAGCGTTCAACCGTCCGGTAGGTGGAACTTTCCTTTGTCATGTGACGCAGCACAGCCGTCATTTTTACCCCCTTGTCGCCGTGCGCCGCCTCCTCAGCGTTGTTTGAATCTGTCCCGGAGCCTGCGCTGTTAGGTTACCCCTTGGCCATGCACACATTTTGCGCTGCCCGTCTTCTGACATCATTTGCTGTCAGGCTGGCTGCGCCTGTGCGGGTGCGCTGTCCGAGATTCAGCCTCGCGGTGTCGTCTAATGTAATCCCACCGCGGGCCTGGGATCCGTGTCCATGCGCAGTGCATATCCTCGCCTCTCACTCCCCTCCCTACGGCTTCTTCAGACTGTTCGGTGTCAGCTGATCCCTAATAGCATGCCACGGCCGTGACACCGCACAGTCTTAAGAAGCCGTTGGGAGGGGTGTGAGAGGCGAGGATATGCACTGCGCATGGACACGGATCCCAGGCCCACGGTGGGATTACATTAGACGACACCGCGAGGCTGAATCTTGGACAGCGCACCCGCACAGGCGCAGCCAGCCTGACAGCAAATGATGTCAGAAGACGGGCAGCGCAAAATGTGTGCATGGCCAAGGGGTAACCTAACAGCGCAGGCTCCGGGACAGATTCAAACAACGCTGAGGAGGCGGCGCACGGCGACAAGGGGGTAAAAATGACGGCTGTGCTGCGTCACATGACAAAGGAAAGTTCCACCTACCGGACGGTTGAACGCTGTGAGGGGACACATTTCATAAGTGTTAGGTTCAGCATCTGCAAGGACCATAATTAAAAGAGCTAAGTTTACCTTTTCCAGCATTAGTGCTGTACACGATGGCTCTTCCAGCTACAAACGCCTGGGGGGGGGGGTTAAAGGTTTCCTTTCAACTTGCTCCAGTGCAGGCTTCGGCCTACACTCTGCTCCCCCTGCAGAGCCCGGGCTCCAACACCGCCAGTTGGGGCCCGGTACTGCTAGCTGCACAGAGAAAAACACCTCGCCAATGTGTCAGTGGGGTTCAGCACCGCCAGCTGTTCCCCTGCTGTGCAGCCGGCAACGTGTCCTGCAACTGCCACGCAGGCACAACAGACCCAAAAGCTGCCGCCAGTGCAGGCTTCGGCCTACACTCTGCTCCATCTCCTCCTCCTGCTGACCCCGGGCTCCAACACCGCCAGTTGGGGCCCGGTACTGCTAGCTGCACAGAGAAAAACACCAGCCAATGTGTCAGTGGGGTTCAGCACCGCCAGCTGTTCCCCTGCTGTGCAGCCGGCATCGTGTCCTGCAAAAGCCACGCAGACACTTGCTCTTGTACCTTCTGCTCCCCATCCTGGTTCCAGTACTGTCAGCTGGTTCCGGGCAGAGCCTTTGGCTTAGGTGCCTCCCTCTGGGTATCCGAGTTCCACCAACGTCAGGTGGTCCTTGGTAGTGCTTTCAGGCATGGGTACCTCCTGCTTAGTAACCGGGTTCCAGTAACGTCAGCTGGTCCTCGGTAGTTCCATTGGCTCTTGGACCTTCGGCTACCCATCCGGGTTCCAGCACCGTCAGCTGGTTCTCGGCAGTGTCTTTTGCTCTTGTACCTTCTGCTCCCCATCCTGGTTCCAGTACCGTCAGCTGGTTCCGGGCAGAGCCTTTGGCTTAGGTGCCTCCCTCTGGGTATCCGAGTTCCACCAACGTCAGGTGGTCCTTGGTAGTGCTTTCAGGCACGGGTACCTCCTGCTTAGTAACTGGGTTCCAGTAACGTCAGCTGGTCCTCGGTAGTTCCATTGGCTCTTGGACCTTCGGGTAGCCATCCGAGTTCCAGTTCCATCAGCTGGTTCTCGGCATTTTCTCAGCCTTCTTGTACCTTCTGCTACATTTCCAAGTTCAAGAGACTAAACACGATGACCCAGAAGACCACCCCTAAGATGACGACGACACCAGAGACGACAACCACCGTGATGACGATGACCCTGGAGACGATGACCCCGAAGACCACCCCGATGACGACGACCCCGGAGACGACGACCCTGAAGACCACCCCGATGACGACGACCCTGGAGACGACGACCCTGGAGACGACGACGACCTGGAAGACCGAGAAGCAGAAGAACAAGAGGCTGCAGAACAAAGAGCAGAAGAACATTAAGCATAACACTAAATATCAGAGCAAAAAATATTATCTAAATTATAAGCAGAAGAAGACTAAGCAGTGTATGGGGGTGAGTCCGTTCCTCCTCGTGGTGCCCCTGGATAAAGCCTGATGCTGCAGGCCAAACTGAACACGGACAAATGTAACTCTTTTGTGACAGGCAGAACGGAAGGTGTAATCTTCAAACTTTTATAGATAACAACTACGGGAATGCCTGTCACAAATAAGAATATGATGAAGAAGTAGAATATGATGAAGATAATAGTAAAATAAAAAGAATATGAACAATGTAACCAAAAAAATAATAGGTAGAAGATGAAGAAGAAGATGAATAAGGTGAAGAAGTTGATGTCAAAGAAGCTGATGATGAGGATAATGAAGAAGAAAGTGTGGGAGAAGTAAAAAAGAAGGTGAAGGGCGTGGAAGTAGTGAAACATCAATATCTGACAAAATAAAAAAAAAATTAACATAGTCAAAATCTTTCTACCGCCGAACGTCATAAAAAACCCCCAAAATCCTGCTATTCTATTACATTGGGCTAAACCTCTGTGCCTTTAATGTCTCCGCCACGTCCCCCAATACATCCTACATTATTCTTAGTTGTTTTCCTTCATGTAGAATGAACCTACAAGTTTATAAAGGGTTTATTTTAATTCCGATATTTTCGTCCCATTGACTTGCATTGGGATCGGGTATCGGTATCGGATTGGATCCGATATTTTGACGGTATCGGCCGATACTTTCCGATACCGATACTTTCCGATATCGGAAAGTATCGCTCAACACTAGTGTTGAACATTCCGATACCGCAAGTATCGGGTATCGGCCGATACTTGCGGTATCGGAATTCCGATACCGGGATTCCGATACTTGCCGCGTATCGGATACCGGAATCGGAAGTTCCCAGATTCAAAATTCCGAAATTCAGCCAATGAGAATGATTCCAAGTGTGGGCACATCCTGTTTAGCATGGAGGGCATGAAACTACTGGCAAGGCTGTGATTGGCTGCTGAAATGATGTCATGATGCAGTTTAAAAGTCGCTGGCGCCATTTTCCGATCACTCTGCTGTGAATTCAGTTAGTGACAGGACGCTGTTTGCTGACTGAGGGACAGTTTAGAGATAGCGATTTGCTTCTTTGTGCTTTCCAAAGGCTAATTTAGCAACCGCTGTGTTCACCTACTATTCACCTTGCTTTTGCCTTGTAGCGCTGTTTTCACAGTGATCTGCAAGGTCTGTGTGTGTGTGTGTGTGTGAGTGCAGCCCACTCTCTAGTCTGAGTGCAGCCACATAGGCCATCCATAGCTGGTTGTATTCAGTTCAGGGAGGGTGGTTCATTGCCTCATACTGTTCTTTTTTTTTTTTTTTTTTCAAGTAGTGTAGTCTGCTGCTAATTTATTCAAAAAAATCCTATTAGTGTCTTTCCACCCGTCTCCAGCTAATTTGTGGAAAAACACTACATAGGATAAAGTAGAGGAGGGTTTTTGGGCCTTGCAGCGCCGTTTACGGCTGTCTGCACGGTCTCCGTGTGACTGCAGCTCGCCCTGTAGTCTGTGAGCAGCCGTAGCCTGGTTGTCTCCAGCTCAGGGTTGTTCACTGCGTCATACCGCCAAATCAATTTTAATTTTTTTTCAAGTAGTGTAGTCTGCTGCTAATTAATTTAAAAAAAATCCTATTAGTGTCTTTCCACCCGTCTCCAGCTAATTTGTGGAAAAACACTACATAGGATAAAGTAGAGGAGGGTTTTTGGGCCTTGCAGCGCCGTTTACGGCTGTCTGCACGGTCTCCGTGTGACTGCAGCTCGCCCTGTAGTCTGTGAGCAGCCGTAGCCTGGTTGTCTCCAGCTCAGGGTTGTTCACTGCGTCATACCGCCAAATCAATTTTAATTTTTTTTCAAGTAGTGTAGTCTGCTGCTAATTAATTTAAAAAATCCTATTAGTGTCTTTCCACCCGTCTCCAGCTAATTTGTGGAAAAACACTACATAGGATAAAGTAGAGGAGGGTTTTTGGGCCTTGCAGCGCCGTTTACGGCTGTCTGCACGGTCTCCGTGTGACTGCAGCTCGCCCTGTAGTCTGTGAGCAGCCGTAGCCTGGTTGTCTCCAGCTCAGGGTTGTTCACTGCGTCATACCGCCAAATCAATTTTAAATTTTTTTTCAAGTAGTGTAGTCTGCTGCTAATTAATTTAAAAAAATCCTATTAGTGTCTTTCCACCCGTCTCCAGCTAATTTGTGGAAAAACACTACATAGGATAAAGTAGAGGAGGGTTTTTGGGCCTTGCAGCGCCGTTTACGTCTGTCTGCACGGTCTCTGTGTGACTGCAGCTCTATCTGTTGTCAGTTCAGCCCCCAAAAAAGAAATAAATAATAAAGTTCACCAAACACACCAGTGACACCACTTTACATTTCTGTAGGCCACATTAGCTCATATTAAAGTCTAGTCCACACTTTAGAAAATTAGTGTTTCTTATACCTGTTAGGAGGAGTTGCTCAGGAATAAGCACACAAATCCGTTAGTACTTTTCTGCTTATCTTTATCAGTCAACCAAGATGAAGAAGGCAGTGAGTAAGGCACGTGGGCGTGGGCGTGGGCGCGGAGCAGGGAGGGGACGTGGGGATTCTGTGCCTGCTGCGGGCACCGGTGACTCATCAGCACCCACTTTCACCAGGCAACAGTCGTTCATGCGCAGCTTTGTGTCAGAGCGTCGTACACCGCTGCTGCGTCAAGACCAAATTGAAGCTGTTGTCGGATGGATGGCAGCTAATGCATCAACTTCCATTAGTGCCACATCCTCTCAGACACAGAGCACTGGAGAGCAGCCATCTGTCTCTTCACCACCTGCCAAATTGCCCAGGCAGACAGAGAGCCCAGGACAGGAGCCGTCTCTACTTCTGTTCTCTGAATCTCTTGGCTTGGAAACAGGGGGCCAGCCAAGCAGCATTGGAGAAATGGAAGAAGAGGCAGGGTGCAGTGATGCCCAACAGCTTTTTCTGTCTTCCTCTGAAGAGGCGGGTGGGCCAGTGGCTCCGGTCACCACATCGCAGGCCGCATCAGCTGATGATGACACTCAGGTGCCACTTACTGGTGCGTGCTCTGCTGCTGAGACTACCCAGGAGGAGCAGTTGGGGGCAGAGGGTAGTGTAGATGATGAGGTCCTCGACCCATCTTGGCGTGAGGGACAGGAAGGTGGTGGGAGCAGCTCTGAGGAAGAGATTCCCCGTACGGCCCAAAGAGGGAGAGGGAGGGGGAAGACCGCGGATCCTGCAGCCTCCGCTTTGGCACCCGTTAGGAGCATGTCTCTTCCAAAAGCCAAAAAGGGCGCTCCCAAGACTTGCAGTGCCTGGTCCTTTTTTGACACAGTTGCAGATGACATTTGCTATGTCAGATGCAACGTGTGTCATCAAAAAGTCAAAAGAGGGAAAAATGTCAGCAACCTCAATACCTCCAACATGTGGAAACATGTGCGCAACAGGCACCCGGCGGAGTTAGAAAAACACACTGAAGAGGTAGGCCAACCAACAGCGGCAGCTACCACCTCTTCAGCTCGTGTTGCCTCTTCCTCTAGCTCACACGCAGCTGGTTCGGCTTCCTCCCAGGATCGCCGTGGAAGAACCTCTGGCCCTGTTGTCCAGAGACCCGCTGTAATTCCACCCGCAGCACCACTTTCCCAGTCATCCACACACTCCCAGCCCAGTCTACAGCCATCGGTAGTACAGGCATGGGAGAAAAGGCGGCCTTTCTCGTCAAACCACCCACGAGCACAGGCTCTGACTGCAGGCATTGCCAAACTGCTGTCACTGGAAATGCTGTCATTCAGGCTGGTGGAGACTGACAGCTTCCGTGACTTGATGTCATTGGCAGTCCCACAGTACAATGTGCCCAGCCGCTTTTACTTCAGCAGGCAAGCCGTCCCTGCCCTGCACAAGCATGTGGAGGGACACATAAAACACGCGCTTCTGAACGCCGTCAGTAGCAAGGTCCACCTCACCACCGATGCGTGGACCAGTCAACATGGACAGGGGCGATACCTTTCCCTCACTGCCCATTGGGTTAATGTCGTTGAGCCAGGTACAGACCGTGCGAGTGGCGCAGGACGTGTCCTGCCCACTCCAAGGATTGCAGGAATCCATTCTGTACGCATTGACTCCTCCTCTTACACCAGTTCCTCAGAATCATCGCTGCAGGAGCCGTCACAGTCCACCTCCACATGGACCCGTGATGAACGTGTACCTGTTACGACCGACATGAGCACAGCCGTGGCCAAACGTCAACAGGCCGTGTTGAAATTAATTTTTTTGGGGAATCGTAGCCACACAGCGCAGGAGCTCTGGAATGCCATCAAGCAGGAGAGCGATGTGTGGTTTGTGCCAGCGAATCTCCAGCCAGGCATGGTAGTGTGTGATAATGGCCGAAATCTGGTGGCAGCTCTGGGCCTCGGCAACCTCACTCACATCCCATGTCTGGCACATGTGCTCAATTTGGTCGTGCAGAGCTTTTTGAGGGACTATCCGGATCTTGATGCACTGCTGCACAAGGTCCGCCTAGAGTGTGCTCACTTGCGGCGTTCCAGCACGGCAAAAGCGCGCATTGCGGCTCTGCAGCGCCGACACCGCCTGCCGGAACATCGCATCATATGTGACCTACCTACCAGGTGGAATTCCACGTTACATATGTTGGAGCGGTTGTGTGAGCAGCAGCAAGCTGTAATGGAGTACCAGCTGCTTCAGGCGCAAAAAAGTCGCAGTCAGCGCCGTACAGACTTCACAACCACAGAGTGGGCCACTATGAATGACGTCTGCCAGGTTTTGCGTCCCTTTGATTATTCCACGCGGATGGCGAGTGCAGATGATGCACTAGTCAGCATGACTGTCCCCCTTATCTGCCTGCTTGAAAAATCACTGCAAGCGCTAAGGGATGATGTTGTGGAAGAGGTGGAGGATGAGGATTCACCATTTCCATCATCTTCTGGACAGTCAGCGCCACGTGGTTCCTCACAAACGCGTAGGCAGGGGACAGTTTGTGAGGAGGATGAGGAGGAGTCAATGGAGGAGGAAGACGTCCGTCCAGAGGAGGGAGTTACCGAATTGTCCAGTACTCAGTGTGTACAGCGAGGGTGGGGTGATGACGAGCAGGCAGAGATCACGCCTCCAGCAGGGGACAGCGTTTCTTGGGCAGTTGGCAGTCTGCAGCACATGGTGGATTACATGCTGCAGTGCCTGAGAAACGACCGCCGCATCGCCCACATTCTCAACATGTCTGATTATTGGGTGTTCACTAGTGTTGAGCATTCCGATGCTGCAAGTATCGGGTATCGGCCGATACTTGCTGTATCGGAATTTCCGATACCGAGATCCGATATTTTTGTAATATCGGATATCGGTATCGAAACAACATTAATGTAAAAAGGTGTAAAAGAAAGAATTAAAATAAAAAAAATCGCTATACTCACCTGTCCGACGCAGCCGGGACCTCGGCGATTGTAAGCGGCAGCGTTGTTTCTTTAAAATTCGCGCTTTTACTTGCTTACGTGAATTCCCGGCTTCTGATTGGTCAGGGCGGCCATGTTGCCGGGACTCGGACCAATCACAGCAAGCCGTGACGAAATTACGTCACGGCTTGCTGTGATTGGTCCGCGTCCCGGCAACATGGCCGCCATTAACCAATCACAAGCCGTGACGTCACGGGAGGCTGGACACGCGCTTATTTTGAAAAGCGCGCGTGTCCAGCCTCCCGTGACGTCACGGCTTGTGATTGGTCACGGCGCCATATTGCCGGGATGCGGACCAATCACAGCAAGCCGTGACGAAATTACGTCACGGCTTGCTGTGATTGGTCCGCGTCCCAGGAACATGGCCGCCATTAACCAATCACAAGCCGTGACGTCACGGGAGGCTGGACACGCGCTTATTTTGAAAAGCGCGCGTGTCCAGCCTCCCGTGACGTCACGGCTTGTGATTGGTCACGGCGCCATATTGCCGGGACGCGGACCAATCACAGCAAGCCGTGACGTAATTTCGTCACGGCTTGCTGTGATTGGTCCGAGTCCCGGCAACATGGCCGCCCTGACCAATCAGAAGCCGGGAATTCACGTAAGCAAGTAAAAGCGCGAATTTTAAAGAAACAACGCTGCCGCTTACAATCGCCGAGGTCCCGGCTGCGTCGGACAGGTGAGTATAGCGATATTTTTTATTTTAATTCTTTATTTTACACATTTATATGGTTCCCAGGGCCTGAAGGAGAGTTTCCTCTCCTTCAGACCCTGGGAACCATCAGGAATACCGTCCGATACCTGAGTCCCATTGACTTGTATTGGTATCGGGTATCGGTATCGGATTGGATCCGATATTTTGCCGGTATCGGCCGATACTTTCCGATACCGATACTTTCAAGTATCGGACGGTATCGCTCAACACTAGTGTTCACCCTCCTCGATCCTCGCTACCGGGACAACGTAGAAAGCCTCATCACACCGTTGAACCGGGAGCGAAAAATGCGGGAGTACCAAGACACACTGGTCAATTCCATCATCTTCTCCATTCCAACTGAGAGAAGTGCTGCTAGTGCATTACAAAGCAGCTCAGTGCGTCCAGGCAGTGGAGGAGGCTCTGCACAAAGAGGGAGCAGAAGCAGTGCCTCTGCCCAAGGCAAGACCAGTATGGCCCAACTGTGGCACAGTTTTCTGTGCCCCCCACAAAAGTCTACACCATCACAGACGGCTCCAGTCAGCAGGAGGCAACGGTTCCGTCAGATGGTGACAGACTACATGTCTTGCCCTCTTGCTGTACTCCCAGACGGCTCTTCCCCTTTCAAGTTTTGGGTCTCAAAGCTGGATACATGGCCAGAGCTAAGCCAGTATGCATTGGAGGTGCTGTCTTGCCCTGCGGCCAGTGTATTATCGGAACGTGTCTTTAGTGCTGCAGGTGGTGTACTAACTGACCGTCGCATGCGACTATCCTCCGATAACGTTGACCGGCTTACTTTCCTGAAAATGAACAAGGCCTGGATCTCGCAGGAATTTGCCACTCCTCCTCCTGATTAAATAATTAGGTCACTGTATACGTTATCCAGGTCTCCTGTTGTGTTCATCTTTCTACCACCTGAACTTAAATTCCTGTGCTCCAACACCGCCAGTTGAGGCTCAGAAGTGCCGTCTGCACAGTCAAAACATACGACCCAGTGTTATTGGGTTTCAGTAACGTCAGCTGATCCCCAGCTGTGTAGCCGGCAATGTGTCATGCGACCGCCACGCTGACACAACAACTGAAATGTAAGGGAATCTGTCCCCCCCCCCCAAGGCGTTTGTTACTGAAAGAGCCACCTTGTGCAGCAGTAATGCTGCACAAGGAAAAGGTAGCTATTTTTGTTTAGCTCCTTGCACACGCAGAACTTAACACTTATAAAATGTGTCCACTGATACCGTAAAACCGTCCCGGAGGTGGGACTTTCCTTCGTAATGTGACGCAGCACAGCCGTCATTCCTACCCCCACGGCGCCGCGCACCGGCTCCTCAGCGTTGTTTTATTCCGTCCCGGAGCCTGCGCTGTTATGTTATCCCGTGGCCAGGCACACTTAGCGCTGCCCGTCTTCTGGCATCATTTGGTGTCAGGATGGCTGCGCCTGTGCGGCCGCGCTGGCAGAGAGCCCGCCTCGCAGTGTCTTCTGATTTAATCCCACTGGGGGCCTGGGATCCATGGACATGCGCAGTGCATATCTGAACCTCCACCTCTCACTCATTTCCCTATGGCTTCTTCAGACTGTTCGGTGTCAGCTGGTCCCTAATAGCATGCCACGGCCGTGACACCGCACAGTCTTAAGAAGCCGTAGGGAGGGGAGTGAGAGGCGAGGATATGCACTGCGCATGTCCATGGATCCCAGGCCCCCAGTGGGATTAAATCAGAAGACACTGCGAGGCGGGCTCTCTGCCAGCGCGGCCGCACAGGCGCAGCCATCCTGACACCAAATGATGCCAGAAGACGGGCAGCGCTAAGTGTGCCTGGCCACGGGATAACATAACAGCGCAGGCTCCGGGACGGAATAAACCAACGCTGAGGAGCCGGTGCGCGGCGCCGGGGGGGTAGGAATGACGGCTGTGCTGCGTCACATTACGAAGGAAAGTCCCACCTCCGGGACGGTTTTACGGTTGCAGGGGACACATTTTATAAGTGTTTAGTTCTGTGTTTGCAAGGAGCATGATGAAAAGAGCCACCTTTTCCTTTTGCATCTTTTGTGCTGCACAAGCTGGCTCTTTCAGCTACAAACGCCTTGGGGGGGGGTTAAAGGTTCCCTTTCGTCTTTCTCAGGCTTCGGCCTACATTGTGTTCCTCTGCTTTTCCACCTGTCCCTGGGCTCCAACACCGCCAGTTGCCGTCCAGAAGTGCTGTACGCACAGTCAACAGTCCCTCCTCTGTTATTGGGGTTCAGTAACGTCAGCTGTTCCCCTGCTGTGTGTGTGGCAATCCCTCCTACCTCCTCCAACCTCCTCCAACCTCCTCCTCCTCCACCTGTCCCTGGGCTCCAACACCGCCAGTTGCCGTCCAGAAGTGCTGTACGCACAGTCAACAGTCCCTCCTCTGTTATTGGGGTTCAGTAACGTCAGCTGTTCCCCTGCTGTGTGTGTGGCAATCCCTCCTACCTCCTCCAACCTCCTCCAACCTCCTCCTCCTCCACCTGTCCCTGGGCTCCAACACCGCCAGTTGCCGTCCAGAAGTGCTGTACGCACAGTCAACAGTCCCTCCTCTGTTATTGGGGTTCAGTAACGTCAGCTGTTCCCCTGCTGTGTGTGTGGCAATCCCTCCTACCTCCTCCAACCTCCTCCAACCTCCTCCTCCTCCACCTGTCCCTGGGCTCCAACACCGCCAGTTGCCGTCCAGAAGTGCTGTACGCACAGTCAACAGTCCCTCCTCTGTTATTGGGGTTCAGTAACGTCAGCTGTTCCCCTGCTGTGTGTGTGGCAATCCCTCCTCCAACCTCCTCCAACCTCCTCCTCCTCCACCTGTCCCTGGGCTCCAACACCGCCAGTTGCCGTCCAGAAGTGCTGTACGCACAGTCAACAGTCCCTCCTCTGTTATTGGGGTTCAGTAACGTCAGCTGTTCCCCTGCTGTGTGTGTGGCAATCCCTCCTACCTCCTCCAACCTCCTCCAACCTCCTCCTCCTCCACCTGTCCCTGGGCTCCAACACCGCCAGTTGCCGTCCAGAAGTGCTGTACGCACAGTCAACAGTCCCTCCTCTGTTATTGGGGTTCAGTAACGTCAGCTGTTCCCCTGCTGTGTGTGTGGCAATCCCTCCTACCTCCTCCAACCTCCTCCAACCTCCTCCTCCTCCACCTGTCCCTGGGCTCCAACACCGCCAGTTGCCGTCCAGAAGTGCTGTACGCACAGTCAACAGTCCCTCCTCTGTTATTGGGGTTCAGTAATGTCAGCTGTTCCCCTGCTGTGTGTGTGGCAATCCCTCCTACCTCCTCCAACCTCCTCCAACCTCCTCCTCCTCCACCTGTCCCTGGGCTCCAACACCGCCAGTTGCCGTCCAGAAGTGCTGTACGCACAGTCAACAGTCCCTCCTCTGTTATTGGGGTTCAGTAACGTCAGCTGTTCCCCTGCTGTGTGTGTGGCAATCCCTCCTCCAACCTCCTCCAACCTCCTCCTCCTCCACCTGTCCCTGGGCTCCAACACCGCCAGTTGCCGTCCAGAAGTGCTGTACGCACAGTCAACAGTCCCTCCTCTGTTATTGGGGTTCAGTAACGTCAGCTGTTCCCCTGCTGTGTGTGTGGCAATCCCTCCTACCTCCTCCAACCTCCTCCAACCTCCTCCTCCTCCACCTGTCCCTGGGCTCCAACACCGCCAGTTGCCGTCCAGAAGTGCTGTACGCACAGTCAACAGTCCCTCCTCTGTTATTGGGGTTCAGTAACGTCAGCTGTTCCCCTGCTGTGTGTGTGGCAATCCCTCCTCCAACCTCCTCCAACCTCCTCCTCCTCCACCTGTCCCTGGGCTCCAACACCGCCAGTTGCCGTCCAGAAGTGCTGTACGCACAGTCAACAGTCCCTCCTCTGTTATTGGGGTTCAGTAACGTCAGCTGTTCCCCTGCTGTGTGTGTGGCAATCCCTCCTACCTCCTCCAACCTCCTCCAACCTCCTCCTCCTCCACCTGTCCCTGGGCTCCAACACCGCCAGTTGCCGTCCAGAAGTGCTGTACGCACAGTCAACAGTCCCTCCTCTGTTATTGGGGTTCAGTAATGTCAGCTGTTCCCCTGCTGTGTGTGTGGCAATCCCTCCTCCAACCTCCTCCAACCTCCTCCTCCTCCACCTGTCCCTGGGCTCCAACACCGCCAGTTGCCGTCCAGAAGTGCTGTACGCACAGTCAACAGTCCCTCCTCTGTTATTGGGGTTCAGTAACGTCAGCTGTTCCCCTGCTGTGTGTGTGGCAATCCCTCCTACCTCCTCCAACCTCCTCCAACCTCCTCCTCCTCCACCTGTCCCTGGGCTCCAACACCGCCAGTTGCCATCCAGAAGTGCTGTACGCACAGTCAACAGTCCCTCCTCTGTTATTGGGGTTCAGTAACGTCAGCTGTTCCCCTGCTGTGTGTGTGGCAATCCCTCCTACCTCCTCCAACCTCCTCCTCCTCCACCTGCCCCTGGGCTCCAACACCGCCAGTTGCCGTCCAGAAGTGCTGTACGCACAGAGCCAAACACCTCGCCAATGTGTTAGTGGGGTTCAGCACCGCCAGCTGTTCCCCTGCTGTGTATACGGCAACGTGTACTGCGACCGCCACGCAGGCACAACAAGTTAAATTTAAGGGAACCTGTCCCCCCCCCCCCCAGGCGTTTGTTACTGAAGGAGCCACCTTGTGCAGCAGTAATGATGCAAAGGGAAAAAGTGCCTCTTTTCGTGGTGCTCCTTGCAGATGCTGAACCTAACACTTATGAAATGTGTCCCCTCACAGCGTTCAACCGTCCGGTAGGTGGAACTTTCCTTTGTCATGTGACGCAGCACAGCCGTCATTTTTACCCCCTTGTCGCCGTGCGCCGCCTCCTCAGCGTTGTTTGAATCTGTCCCGGAGCCTGCGCTGTTAGGTTACCCCTTGGCCATGCACACATTTTGCGCTGCCCGTCTTCTGACATCATTTGCTGTCAGGCTGGCTGCGCCTGTGCGGGTGCGCTGTCCGAGATTCAGCCTCGCGGTGTCGTCTAATGTAATCCCACCGCGGGCCTGGGATCCGTGTCCATGCGCAGTGCATATCCTCGCCTCTCACTCCCCTCCCTACGGCTTCTTCAGACTGTTCGGTGTCAGCTGATCCCTAATAGCATGCCACGGCCGTGACACCGCACAGTCTTAAGAAGCCGTTGGGAGGGGTGTGAGAGGCGAGGATATGCACTGCGCATGGACACGGATCCCAGGCCCGCAGTGGGATTACATTAGACGACACCGCGAGGCTGAATCTCGGACAGCGCACCCGCACAGGCGCAGCCAGCCTGACAGCAAATGATGTCAGAAGACGGGCAGCGCAAAATGTGTGCATGGCCAAGGGGTAACCTAACAGCGCAGGCTCCGGGACAGATTCAAACAACGCTGAGGAGGCGGCGCACGGCGACAAGGGGGTAAAAATGACGGCTGTGCTGCGTCACATGACAAAGGAAAGTTCCACCTACCGGACGGTTGAACGCTGTGAGGGGACACATTTCATAAGTGTTAGGTTCAGCATCTGCAAGGACCATAATTAAAAGAGCTAAGTTTACCTTTTCCAGCATTAGTGCTGTACACGATGGCTCTTCCAGCTACAAACGCCTGGGGGGGGGGTTAAAGGTTTCCTTTCAACTTGCTCCAGTGCAGGCTTCGGCCTACACTCTGCTCCCCCTGCAGAGCCCGGGCTCCAACACCGCCAGTTGGGGCCCGGTACTGCTAGCTGCACAGAGAAAAACACCTCGCCAATGTGTCAGTGGGGTTCAGCACCGCCAGCTGTTCCCCTGCTGTGCAGCCGGCAACGTGTCCTGCAACTGCCACGCAGGCACAACAGACCCAAAAGCTGCCGCCAGTGCAGGCTTCGGCCTACACTCTGCTCCATCTCCTCCTCCTGCTGACCCCGGGCTCCAACACCGCCAGTTGGGGCCCGGTACTGCTAGCTGCACAGAGAAAAACACCAGCCAATGTGTCAGTGGGGTTCAGCACCGCCAGCTGTTCCCCTGCTGTGCAGCCGGCATCGTGTCCTGCAAAAGCCACGCAGACACTTGCTCTTGTACCTTCTGCTCCCCATCCTGGTTCCAGTACCGTCAGCTGGTTCCGGGCAGAGCCTTTGGCTTAGGTGCCTCCCTCTGGGTATCCGAGTTCCACCAACGTCAGGTGGTCCTTGGTAGTGCTTTCAGGCACGGGTACCTCCTGCTTAGTAACCGGGTTCCAGTAACGTCAGCTGGTCCTCGGTAGTTCCATTGGCTCTTGGACCTTCGGCTACCCATCCAGGTTCCAGCACCGTCAGCTGGTTCTCGGCAGTGTCTTTTGCTCTTGTACCTTCTGCTCCCCATCCTGGTTCCAGTACCGTCAGCTGGTTCCGGGCAGAGCCTTTGGCTTAGGTGCCTCCCTCTGGGTATCCGAGTTCCACCAACGTCAGGTGGTCCTTGGTAGTGCTTTCAGGCACGGGTACCTCCTGCTTAGTAACTGGGTTCCAGTAACGTCAGCTGGTCCTCGGTAGTTCCATTGGCTCTTGGACCTTCGGGTAGCCATCCGAGTTCCAGTTCCATCAGCTGGTTCTCGGCATTTTCTCAGCCTTCTTGTACCTTCTGCTACATTTCCAAGTTCAAGAGACTAAACACGATGACCCGGAAGACCACCCCTAAGATGACGACGACACCAGAGACGACAACCACCGTGATGACGACGACCCTGGAGACGATGACCCCGAAGACCACCCCGATGACGACGACCCCGGAGACGACGACCCTGAAGACCACCCCGATGACGACGACCCCGGAGACGACGACCCTGGAGACGACGACGACCTGGAAGACCGAGAAGCAGAAGAACAAGAGGCTGCAGAACAAAGAGCAGAAGAACATTAAGCATAACACTAAATATCAGAGCAAAAAATATTATCTAAATTATAAGCAGAAGAAGACTAAGCAGTGTATGGGGGTGAGTCCGTTCCTCCTCGTGGTGCCCCTGGATAAAGCCTGATGCTGCAGGCCAAACTGAACGCGGACAAATGTAACTCTTTTGTGACAGGCAGAACGGAAGGTGTAATCTTCAAACTTTTATAGATAACAACTACGGGAATGCCTGTCACAAATAAGAATATGATGAAGAAGTAGAATATGATGAAGATAATAGTAAAATAAAAAGAATATGAACAATGTAACCAAAAAAATAATAGGTAGAAGATGAAGAAGAAGATGAATAAGGTGAAGAAGTTGATGTCAAAGAAGCTGATGATGAGGATAATGAAGAAGAAAGTGTGGGAGAAGTAAAAAAGAAGGTGAAGGGCGTGGAAGTAGTGAAACATCAATATCTGACAAAATAAAAAAAAAAATTAACATAGTCAAAATCTTTCTACCGCCGAACGTCATAAAAAACCCCCAAAATCCTGCTATTCTATTACATTGGGCTAAACCTCTGTGCCTTTAATGTCTCCGCCACGTCCCCCAATACATCCTACATTATTCTTAGTTGTTTTCCTTCATGTAGAATGAACCTACAAGTTTATAAAGGGTTTATTTTAATTCCGATATTTTCGTCCCATTGACTTGCATTGGGATCGGGTATCGGTATCGGATTGGATCCGATATTTTGACGGTATCGGCCGATACTTTCCGATACCGATACTTTCCGATATCGGAAAGTATCGCTCAACACTACTCAACACTAATCACTACGTCACAATATATATTAGAGTATATCCATACTCAAGCATATCTCAAAATTGAAATTGAAACATCAAATCAAAGAGTCTATAGACATGTTAATGAAATGAAAATGATGAAGAAATAGAAACAACATTTTTAAAACTGCCTGTTTTTCAACACATCTGTGACAGGCCGCATGTTGCTCATGCTACTGTCAGTCAGCAGCCTGCATGGCCTTAACATGTTATCTTGGCCTGCAGACTCTCCATTCTTGTCTCATAAAGCACATCTTGGATGTCAATAGTCGGCAATTACAAATGCAGCTTCATGATTTATGTTTCCAAGTGCATTCAACATGGTAGAACATTCTTCAGACAATCATTAATAATCTCTTTTATAGCATATGTGTGTGTTTTTCTGAATGTAGAGCTCATTCTTGATACTGAATAAATCAAGATGTTTTGAATGCATTGTTTTTTTATTTTTCTATCATTTACATATCATAAACATGTCTAGCAATCCTGTGACTTTCATAGTTCCACAACTTTTCCTTGTTGGTATTGCAATTTCATTGTTGAGGACTGTGTATGTGTGTGATACACTACTCGCAAAAAGTTTGCAATATTTGGCTTTTGGATTAAATCCCAGGATAATCCTAAAATGCACTCTAACCTTTTCAGTTGAACTTACTGTGGCCATCTCTAAACTTCTGAATTCACATGTCGAACTGTTCAATGTTTCAGTACTTTTTGCACTACTTGCTGTTCTCTAACAAGGAGCTTAATGACAAAAGATCTGTTGAATCACCCACTATATTTCGGGATTCAAATAGAATTGGTAATTAAACAGTCCTCATTACCATGCTGTTCACATTTTGACATCATGAGTCCAAGAAGACACCTAACCATTGATCAACATTACCTGCCATTGCGAGACTTCAAGCTGGATGTTCTCAGATGGAAGTAGTCACTGGGCTTAGAGTGTCACAGTCTGTCATCAGCAGGTTGCAAAAGAGACAGAGATAGACTGGAAAAGTCACACAAAGGCATAGAAGGGGACATCTTTTGGCCACATCCCACACTGATGAACCGCTTCATTATGAACAATGCAATTGAAAACCGGAAGATGACTGTGACACAACACCAGGCACATTTAAGTGGGGTGAGAGACATCCAAGTGTCAAGTCAGACCATTCAAAACCATTTACTTCTGAGTGGTCTGTGTGTTAGATAACCTGTAAGGGTACCTGACAACACCACCATCATCTTGCATGGGCCATGGAGCATCTACGCTGGACGAGGGACCAGTGGGCCTCAGTGCTGTTCACTGATGAAAGCCAATTCATACTGAGAAGAAATGATGGCCGCCAATGATGTTGGAGATATAAAGGAGAGTTCTATGCATCAGACAATCACTGTTGTCATCAGATGGACTTTTGGTGGTGATGGTGTGGTCAATAGTGTAACAGTGTATTTCAAATGGCACAACTTGGCATCTAGCATTCACAGATAGCAACCTTTCAATGGGCCAATCCGAGTCATCCTGGAAAAATTAGCCTATGTTTAGGACTATAAGAAACTTGGTGACACACTGAGAAGTCTTCACATGCAAGAGCAGCCTGGAAGGCTCATGTGCTCCATAATCCACTTTTCTTCTCTCAGAAAAACAGAGGATTACTGTAGCCAGAAACATTTAGCTATTTCTGCTATTTCTCCCTTTTTATTGTATAACTGTTTTTATTACTTGTGTGTCATTTTATTGTTACCTTTTTATATATTTAATGGAAGCACTGTATTTTTTTTATTAAAACTTAAAATCTTTAATAGGTTGTACCTTGTATGGTCTAAAAGAATCCAATTGCCTTTCAGGGTGTGTGTGAACCTTTGTTTGTCTGGCAATAACATATTTTGGAGACTGTTCCCCCCTGTGTTTGATGAGTGGTGGTAGCCTTAAGTACCTGGGGTGTGCGGAATGCATTGGGGTTTGATTTATGCTCACTTTATAGCCTAAAACAGAGGCTGAGAGCTTGATTGAGTGAGAGGGGATAAATTAACCCGTGAAGGCACACGCCATGTCACATGCTGAGAAGTGTGTACGTGACACTTCATTTCACAATTTCCTTGAAATAATGATATATTTTTTGTGTTTTCTAAAGTAGATGTCGAGATATCTGAGCTGCCATATGTACCTTCAAAAGTGTAAATGTATCATAAGAGTGTGCCTAAAACATTACAAAGAAATGATGCACTGAAAATATTTCAAAACACATAAAGAAATTTCTTCTCCAAAATGAGTACTGCAGCCTGTTCTTCCCTGTCTCAAGATCCAATGACAGTCACCTGATAGCATGTCTTTCAGCTCTAGCCTTCCATGATCAGCAATTAATACAGTGTTAGAAATGAAAGGTCTGCAGTCCTCATGAAGAACTATGCACACCTTCAGTAACTTTGTTCAAGAATTCAGTTGATATATTTTAACTGTATCATTGACCTCAGACCACGAAACTAATAAATTACTTACCAGAGGTTGACTAGAAAAGGATGTTCAAGACCTTGCATGATCTGCAGTTCTTTAAACACATTCCTCACTTCATTGCGCTCCACACATTTCTGTTTGTTCATGTATTTCATCGCATACATTTTCTTTGTGTCATTTTTCTGAACAATGCAGACCTGATAAAAAAAATAATGTTACTGTACAGATGTCATGATTCTTATCAAGTATTGTTGTACTTTTAATAATTCTAAATTAAAAGGATTTTTTAGGAAAAGAAATTAAATTTATTATTATTATTATTATTATTTATTTATATAGCACCATTGATTCCATGGTACTGTACTTGAGAAGGGGTTACATACAAATTACAGATATCACTTACAGTAAGCAAACTAACAATGACAGACTGATACAGAGGGGCGAGGACCCTGCCCTTGTGGGCTTACATTCTACAGGGTGGTGGGGAAGGAGACAATAGGTCGAGGGTTGCAGGAGCTCTGGTAGTGGTGAGGAGGCAGCGGGGTCAGTGCAGGCTGTAGGCTTTCCTGAAGAGGTGGGTTTTCAGGCTCTGTCTGAAGGATCCGAAGGTGGTTGATAGTCGGACGTGTTGGGGCAAAGAATTCCAGAGGATGGGGGATATTCGGGAGAAGTCTTGGAGGCGGATGGATGAGGAGCGAATAAGTGTGGAGGAGAGAAGGAGGTCTTGGGAAGACTGGAGATTATGTGAGTGAAGATATCGGGAGATTAGTTCAAAGATATATGGAGGAGACAGGTTATGGATGGCTTTGTAGGTCAGTATTAATAATTTCAACTGGATGCGCAGAGGGAATGGGAGCCAGTGAAGAGATTTGCAGAGGGGAGAAGCAGAGGAGTAGCGAGGAGAGAGATGAATTAGTCGGGCAGCAGAGTTAAGGATGGACGGGAGAGGTGCAAGGGTGTTAGCAGGGAGGCCGCAGAAAAGGATGTTGCAGTAGTCAAGTCTTTCTCAGTGTAAATTTATATACATTGACAATTTTAAAAGTATTCCTAAAATTGTTTAATCAGCAAATCACACTGGTTTTATCTAGGGCGATAATAATTGCACAACTTTAAAATGGCGATGTTCTTGTTACATTTCCAGAAATAGGACAAGTGCCTGTTAACATGTGAAATAAGAAGCTCGGCCCTCTACCTGTCTGATCTAATACTGGAGAAACCAGGAGTGCTGCAGTAAGATGAGGCTGCTCACACTGCTGTTCAACCTGTCTATCTGATCTAATACTGTAGATATCAGAGGTACTGAGGTTAGAAGAGGCTGCTCACACTGCTGTTCACCATGTCTTTCTGATATAGTACTGGAGATGCCAGCGGTACTGAGATAAGAATAGGCTGCTCTAACTGCTGTCCACTGTATTATTCTGATCTAATACTGGAGAGGCCAGAAGTGCTGATGTAAAAAGAGGCTACTCACTTTGTTACCCACAATATCTACCTGATCTAATACTGGAGATACCAGTGGTACTGAAGTAAGAAGAGGCTGTCCACCCTATCTTTTTTGCTGTATCTATTACTAAAAGATACCAGTTCTGAAGTAAGGGTACCGTCACACAGTACCATTTTGATCGCTACGACGGTACGATTCGTGACGTTCTAGCGATATCGTTACGATATCGCAGTGTCTGACACGCAGCAGCGATCAGGGATCCTGCTGAGAATCGTACGTCGTAGCAGATCGTATGGAACTTTCTTTCGTCGCTTGATCACCCGCTGACATCACTGGATCGTTGTGTGTGACAGCGATCCAGCGATGTGTTCGCTTGTAACCAGGGTAAACATCGGGTAACTAAGCGCAGGGCCGCACTTAGTAACCCGATGTTTACCGTGGTTACCAGCGTAAACGTAAAAAAACCAAACAGTACATACTTACATTCCGGTGTCTGTCCCCCGGCGTCTCAGCTTCTCTCCACTGTGTGAGCGTCTGCCAGCCGGAAAGCGAGCACAGCGGTGACGTCTGACGTCACCGCTGTGCTTTCCGGCTATGGCGCTTACACAGTGGAGAGAAGCAGAACGCCGGGGACAGACACCGGAATGTAAGTATGTACTGTTTGTTTTTTTTACGTTAACGCTGGTAACCACGGTAAACATCGGGTTACTAAGCGCGGCCCTGCGCTTAGTAACCCGATGTTTACCCTGGTTACCCGGGGACTTCGGCATCGCTCCAGCGCCGTGATTGCAACGTGTGACCGCAGTCTACGACGCTGGAGCGATAATCATACGATCGCTGCGACGTCACGGATCGTGCCGTCGTAGCGATTAAAATGGTACTGTGTGACGGTACCCTAAGAGGAGGCCACTCACACTTCTCTCCAGCTTGTCTTTCTGATCTAATATTGGAGTTACTGGGGTGATAAGGTATGACGAGGTTGCTCACATTTTTGCCTGCTATGTCTATTTGTCTAGAGATAATAGGGGTATTGAGGTAAGAAGAGGCTACTCACACACTGCTGTCCACTCTGCCTTTCTGATCTAATATTGGAGATACCAGGGGTTCTGAAGTAAAAAGAGGATTTTCACACTGCTGTCCACCCTGTCTTTCTGATATAATACTGGAACATTTTGGGGTGCTGACATAAGAAGAGGCTGCTCACACTTCGTCCATACTTTCATGTTGAGGTTAAATAGTTATCCTATTAGCTTTGTGTTTGGACAGCATGAATCACCTGATAAGTACATTTCAAACTCTTGCCTTCAGTAGAATCATTTACATATCTCATGTGATTAAAACTAAAATTATATTTATGCAATTTAAAGCAAACTGTAATAAGAATGTTAATGAAACAGCTTACCTTTCCAAAGCTTCCTTTTCCAATAGCTCTTAAAATTTCAAAATGATTAAAGTTTACTGCAAAAAAGAAAATAAAACTGTAAATCAATAACATACTGCAGGTTACTTACACTCAATAAATGTCTATAACTAAACAGATCAGAAACCATCACCTGCTATGTCACAAGTCCTAAAACTCTTCTATACATTTCAGAATTTTTCTTTCAACTTTGAGTCTTCAATGTAGTATTTTAAGATGAGAAAGCCATTATCCATTATCCTAATTCATTTTGACTCTAGAGGAAATGTCCATAGTGACATAAGTACTTATTAATTTGTATATTTTCAGATATTACAAATATAGGCCACTTATCTTTGTTCAGAGGCCACTTTCACATAGATACAAGGTTGGCCTTTGCCACGAAAGTAAACCCTATCACAGTGATCAAAATAAAAAAAAATTGAAAATCAAATGGTTTTGTAAATTTTGTTGGAAAAATGAGAAATCGTTGTTCAATTTTTAACCCTTATAACGTCCTAACAAAAAAATTAAGTTTCTAAATTTGTGCTCTTGTAAAGTAGACATGTGGGAAATGTTATTTATTAACTATTTTGTGTGACACCACTCTCTGATTTAAGAGCACAAAATTATAAGTTAGAAAACTGCAAAATTTTAATTTTTTTCATAAATATATGTAAGTCATATTGAAGACATTTTACCACTAAGGCTGCCGTCACACTAGCAGTATTTGGTCAGTATTTTACATCAGTATTTGTAAGCCAAAACCAGGAGTGGGTGATAAATGCAGAAGTGGTGACGTGTTTCTATTATACTTTTCCTCTACTTGTTCCACTCCTGGTTTTGGCTTACAAATACTGATGTAAAATACTGACTAAATACTGCTAGTGTGACGGCAGCCTTACATGAAGTACAATATATCCCAAAAAATCTCAGAATCAGTGGGATGCATTGAAGCATTCCAGAGCTGTAACCTGATAAAGTGACAGTGGTCAGAATTGTAAAACTTGGCTTGGTCATTAAGGTCAAAATTGCTCGGTCTAAGAGGTAAAATTTGTCCTCCCGATCCCATACTGATGACCAAATTCAACTTCTTTCCTGCAGTTTAAATTTATTCCTTCCAAGGATTTCAACTTGCTTACCACCATTTTGGACATTAACCATTTTGTTCATAATCTGTGAAAAACATTGTTTGGTTTGAGAAAAGTGAATCTGCTTGTGCCAGTGAAATGTTCATCACCAGTTCATATAGGAATTTTGACTTTTGTCAACAATATTCAACGATGACCTGCCCTTAAAAATGGATTATGTGAACTCAGCCATATGGATAACATTGTTATTAGAATTTCTGACATGGGTGAAGTAGTCGTTGCCTTGGTCTCCACCATTTATCAGTCCCAGATTCTTATGATGTTTACCTCTACTTATAAGGTGCTTGCTAGTAGCACAGTTAATCAATTTTCTGAGCTACCCAACAAAGTGCTTGAAGAGGGTTATTCACAGGGTGTGATTACTAAAGAACAATTTGATTATTTAACTGTTAAGAATCCGATGATACCCACCATGCATGAAATGACCAAAGTACATAAGGATATCACTCATACCCATATGAGGCCCATTATCACTGGCATAGGCTCCGCGAATAAGCATCTGGAGGAAAGGTTAGATTCCCTTCTATTAGTACATCGCATATCAGGATATGTCAAGGATTTGATTGATATCTTAAATCAATTTTGTGGGAATATACTGTGTTCTAATTTTACTTGGATAAGTTGTGACATTATTTCTCTTTATACGTCTATTCTGCAATAGGTTGCTATTCAAGCACTTCAGTTTCATTTGTCCAGGTACAACCAGTACACCACAGATCTAAAATTTTTCATTGTTCAGGTCACCCAGTTTCTCATGAAACATATTTTATTTTTGATAAGGAATTCTACCTCCAACATAAGGGACTTTCTATTAGCAGCAAAATTCTCACCCTCTTTAGCCAATCTTGTCATGTCTTTTTGGGAAGTCAATTTTTGTACACATCCTGGAATCCATTTTTTTAATCTATTTACTGGTAAGGCAGATTTATAGATAATCTTCTCTTTATTTGTAAAACAGATATATGCCATATCATTGAATATATCAAGACCAATGATTATAATCTGAAATTCACTCTTTTTTTATTCCACCAATATTACTTTTTTGGATCTGCAGTTTTCTGGCCTGTCTGGACTCCATATTTTTTCATCCATATAAAGGAAACCCATTGCTTGAATACTATCCGCCACGCTACCAAAAGTCACCCCAATCACACTATCAAATCCATACCTGTTGGGGAATATATTAGAGTTTTCCGAAATTGCAGTGGAAATTTGTCTTGTGAACATGAAATAAGAAATGTAGAGTCTAGGCTGTTTGATAGAAGTTATTCCAGATGGATGTTAAATCGTGCATCTAACACTGAATGCGCCAAAGACAGAGCTAATCTGATTGAATATTATAAAAATAAATATTCCTCTGGTGTGTAACAAATTTCCCAAACCAGAATTGTCCATTTAATATAGAACAAAATGTTCTGCTATTAAACGATTATGAAATATTTTCCTTTACAGCATGAGGACAAAACCCTTGCTTCTTTCTTTAACTCTGGCTGTAATATTTAAGCAAAAAAGTTCCATCTTTGGAAAATGTTCTGTCACCTAGTTTCTGCTTAGACCTGCTAGACCTTATAATACATGGCTTAATTTTGTGGGTTTTTACCAATGTGGGGCAGGATGTTTTAAAATTTATAGATACGCCAGTCCTTGCCAAACCTTTTCAAATTCTGACAATGCTCAAAACATCACATTAAACAATTAATTGCAATTTCAAAAATGTAATCTACTGTATCTGCTGTGCAGTTTGTCACTTGCTTTACACTGGATGCACTAGTCATAAAATGAAAATTAGAATTAATGAATATCTAAATTACATTTCCAACACAAACAGCTTTGGTAATAGAAATACTTCTGCTTACAAGCATTTTATTACTTGTCATCAAAGACAACTCTGGATATTTGGCATTAAAAGGGAGAGGGACCTGCTGAGGGGCGAAGGTATGTCAAGGTTACTCCTCACCAGGGAGGCCTTCTGGATATTTTATTTGGGATCTAGATCCCCCGAGGTTTAAACTTGCACAGAGATATCATGTGCCATTATTAAGCAATCTATTTTTGTTTTGCTTATTTTTTCTATTTTATTTAGTTTTAAAAAAGTATGTTTTGTCAGTGATTTTTGTCCTGTTGGATTTATTCAATGTTGTTTTAGGACTGATGAAAAATGTTTCAAATAAAACCTTGAGGAAGAACTGTGTTGAGTTCGAAACGTATTGCCATGTTGTTTCCTGCTGCCTGCTTTAGTGTCATGGATTTTTAAATGTTTGAATAAACTTTGAATATGTTTTAATATCTACTACCATAGGCTGCAATATTCTCTCTCTTCCACTGCCCTCATGTGCCAGCTATGGAAGAGTAAATGGATGTTGCATATTGTGGGAGCAGTGACAGGTAAGAAGATTGTTTTTGTTTATTTTTTGGGGTGGAGAAACATTTCATAACAGAGAACATTATTACAGGCCAGTATGGTGGACATTGCAGGATGTAGGTCAAGAGGGAGGGCATTACTACAGGATGGAGGACATTGTAGGATGTGGGCCAGGACAGATGACATTATTATAGGATGTGGACTAAGACTAGGTAGGGACATTATTACTGGAAGTAGGCCAGAACGGGGGACATTATTACAGAATGGTAACCACAATGAAGGACATTATAGAATGTTGGCCAGTTCAGAGTACATTATTACAAGATAGGGGACATTACAGGATGTGGGCTAGGATGGGGAACATTATTACAGGATGAAAGCCAGGACAGAGGACATTATTACAGCATAAGACCAGGAAGGATGACATAATTTCAGAATGGGGGCCAGTATGGGGGACATTGCTACATGATGGGGGCCAATATGAGGGAAAAATTTACAGGATTAGGGCCAGGACAAAGGACATTATTACAGGATGGCATACATAATTTTTGCATGGGGACCAGAATGATGAACATTAGTGTTGAGCATTCCGATACCACAAGTATCGGGTATCGGCCGATATTTGCTGTATCGGAATTCCGATACCGAGATCCGATACTTTTGTGGTATCGGGTATCGGTATCGAAACAACAATAATGTGTAAAATAAAGAATTAAAATAAAAAATATTGCTATACTCACCTCTCCGACGCAGCCTGCACCTTACCGAGGGAACCGGCAGTGTTGTTTGCTTAAAATTCGCGCTTTAACTTCCTTACTTGAAGTCCCGGCTTGTGATTGGTCGCGCGCCGCCCATGTGACCGCGACGCGACCAATCACAGCAAGCCGTGACGTAATTTTAGGTCCTTCAGGATTTTAAAATTACGTTCCGGCATTGTGATTGGTTGCGTCGCGGTCACATGGGCGACGCGACCAATCACAAGCCGTTACGTCACGGGAGGCAGGACACGCGCGCATTTTAAAATGTATTGAAGAAACCATCCAACCCTTTTATAAAAGCTGTTATAGTGTCTGCCATTACTACCTCTTGTGGTAGAGCATTCAACAGTCTGACTGCTCTAACTGTAAAGAACCCTTTCCTATTTAGTTTCTTCCACCCATAATAAGTGCCTTCTGGTCCTAAGTATGGTCCTTGGAAGGAATGTCATGTGCCAGTCCTTTGTACTGACCACACATACATTTATACATGTAAATGAGATCCCCTCTGAGGCGTCTTTTTTCTAAGCTAAACAAGCCCAACTTTTCCAACCTCTCCTCATATGAGAGAGGCCTTCCATCCCTTGTAATAATCTAGTTGTCCATCTTTGAACTGACTTTTACTTCTGAATATCCCTTTTAAAATGTGGATCCCAAATGTGGATTGCAGGATTTTATCTCTCTTTTTATACACCCTAAAATCTTGTTTATTATTTGGTTACTTTGTGGTGGTCATATGTGGTCTGGTCACTGTGTAGTGAAAATCCCCCTTTTGTGGTTTATTATAGGTATATTAGTTTTGCTATAGAAGACTTGTTCAGTATTAATGCTGTAATGTGATATTTGTTATTTGGTAACTGTATGACTACAATTTAGAAGTATTACTTAGCAAATTATCTTACTGTCATGTTTTCTATGAGATTTATTTTTTTTTATGTATTTTTTTTAACATGGGTAAGACATATGTTTTTACAGAATTTAGAACACTACAAGAGCCCATACATCAGACCAAGCTACCGGTGAGAGCCCAGATCCATATTTTGCACTGGGGGCCATTGGACTCTAGTTGTGCCACTGGTTATAATGGTAAGGATAACATATAAATAATTTTTTTTTTTTTACTAAATATACAATATTTTAGATATAAAGAGCTTCAATGGGAACACTGTGAAACATTCAAGAAAATTTTCACCCTGCAATGAAGAATATGTAAGTTTGGCAGAACAGCAATATATTTGCATAGAAGCAGTGGAGATCTTACATTCTGAATGCTGTAGGTCATCGTTAAGATCAATGATGTACTGGGAGAAATTAGCTTCAGATGGTCAAGGACAAATTAGATATGACAAATTCTTGCTTGACTTGTCCTGCCTTACAAATTCAAGCATGATAGATTTTTATTAACATCTCCAGGGTGGAAATTTGTAGCAAAAGGCTACTAAACAAGGCCTGAAATACACGTTACCTACTGAAACCAATGCAATCTTGTGCTATCAGACATATTATACTTATTACGATGGTTTCAGGCTGCTAATCTACAAGATATGAACATTCAACATAAAAGTGTATAGCTATTAATTTTAAAACATGACACTGAACTGAAAGGATCTGACAAAGCTATTAAAATTATTATTATTATTATTATTATTGTTATTATTGTTATTAAAACAGAGCCATAATAAAACCTAATATAAATCCCAAATACCATCACCATACAAGGAAAAATTAATCTGAATCCTTTTAGGGATAATTTAATAAAGGTAGGAAAAAAGTTTGAAGTGACAATTCCTGTTTCATGTAGTGAAGGGGTTCTAGGGCATTAATGGAAGGTAACAACCTGTGTTGCTGTGGGTTATTATTAAAATGTTATCTCTAAAGTCATACGGTTAATAAAGTTACATTATTGGTGACCTGGAGTAGTAAATGGCTTGAAGTTCACAGTGGTGTAGGGAAGACCTGGGGAAACTGTGGCCTGTGGACCACATAAGGCACTCTAACCTTTCCAATCTGGTTTCCAGACCGGGACAGCATAAGGGCTGGTATTAATGGCCTGCGGGCTACCCTCCCCATTGCCATCTTGATTTCCTCAGGATGCAGATACTGTTGAGAATAATGAAGAGGGCACATTTCGCTCTGCCTTCCACCATTCAGTCTTTGTGACTACTGCTGTGCAGCCTTGGTCTACAAAGCAAAGATTGGAGCAGAGCATCGGAGGAACAGGGAGAGGTGAGTAGTGTTTTTTTTTGTCATTCACTTATGGGGGGAATATGTGGGGCCATCAGTATGATTATACTTTGGAGTTCATCATTCTGTATTTGGGAACTGTGTGGGATTACACTGTGTGATGGCCATCATAAAGAGTTTGAGGGCAGTGAGGGATCATACTGGGGGTCATCGTTCTGTGGTGAGGGCCTGTGAAGTGTCAAACTGTGTGGGGGGACCATGGTGCCCACCATAGTGTGTTAGGGCTGTGGGGGCCACCATACTGTGCTGACAGTTGTGAGGGCCATCATACTGTTCTAGGGGTTACCATACTGTGGGGGTCATAATTTTGTGTTTAGAGGATTTGAGGAAGTCATCATTTTTGGGTTTGGAGACTGTGGGAGATAATACTGTGTTGGAGGTGCTGTGGGGAGCCATCAAATTGAGTTCTGAGACTGTGAGGGTCATCATTCTGTGTTTAAGGGCTGTGTGGGATGATACTGTGTAGGGGACTTCAAAGACCATCATATTGTGTATGGTGAGCTGCGAGGGTCTTCATACTGCCTGGGGGCTATGGTGGACATCATAATGTGTTGGGGGACAAGGAGGATCATACTGTGAGGGTCATTATTTTTATATATAGGTATCTGCAGGGGACGTCATGATTCTGTTTGTGGGATCATACTTTTTGAGGGGCTATGTGGGCCATCATATTATGTGGAGAGCTGTGGGAGCCATCATACTCTGTTGGGGGGCTGTTGGTGATTCCACTGTGTGGGCAATCATTTTGTAGGGGCTATCATACTGTGTCTGGTATCATACTTTTTTCGGGTTGTGGGGGCTATTACTGCATGGGGAACCCGAGTCCAGCACACTGTGTCTGGAGCAGTGAGACCATCATACTGTGTGTGGGGGCATCATACTGTTTTGGGGTGAGCTGATGAGCATGATGCAATGGATGAATAAAGGGAGCAGTATGATTTACTGCTTTTTATAACCTTTATAAAAATCAGTTAATGATATGGCTTTGATCTGCTCAATAATAAGCAATAAAGTAACAATATGAATATGTTAATATTGAGCAGAATTAAATTCAAAGTATTACTTCAGCCCCAGTGATGAACCACCAATTGCGGCATGCCATGCAACAGCTATGGTGCCCATGAGCTGGAGGGGCCCTGTGTCAGAGCCCACTCTCCACCCCCCTCTGCGCATAAGAGCCTGCACTCTGCCAGTCAGCTCCCGAAATGGGCCTCCCTCCGGCCAACAGCATGAGAAATGATAATGGAGAAGGGAGTGTCAGCAGATGATTCCACCCCCCCATCATCCTTCCTTGGCATCTGACTTGTCAGAGCAGAGGGCGCAATGACCTCATTACAGCATGCCCGCTGTTCTGAAATGTGCAGCACTTCACTCCACACGCTCAGGAGAATAGTGCATCTGATGGAACGAGGAGAGGGGAGTATTGTATTTATTTTTTGAAATCAGTGACTGGTGGCCATAATAGAGTAGAGAGGACCATGGAGAGTGCATTATATTGTATGTGGGGCCATGGGGAGTGCATTATATTGTATGGAGGACCATGGAGAGTGCATTATATTTTATGGAGGACCACGGGGAGAGCATTATATTGTATTGAAGACCATGGGAAGAGCTTTATATTGTATGGAGGACCATGGGGAGAGCATTATATTGTATTGAAGACCATGGGAAGAGCTTTATATTGTATGGAGGACCATGGGGAGTGCATTATATTCTATGGAGGACCATGTGAAGTGCATTATACTATTTGGAGGGCTATGTGGAGTCATTATAAAATTTGAAAGGCTATGGGGTGGCAGCTACTATACTGTATAAAAGCAATTATATAGTATGAAGGTTTGTGTGGGGTGAAGTAAAATGTGCGGAGGGCTGTGTAGGGACCATTATACTGTTTGGAGGGCTAGTGCGAGCCATTATACATTTTGGAGAGGCTGGGGGCAGTACACTGTGTGTAGGCCCATTATACCTCATGGAGGGCTGTGTAGGGGTCACAGTTGGGTGATCAAACTGTGTTAAGGTCACCATACTTTGCCTTGGGAATTGAGATGGGATGCAGTAGGTTCATTATACTGTACATGTGAAGACTAATGTGGAAGAATTCACCATGTGGGTGTCATACCGTGCTTGAGGGGCACTTTTGTTGGCATCATACTTTATGGGGGCAATAAAAGAGGAATCTAGGATTTGAGTAGGAGGGACATTACTATGTGTGGGGAAACAGGGTATCAACAGGCGCCCAAGTCTGCTAGCCGAAACCACATGGACCAGGGATCGTTCCGCTTAACGCCCGCTCTCCCATTAAACGTGGGCATAATGCTACCCAGACAACACAGGGTTAGGGTTAAACAGTGTGGCAATACTTTATTGAACAACATCACACAATAGCAAACAGAACAGTCCCAGCAATTACCCCCAAGATGGTGCACATTACAGAGTTCCACCCTTCTGCTGACTCGCCGGGATAATGGTAGATGTTACATCAGAGCTCCAAGTGTTGCTATTCTACCTGTGATACACACACAGAGAAGTGATACCAACAAGCGTATGTAGATGACCGAGAACAGTCTATAGAGTCCACACAAGGTCCAAAGCCAGTTGACACAACATCAAGCTCCCAGGGTCGCTATTCCACCTGTGATACACACACAGAGAAGAGGTAAAGACAAGCATAGGGAGATGACCGAGAACAGTCCATAGAGTCCATACAAGGTCTAAAGCCAGTAGTCACTACCTGGCTAATCCATCCATCTCCATGGCACCAGGTGACCAGTGGGTCCCAAACCTGGCTTTCTCCAAACATATCCATGGTTCAGAGATGGTCACTGTATCAGATCTGTGTCCTTCCAACCAGAGCCAAAAATCCCTAGGTTGTTTTCAATAGAATCATAGATCCGTGTTCCTCATGATGGTACCAGGATGAATTGGCTACAGTCCTGTCTCTCGTCTATTGGGTGGTTTGCAGAAAGTTGGGCATGTAGCTCTGTGTCATGAGATCTGCTTTCTGAGTATCTTTATACCTGAGACATGTAAGCTATTTTTTAAATTACCCAGTGTCCTTCAGTCCCCCTCACAGCCTTTCTCTGTCTCCCTTTGAAGTCAACAAACTGTTTATAGAATACAATACACAATTAGCATATCAGCACACTGTAAACAAAGATAAACACACACTATGTACAAGTTACTATTACAGACTTACACAGTATGTTAAATAGTATATCAGTTTGCAAGTCTGTCTTCTTGACGCATCAGACATAAGCACTTAAATCCACAAGCCAATATACAGATAAAAAGTAAATTCTTCTTGGTTTGCAAAAACATAGTCGTCTGGGTAATTAAGATTCTTCTATGTAAACCCTGGAAAGTTGTGAGATATTGTCAAAGGTTTACCGCTCAGACCGTTTTTTGATCAATTATGGATTCTATCATTTCTATGACAGGGCAACTGCAGCAGCTCAGCCTGGAGGTGGCAGATCTATGCACTGTTGTTTTACACCACTCTAAGACATCAGGTTTTGGGACCGTGACTCTCAAGCAACATTAATGGAGCACAAGATCACTTTGTCTGACAGGTTCTCGGAGGGCGTGACAAGTTTATTGCTTTCAGGGAGGCCTGCAAGCTATACTTCAGGTTACAGGCTTGTTCCTCAGGAACCAAGGAACAATGGGTGGAGATAATAATCTCTCTAATAATGGTAACCCCCAAAGCATGTGCATTTTCTCTCCCATCTGACTCCCAGTTGCTCGAAGGAAGGAAGGATGACCTCAACTGCATCTCCCTGGCTCAGTCCACACTATGTCAGCTTTAGCAGGGAGCCCGGCCGGCGGAGGAGTATTGCTCTGAATTTTGGAAGTGGTCCACTGACACTAAGTGGAATGACCTGCACTCCGTAGCCAGTTCTGTGAAGGACTATCAGCAAGGGTGACGGTTGCCATAGCCATGTATGAGACTACAGTTTCCCTTAAGGCGACCATGTCTTTGGCTATCCGGGTAGATCGCCATCTTCACCAGAGACATAAAGAGACACCCCAATGTGTGGGAGGTCCGGGGCCAAGGGAAACCTGGTCTGAGTCATCTGAGGAACCTATTCAGTTGGGTGGGGCAATGAATTATAGAAAGCAGTATGTTGGTGCAAAGGGGAAGTATGTTTTTACTGTGGTAGAAAAAGGGTAATTTTGTCGGCACATGTCCTTCACTATCTCACTGTAAACAGCAGCCGGAAAACTAAGGTGACCGGGTTGTGGGGAGGTTAGTATCCTGAGTGTACATATCTCCCCGTGGGTAGGACACAATTTTTTCTGCCTGCTGAAATCCATCTGGGCAAAAATAAGGTGGTAGTTTCTGCCTTTCTGGACAGTGGGGCGTGGTTTAACTTGATCAATGCTAGGTTCGTCCAGGGCCACAAACCACATACATTGTCAAGACCTATACCCAAAGGTTCCATCAACTCTGCACCCTTGAGAAAGGGATATTTTATTTAAGTCTTCCAAGGGTGACATCTATAGGTAGGGGCTATGCACTCAGAAGGTATTGACTGTTATGTGCTAGAGGGTCTGTCCTCTCCTATGGTTCTTGGACTTCCTTGGCGCAATCTGAACAACCCTGTGGTAGACTGGCAGACTTAGGAGGTGGAAAGTGGAGTGAGTATTGTCAAGGACGCTGCTTTAGCACCTGGCTTGCAAGGGTGGACACCCAATCTGTGACCAAATACTTGCCTGACTTTGGGGATGTGTTTTTGGAGCAGGGGTGCCAAGAACTTCCTCTCCATCATCCTTATGACTGCACTATTAATCTTGTCCCTGGGGCCAAGCTGCCAAAGAGTAGACTATATAATATCTCTGGTCAAGAGAGGCAGGTAATAAAAGACTATGTCACAGAAAGTTTGGCAAAGGGTTAAATCAGACCATCCCCCTCCCCAATTGCTGCAAAGTTTTCCTTGTAAAAAAGAAAGACATGGGTTACACCCTTATCTAGATCTCTGCAAACTCAGTCAGATTACAGGCTGGGATTTGTATACGCTCACTCTCAACACGGACCTCTTTAATCAGATGGAAGGCTTTCTAAACTGGATCTCAGGGGGCGTATAATTGCATTCGTATTAAAGAGGGGGATGAGTGGAAAGCAGCTTTCAATACGCCTAAGGGACGCTATGAGAAGCTTGTGATGACATTTGAGTTGACTAATGTTCCTGCCGTCTTTTAGCACTTTGTAAACAACATCTTTAGTCACCTGGTAGGTAGATTTGTTGTAATGTATCTTGATGACATATTAATATATTCACCTGACCTCAAGTCACAGAAGGTACATGTCAGGCAGGTCTTACAAATACTCAGAGCCATTACATTATTTATCAAACCAGAGAAATGTATATTCTCGGTTGAAGAGATCCCTTTTCTAGCATATGTCTTATGGTCCACCAGTTTTCGCATGGATCTGGCAAAAGTGGTACTGGATTGGGATCATCTGGAGAATTTGACGGCATTACTTAAGTTTTTGGGTTTCGCTAACTACTACAGTAAGTTCACCAAAAACTTTTCGTTAGTGGCAAAACCTCTGACATATATATGCCCAGGAATACGACAAACTTTTCCAAGTGGTCTAGTGGAAGGAGTATTTTGCATTTGCACCGATTCTCATTCAGCCTGACGTCACTCAGCCTTTTGTAGTAGAAGTTAACGCGTCTGAAGTGGGGTGGGGGCAGTATTGTCGAAGGGTGCGCCTCCTGGTAAATGGCGTTCATGTGCATACTTTTCTAAAAAATTGTCATCTGCGTAGATAAATTATGACATTGGTAACAGGGAACTCTTGGCTATTAAGTGGACCTTTGAAGAGTGTCATCAGTTTCTGGAGGGGGCTGTTCATCTGGTTATGGTAATCACTAGGGTTGAGCGAAACGGATCATTCATTTTCAAAAGTCGCCGACTTTTGGCAAAGTCTGTTTTCGTGAAACCCGACCCGACTCCAGCGTGGGATCGGCCACATGGTCGGCGATCTTGGCGCCAAAGTCGCATTTTGTATGACGCCTTCCCCGCCATTTTTTCATCCAATTAAGGAGTGTGGGCAGCGTGATGACATAGGTTCCGGCCTGGTTTCTGCGGCGTCATAGAGCCATATTACCGTTTGGGCTTCAGTGATTTCCGCAGTCAAACACAACATATGCTTTGCACGGAGAGAGAGAGAGAGAGAGAGAGAGAGATATTAAGTAAATGTAAAAAATAATCCACATTGACTTGCATTGGGTTTCGTGTTCCGGTCCGGAACCCGACTTTACAGTAGAATCGGCCGATTTCACGCGATCCGACTTTCGAGAAGGTCGGGTTTCACAAAACCCAACTCGATCCTAAAAAAGCAAAAGTCGCTCAACCCTAGTAATCACGGATCATAAAAATCTCGTATATCTAGAGTCTGCAAAACATCTCGACAAGCAAGATGGGCATTGTTCTTCACCAGGTGTAACTTTTTGTTACATATAGGTAGGGGAACAAGAACATTAAGGCGGATGCCTTATCTCATGGGTTTCCTGAGGGTGGAGATAATTGTGTTCCTATACTATAAAAAGGGGTTGTTATTGCATCTATATGCTCCGATCTTAAGAAAGAGGTGATTGAGGCTCAGGAGGACACTCCTGTGGCCTGTCAGTTAGGGAAACTGTACCTCTGAATCTCCATCTGAGAGTTCTTATGAACATCATGATTCGGTCTTGGCCTGACATCCCAGTAATAAAGCCACCACAGACCTTCTTACTCTATGTTTTTGGTGGTCAGGGGTACATCAGGATGTCCAGAAGTATATAGTCACCAGCAGTGTCTTTGCACGCTCTAAAACCTCACATACTTGTCAGTCTGGGTCTCTACATTGGCGATTTCCAGTAGACCTTGGACTCATTTATAGGTCGATTTTATCACTGATCTACCGTGTTGGCATGCAATACTTTAATTTTGATGGTGGACGACAGATTCAGTAAAATGTCACATTTTATTGCGCTACACACTTTACATAGCGCCAAGACCTTGGTGCAAATTTTTATCAGTGAGATTGTAAAATTACATGGGATCCCTACTGATATTATTTCTGACCAGGGGTGCTGTTTATTTCCAAATTTTGGAGGGCATATTGTACTCATTTGGTTATCCACCTGTCATTCTCTTCAGCATTTCAACCTAAGTCCAATGGGCAAATTGAACAGGTTAACCAGAATCTTGAGACTTATCTTAGGTGTTCTGTGTCTGAGAATCAAGAGGATTTGGTTATCTACTTGCCGCTAGCTGAATTCGCAGTAAATTATTATTGTCATGAGTCTACTGGTAAGTCCTCATTTTTCAGGGCATACAGATTTCATCCTCAGTTCAACTCATTTAATAGGAATCTTTCTTCTTGAATACCTGAAGAAAGATGATTTTCATCACCAATTACGTCTATGAGAAAGGGGTTATTGATAATTTGAGGAAGATGGGTCCAAATATAAGAGTGTGGTTGATCGGAGACATTTGGTGGGTCCGAACCAGTGTGTTGGTGACTTGGTGTGGTTGTCCTCAAGGAACATTATGTTGAAGGTTCCCTCTTGGAAACTAGGTCCCAGGTTCATTGGTCCTTATAAGATTGTGACCGTCATCAATCACATAGCATTCCACCTTGCCTGGCTGCTCACTTTTAGGATCCATAATTTGTTTAATTGATCTCTACTCAAAAAATACATTTAAAGAGACCAGCAATATAAATCTGAATAAATATACTTAACTCAAAATTATTATCAAAAAAGGAGATCAAGAGTTTTTAAGTATAAAAAATATATTTTATTACGTATAAAACTAGAATTTAGACAAATTTTAATCATTACAATGGTATAAAGACAATGTGTCAATTTGTATGGAAAAGAACGTGATCCAACCAGGTGACAGCGCAGCGGTCACTCTCCCCAACCGCTCCCAGGTCTGACATTCTGAAAGCATGGGTAATTAACTCTTATACTTTAGTACTTTATATGTGCAGTTTCTCATTTGATTATATGTGCGATACTTACCGTTGCTAGACTAGCGCTGTTGGGATCATTATATCCTCACTCCTGTCGCACTTTTTTAAATAAGAGCGTTTAGTGCTATTTTGTACACTCCTATTTGGCGGTAACTGCTTGGAAACTTGTCACATAGTCAGACCTGGTTCAGTGATCACGCTGCACTGTCACCTGGTTGGATCACGTTCTTTTCCATACAAATTGACACATTGTCTTTATACCATTGTAATGATTAATATTTGTCTAAATTCTAGTTTTATATGTAATAAAATATATTTTTTATACGTAAAAACTCTTGATCTCCTTTTTTGATGTCAAAAAATACATTGCGTCCTCTGTACCATCACCTTTATCACAATCTCCAGTCATTGAGAATGGAAATTTGACATTTCAAATAGCCAAGATTGTTGATTCTCGCTTAGTTCATTGGTCGCTTCAGTATCTGGTATACTGGAATGGATACGTGTCATGTCGGACGCTGTTCACACTAGGGCGTCCGACAAACAGTGGTAATTCCGCTTTTGTCCACTATGCGCTCAATGGCATCGGCTAGATTTTTTCTAGCTGTTCCGGGGTTAATTTAGCTCTTGCCTACCTAGGCTTCCCGTGACATTATAATCGGCCTTAAAAGAAAAAAAAAAAAAAAAGAGTTGCTTTTTTTGTCATGGATCCTATGACTTCCATAACCCGCCAGTTGGAGGCGCTGTCCCTACAGGTCACTGAGCTGAAGGGGGCAGTTCAGCATCAGGGTCTTGTAGTATCTAAACTGCAAGCTGAATCTGCAGGCAGAGTTGCTGAGCCCAAGTTTCCTTTGCCTGAAAGGTTTGCTGGGGAACGCAGTAAATTTGTTTCTTTTCGTTAATCTTGTAAATTATATTTTCGTATGCGCCCGATCTCCTCAGGTAACGAGGCTCAGCGTGTGGGCCTGGTGCTGTCATTACTGAACGGGGATCCTCAAGCATGGGCGTTTTCTTTACCTTCTGATTCTGCTGCTTATAACTCAGTGGAGAGTTTTTTTCTGCTCTTGGACTCATTTACGAGGATCCCGACAGAATGGGTCTAGCAGAATCTAAAATTCGCAATATCTGCCAGGGGGAGCGTATGGCGGAGGATTACTGTTCTGAATTTCACCGCTGGGCAGTAGATACACAGTGGAATGATCCTGCTTTGCGAAGTCAGTTTGTTCATGGGGTTTCAGGAAAGGTTAAAAAAGCCCTTCTAAGGTACGAGACTCCTGCTTCTCTAGAATCCGCTATGAGTCTTGTTATCCGCATTAATCGCCATCTGCGTCAGGGGGTGCAAGAGACGCTGTCTATGGGAGAGAGCGTAGGTACACGTGAGGTTGCTGCAGGTGAGCCCACGGAGCCTATGCAAATTGTAGGGGTGTCTCATGTGAAGCATCATGCCCCTTTGCTCAGGAAGCAGAGAGCCTGTTTTTTGCTGTGGTAAAACTGGTCATTATGTCAATAATTGTCCTCTGCTATCTATGAAAAGCGCAACAGCGGAAAAACTTTTAAGCTCAGAGGGTGTGGAGGTGGCCAGTCTGAACTTATGTCAATCCTCCATTGTGGTTTCTCAATGCATGCTCCCAGCCAAAGTTATGGTCGCTGGCAGAGAGCTGCCAATCACTGTGTTTGTGGATAGTGGTTCTGCCTCTAATCTTATTGATGAGGAGTTTGCGCACACCGCCGGTTTCAGGATCGAAAAACTGCCTCATCCTATCCAGGTGGTCACCATCAATGCCGCTCCTCTCTCACAGGGGGAGATTACTGAGTTTGTGGCTGAGGTTAAACTCCACATTGGGGCCCTACATTCGGAGCAAGTTACATGTAGGGTGCTCAGTAATCTGCCTGCACAAGTGGTTCTGGGTTTTCCATGGTTGGCTATGCACAACCCGGTGATTGACTGGAAAACCCAGGATATCATCCAGTGGAGCGGATTCTGCCAGGAGAATTGCCTGGCCACGTGTGTTTCCGCTGTGACTCCTAGTATTCCTGAGTCTCTGCTGGATTTCGCAGATGTGTTTTCTGAGAGGGGCTGTTCAAAAGTGCCCCGACCTGGGTCTAAGAACTCTAAGGCGAATACTTTGTCCAGGTGTTTTCTGGGGGAAGAACCTCGGGAAGAACCGGTACCCATCCTCCCAAAAGGTGTAGTGGTCTCGGCAATCGCGACAGTGGTTGAGGCTGAGGTTGCCGAGGCTCAGGAGGAAGTACCGCCAGAACTTCCCGTTAACAAATCGTTTGTACCGCTCCATCTTCGCCTAAATATATTGGCTGAGCATCATGATGCTGTCCTGGCTGGTCACCCAGGAGTTAGGGGTACTTTGGAGTTGGTGTCACGTCGGTTTTGGTGGCCCAAAATCCGACAGGATGTGGTTTCATACATGTCAGCATGTACCACGTGCGCTAGGGCTAAAACGCCCCACTCCCGTTCTGCTGGCACACTACTTCCTCTCGAGGTATCCAGTAGGCCATGGACGGAGGTCTCTGTGGAGGGGGACTTGTTAGGAGCACAACTGTCCTCTGTCTGGAGGAAAGTAAAACAGCGCCTGTTGAGCGGGGGTGCAAAGTACAAATGTGTGGCTGACAGTAGACGTGTGCCAGGTCCGGACCTGAGTGTGGATGACTGGGTGTGGTTGTCCACAGAAAACATAAGACTCAAAATACCATCCCTTAAATTGGGTCCTAGGTTTATTGGTCCATTTAGGGTCGCCGCCATCGTTAATCCGGTTGCCTACCGGTTGCGGCTCCCTACGGTATATAAGATTCACAACGTGTTCCACAGATCGTTATTAAAAAAGGTGGTGGGTTCTGTGGACGCTGCGGCGATGCCTCCTCCAGTCTTGGTGAATGGCAGTTTAGTGTTTGAAGCCTCCAAAGTGGTTGACTCTCGAGTGGTGCACCGCATGTTAGTACCTGGTACACTGGCGTGGTTATGGGCAGGAGGAGAGGTCGTGGGTACCTGCCTCGGATATACATGCGGACCGGCTGGTCAGTATGTTTCACCGCCGCCATCCGGACAAGCCGGGTCCTATAAGTCGTGAGGGCCCTGGGGTCCCTCGTAGAAGGCGGGGTACTGTCATGTCGGACGCTGTTCACACTAGGGCATCCGACAGACAGAGGTAATTCCATTTTTGTCCACTATGCGCTCAGTGGCGTCGGCTAGATTTTATCTAGCTGGTCCGGGGTTAATTTAGCTGGTGTTCGGATTGGAAGCTGGGTCACGCCCACTGCCTTTAAATAGTTCTTCTGAACATTGGGCGTCGCCGATTATAGCTTCTGTCTAGTGCTTGGTTATCTCGGTCTGGAGTGGTGGTCTAGGAAAAGGAGTATCGTATCTGGTGGTGTATATTTCCCTTTGTTATATTTTCCGTTATCCTTGTCTGTGCTAACTGTGGGTATTGGTTAGTGGTCTCTTCACTGGGTGGTGGGTGGAGGTTTCAGCCTAGGGTTGAAACAGGAGATAGGGTGAGGGTGGAGGCCCAGACATGCACACCATCAGTGTAAACTCTGGGAGAGGGTCAGTCAGGGTTTCCCAGAGTTGAGGGAAATCGCAGAGGCCTGGGTGAGTAGCTCTTACCTACCTAGGCTTCCCGTGACAATACGGTCCAGAAGAGAGGATGAGGATACCAGCATCTGACATCCATGCTGCCAGGTTGAGCTGGTCTTTTCACGTGGCACACCCTGATAAACCCAGTTCTGAGGTTCTGGAGGTCCCTCGCAGAAGAGGGGTACTGTCACAGGTGTACCGCGACAGAGAGGAGCAAGAAGACCGCAGCATCTGATTTTTCCTACTCCTGTACTAATTAGAAGCACTTCACATTCATTTTTTAAATTTATTTTCATTTTTATTTGTAAGGTTTAATCTGCTCAGTTGAGAGCTCCTAGAAACTTTCTTGCATTAAAATTCTCAGCTGTGCACTGTTAGCCACTTCCATCTCCTATATAAACTGGGTTCAGGCTAGCATTCATTGTCAGAGTAGCTTATGCTGCATAGCTGGAGGTTGCTAGTGGTTATTGGAAAAGGCATTTGGTGGATTTATCTGTGACTGTTGCTTGGTTTTGAGTGTGTGATAATTTCCTTTTTCTCCTACTTTGCTTTAACTCCATCCTCCACTCCCTGGTGTTTAACTCTGTTGTTTATGTGTGTATGTTTGTATGATTGGCATTTTCCCCTGTTCATATTAACATGTTAGTCTGGTTGGTGTATTACGGTAAACTACTTCTCCCCTCTTCCCTGGGTGGGTGAAGGGTACAGACTGAGGGTGGATGCAGGAGATAAGGCAAGGTACGTGGCCCCGGCATCTTCACCATCAAAAGTAATCCATGGAACAGGGCAAGTAAGGGCACCCCTAGCGTTAAGGCCCCGTCTCACTTAGCGACGCTAAAGCGATCCCGACAACGATACGACCTGTCAGGGATCGTTGCTGCGTCGCTATGTGGTCGCTGGTGAGATGTCAAACAGTGAGATCTTCCCAACGATCGCTGCTGCGATCTCACTGTTTGACATCTCACCAGCGACCTGTAGCGACCTGTACAACGATGTCACATGGGAGCTATTATGACGATTCAGTGTCTGAGTCGTCAACGAGGTCGTTGGTAAGGTGTCAAACACAGCGATGTGTGCTACCCAGCGGGACCTCAATGATCAAAAAAAGGTCCAGGCCATTCCGACACGACCAGCGATCTCACAGCAGGGGCCTGGTCGCTGCTACGTGTCACACATAGCGAGATCGCTACTGAGGTCGCTGTTGCGTCACAAAACTTGTGACTCAGCAGCGATCTCGCTAGCGATCTCGCTTAGTGAGACGGGGGCTTTAGGGACAGGGAAGGAGCCCCTGGTCCTGGTTACACCCGATAACAGAGGCATGACAGGCACATCCATTAAATGCGTTAGCCTCAGTTCTTGCCACATGACCTGGTGCGTTGGCAAGTGGGTAATGGTTTTGGGGTTGATGTCAGCTGTTTGATGTTCACGGACATCAATCCTACAGGTTAGTATTGGAGAGGCATCAATAAAACAACTCCATTACTAACATTGTAAGTTTAAGTTAAAAAACACAGAAAGAGCAAAGTCCTTTATTTGAACAAAATACTCCCCGACCCTCTTTTACCCATTTATTAAGATCCAAATAGAAATAAAAAAAACAAAGTAATCCTTACCTGTCCACAGATAATTCATACTGACCTTGTCCCACGACGGTTCCCAGCTCTGCTACATCCAGATGGTGAGTTGAGTGGTTTCAGAAGTATGCACGCCAGCTGGAACTCACTAACGTTAGCTCTGTTATGAGCGTGACATCAATAAGGTGACTGGAGTTTATCGGCTATGAAACCAGGAACTGCTATGAAAACAGCTGGGAGATGTTATTAAGAAGATGTGAATTGCCTCTTTAGAGAAAAAGAGGACTTGAACTCTATAGCGCCACCTGATGGTCTTTAACCCCTTTACCCCCAAGGGTGGTTTGCACGTTAATGACCGGGCAAATTTTTACAATTCTGACCACTGTCCCTTTATGAGGTTATAACTCTGGAATGCTTTAATGGATTCTGGTGATTCTGACAATGTTTTCTTATGACATATTGGGCTTCATGATAAAGGTAAAATTTCTTTGATATTACCTGAGTTTATTTGTGAAAAAATTGAAATTTGGCAAAAATTTTGAAAATTTCGCAATTTTCCAAATTTTAATTTTTATGCCCTTAAATCACAGAGATATGTCACACAAAACACTTAATAAGTAACATTTCCCACATGTCTACTTTACATCAGCACAATTTTGGAACCCAATTTTTTTTTCGTTAGGGAGTTATAAGGGTTAAAAATTGACCAGCAATTTCTCATTTTTACAACACCATTTTTTTTTAGGGACCACATCACATTTGAAGTCATTTTCAGGGGTCTATATGATAAAAAATAACCAAGTGTGACACTATTCTAAAAACTGCACCCCTCAAGGTGCTCACAACCGCATTCAAGAGTTTTATTAACTCTTTAGGTGTTTCACAGGAATTTTTGGAATGTTTAAAAAAAAATGAACATTTAACTTTTTTTCACAAAAAATTTACTTCAGCTCCAATTTGTTTTATTTTACCAAGGGTAAGAGAAGAAATTGGACCCCAAAAGTTGTTGTACAATTTGTCCTGAGTACGCTGATCCCATATGTGGGGGTAAACCACTGTTTGGGCACAAGGGAGAGCTCGGAAGGGAAAGAGCACCATTTGACTTTTCAATGCAAAATAAACTGGAATTGAGATTAGAAGCCATGTTGCATTTGGAGAGCCACTGATGTGCCTTAACATTGAAACTCCCCACAAGTGACACCATTTTGAAAAGTAGAGCCCCTAAGGAACTTATCTAGATGTGTGGTGAGCACTTTGACCCACCAAGTGCTTCACAGAAGTTTATAATGTAGAGCCGTAAAAATAAAAAAATAAAATTTTCCCCCCAAAAATTATTTTTTAGCCCCCAGTTTTGTATTTTGCCAAGGGAAACAGGAGAAATTGGACCCCAAAAGTTGTTGTCCAATTTGTCCTGAGTACGCTGATACCCCATATGTGGAGGAACCACCGTTTGGGTGCATGGGAGAGCTTGGAAGGGAAGGAGCGCCATTTGGAATGCAGACTTAGATGGAATGGTCTGCAGGCATCACATTGCGTTTGCTGAGCCCCTAATGTACCTAAACAGTAGAAACCCCCCACAAGTGACCCCATATTGGAAACTAGACCCCCCACGGAACTTATATAGATGTGTTGTGAGAACTCTGAACCCCCAAGTGTTTCACTGCAGTTTATAACGCAGAGCCGTGAAAATAAAAAATCTTTTTTTTTAAATAAAAATTATTTTTTAGCCTCGAGTTTTGTATTTTTCCAAGGGTAACAGTTGAAACTGAACCCCAAAAGTTGTTGTCCAATTTGTCCTGAGTACGCTGATACCCAATATGTGGGGGGGGAAGCACCGTTTGGGCACATGGCAGAGCTCGGAAGGGAAGAAGTGTCATTTGGAATGCAGACTTAGATGGATTGGTCTGCAGGCGTCACATTGCATTTGCAGAGCCCCTGATGTAACTAAGCAGTAGAAACCCCCACAAGCGACCCCATATTGGAAACTAGACCCCCCCAATGAACTTATCTAGATGTGTTGTGAGAACTTTGAACCCCCAAGAGTTTCACTACAGTTTATAACGCAGAGCCGTGGAAATAAATAATCTTTTTTTTCCCAAAAAAAAAATTTTTTAGCCCCCAGTTTTGTTTTTTTCCAAGGGTAACATTTGAAATTGAACCCCAAAAGTTGTTGTCCAATTTGTCCTGAGTACGCTGATACCCCATATGTGGGGGGAACCACGGTTTGGGCGCATGGCAGAGCTTGGAAGGGAAGGAGCGCCATTTGGAATGCAGACTTAGATGGATTGGTCTGCAGGCGTCAAGTTGCATTCGCAGAGCCCCTAATGTAACTAAACAGTAGAAACCCCCCACAAGTGACCCCATATTAGAAACTAGACCCCCCAAGGAACTTATCTAGATGTGTTGTGAGAAATTTGAACCCCCAGGTGTTTCACTACAGTTTATAACGCAGAGCCGTGAAAATAAAAAAAAAAAATGCTTCCACAAAAATTATTTGTTAGCTCCCAGTTTTGCATTTTCCCAAGGGTAACAGAAGAAATTGGACCCCAACAGTTGTTGTCCAATGTGTCCTGAGTACGCTGATAACCCATATGTTGGGGTAAACCCCTGTTTGGGCACACGGGAGAGCTCGGAAGGGAAGGAGCACTGTTTTACTTTTTCAACGCAGAATTGGCTGGAATTGAGATCGGACGCCATGTCGCGTTGGAGAGCCCCTGATGTGCCTAAACAGTGGAAACCCCCCAATTATAACTGAAACCCTAATCCAAACACACCCCTAATCTCAATGATAACCCTAACAACACCCTAACCCTGACACACCGCTAACCCTAATCCCAACCCTATTCCCAACCGTAAATGTAATCCAAACCCTAACCCTAACTTTAGCCCCAAACCTAACTTTAGCCCCAACCCTAAGTGTAGCCCTATCCCTAGCCCCAACTCTAACCCTAACCCTAGCCCTAACCCTAGCCCTAACCCTAAATCTAGCCCTAACCCTAGCCCTAAACCTAGCCCTAGCCCTAACCCTAGCCCTAACCCTAACCCTAGCCCTAACCCTAGCCCTAACCCTAATGGGAAAATGGAAATAAGTACATTTTTTTAATTTTTCCCTAACTAAGGGGGTGATGAAGGGGGGTTTGATTTACTTTTATTGCTGTTTTTTTAGCGGATTTTTATGATTGGCAGCTGTCACACACTAAAAGACGCTTTTTATTGCAAAAAATATTTTTTGCGTTACCTTACCACGTTTAGAGAGCTATAATTTTTCTATATTTTGGTCCACAGTGAGGTCTTGTTTTTTGCGGGATGAGTTGACGTTTTTATTGGTAACATTTTCGGGCATGTGAGATTTTTTGATCGCTTTTTATTCCGATTTTTGTGAGGCAGAATAACCAAAAACCAGCTATTTATGAATTTCTTATGGGGGGGTGTTTATACCGTTCCGCGTTTGGTAAAATGGATAAAGCAGTTTTGGCTCTTTTATACGATAAAAACTATTTTATAGAAAAAATAATTATTTTTGCATCGCTTTATTCTGAGGACTATAACTTTTTTATTTTTTTGCTGATGATGCTGTATGGCAGCTCGTTTATTGCGGGACAAGATTACGTTTTCAGCGGTACCATGGTTATTTATATCCGTCTTTTTGATCGCGTGTTATTACACTTTTTGTTCGGCGGTATGATAATAAAGCGTTGTTTTTTGCCTTGTTTTTTTTTTACGGTGTTCACTGAAGGGGTTAACTAGTAGGACAGTTTTATAGGTGGGGTCGTTATGGACGCGGCGATACTAAATATGTGTAGTTTTGTTGTTTTTTTTTATTTAGATAAAGAAATGTTTTTATTGGAACAATATTTTTTTTTATTATTATTTATTTAGGAATTTTTTTTTTCTTCACTCATGTAATATTTTTTTCTTTTTTACTTTTTTACTTTGCCCCAGGGGGGGACATCACAGTAAAGTGACAGATCGCTGATCTGACACTTTGCTGTGCACTGTGTCAGATCAGTGATCTGACATGCACAGCAGGGAGGCTTCTTGGCGCCTGCTCTGAGCAGGTGCTGTGAAGCCACCTCCCTGCAGGACCCGGATGCAGCCCCGTGGCCATTTTGGATCCGGGGCCTGCAGGGAGGAGACCCTCGGTACAAGGTGAGCACATCGCGTTGCTCCGAGTGTCTCAGGGAAGCACGCAGGGAGCCCCCTCCCTGCGCGATACTTCCCTATACTGCCGGAACACTGCGACCATAGTGCCGGATGTCAGCTGCAATAGTCAGCTGACACCCGGACGCGATTGGCCGCGCTTCCCCCGTGAGCGCGGCTGATCGCGCTGGACGTACTATTCCATCCATGGGAAGTAGGGCCCACCCCACATGGACGGAATAGTGCATCCAATGGCAGAAAGGGGTTAAATGTGACTTAGGATAAGAGCCAAATCAGTATCTCAATTCTCAGACACGGTGTTTTGGGCTGTTGGCCCTCGTCAGTGTGAAGCATGAGAACTGATTTGGCTAGGTGAGAGGCTCTGGCCTGAGATCTAAGGGGTAAGGTTTCTCCTTGTGGAGAGTCACATACCAGCTCTGGCTTGTCAAGGTAAGGAGGCTTATTCGCCATGCAATGCTACTCTGGGAAATAAGATGGGAAAATTCATGGACAGTGTCCCCTTCCCAAAATAATAACATTAACCCCCAGCTGTCTACTTTAACTTAGCTGGTTAAGAAAAATGAGGGGGACTCCACACCATGTTTTCTTTTATTGTTTAGCTAAAAACAGGTACAGCAAGCTACACATGCACTGCATTAATTCTATATCTCAATGACATCTTTCTATCTGTATTTAAGATTCTTTTCTTAATTAGAAACCTGCTGTAAATGACAGATAATTACTGCATGTAAAAGCCGAGGTTAAAAATGCATTGCATACACATGTAGTATGGAAGTCATAAGGATGCTACTTCATTAAAAAAATTTCATTGTACTCGCATGACACTCGTCTTACTTTTTAGGAATAACATTGGAATGATATTATTTACGTTGATGAGTGTGAGCCCCAATTCTAATATCTTTACTACTCCAGCTCGGGAACTGGTTATTGCAACAAGTCTCATTGCAATTTTGCAGCCAAAAGATTTCTTAAGGAAACAAAATTCACAATATGTTTGTTGCCAACATTCTACAGATACCCAGGAGATTTCATTTCTTTTCGCTAGTCCTCTTGATTAAAGACCTTGACTAGCAGCTCCTATTAAACACCTCAAATTTCAAGCACCATTAATTTCTTTAGTGCTTTTCTAGCTGCAAAATATGTTGCTCATGAGGATAAGAAATGACATTGAGGAAACAATGCTTGTAAACTCTACCTAAGGGAAACTTGATGGACACTTACATAATATTCTTTTAATTCTCACAAGTTACATTAAAGAAATAATAGGACCTCTAAATTAAGGTATATATTGCAGGATCTTATTGTAGTTTCAAATGTATTTTTAGAATTAAGAGAACTAATTTTATTCTGTATAGTAATACTGAAATAATGGACAGGGGTGTAATAAGAAATTACAGGGCATCACAGCAAAGATCTTAAATTGCCCCCTCCCTCTCCCCAAAAATATTTCACATTTTATGAACATAGGGAAAGGGAAGGGACATGTCAACACATACACAGAAATTATGCCAATACTGAATTCCCTAAGGCTATGTGTCCACGGTCCGGAATCCCAGCACTTTGGATGCAGTGGATACCCTGCTCCGCCCAAAGCACTGCCCCCTTTTGTATGCGCGGTGATTCTGCATGTGGTCATTGAACACATGCAGAATCACCACATCCTATACATAGACTGTGTAATTTATCTAGTGGAGACTGAGCGTCTCCGCAAGATAAATAGACATGCTGCAGTCTAGAAAGACGCGCTGCATGTCCGGTTGCCACTGCGTGTTTGTACGCATAGTGGAGATGGGATTTCATAAAATCTCCTCCACTATGCTGTAACATCTGGCCGCTGCGGATTGGATGCTGCGGCTGTATACAGCGTCCAATGCGCAGAAAATGCTGAAGTAATACGCCCTGTGGAAACATACCCTAAATGTTCTCACTCACTACTATACCCCTTTCATGGCCCTTATAGAGTATGTTACCCTCAAAAATGCCCAGCCCCCAAAGCATGATACCCACAATGTGAACCCCCCACAATTTCATCCAATAATCCCCCCACACTCACAGCATAATGACCCCATACTGCTCTCAGCAAATTATAATGCCATCACAGTGCCCCCCACAGTGACCCTAACACAATATCATGTTACAACAGTGACCCCCAACACAGTATGATTTCTTCCACAACCTCCAATGCAGTAATTCACCTTCCATAGGAGGATGCCCTTACAGTGTCCCACCAAGTAGTATTATGTCCCCTATAGTTCCCCCACATACAGTATGATAGCTCCAAAAGCCTGCCACACACAGTATGAAGGGCTCTACAGCTCCCTACACACAGTTGGTGACCTACACGGTGGTCGACATATATTAAAATGACCCTACAGCATGTTGGCCCCAAAGCTCTTCCCACTCCGCATGTTGGCCCCAGCAGCACCTCATACACAATCTGGTGGCCTCCACAGTCTCCCACATGCAGCATGATGATCCCAACAGTAACTACACAGTATGATGGCCCCTAAAGTCCCCCACACTCAGTAAGATGGCCCCAACAGCCATCAGTGTGAGTGGCATGCTTTTGGAAGTGTAATTTTCTGAAAGGCGAGTTTACAAGCATAGGCCCCAATTTGGTAAAAACTTCTCTGACATGCAGTCTTACCACAAATTGACTTTTAATGGCAATGCAGATGTGCAGATTAAACTGGTTACATTTTACAAAACAGCACATCCATTAACAACAAATCTGAAAACGGATCCATTTTGCTTTAAAAAAACCCAGCATTTTTTGATTGTTGCACTTAAACAGACCATTCACAGGATATGTCAAAAATATCAATTCCAGCCCACTGTATTCCCACATTTCCCAAACCTAACCCACTTTCTAATGAAGCGTACAGAGAATTTAGTGACCGGGAATTGTTTAATGGAATCATCATATATTTGCATTTACCTCTAAAGTGGGTCACCAAAATCAATCTTACTGATATCCGACACTGGCTGCTGTGCTGTTTCAACTGCTAAGTCTATGCTCCTTTAGAACCACCTTTCAACTGCTGCTCAGCAGGATCCATAGACTATACACAAACAACGAATCTCAATAGTCTGTGTAATTCATAACAAAATAGGTTCATATACAATCGAGCAACTGTGCATTTGGAGTTTGGACAGAAGTTAATGAAGAGACCTGCACATTCACCTCTCCATTCACAGCAACTTTTTAAGAGACTGCCATCTTTTTATTGCACTAATTTAATAAGAAACCTTAGAAACCTTCCTAGGCAGGATTTTATTCATGCTTTGTTCTGCTTTATGAAGCATGGCATACATTAGCAGCACATTGAAGGAATTCACAAATGACAGGTATTCTATGCTTGACTTCTGTAGGTATATTTAGACACACTTTTTTCTCCTGGAGAGCACCACATTAGTTATGTTGATTAGCGCTCTGCAGATTGTGTAATCAATCAGACATGCAATCAGCACATTAATAAAGTTGCTGATGTACCACAATGATGCTGACAATGAGCAGCCAAGCTGCATAACAGAATTCAGTTTTAAAGAAACATTTTCTTTAGTGGTCAGGTAAACGATTAAAGTAATGATTCTCCTATATAGAATTTTACCATCGAATAGCAGTGCAACATCAATTCTGCATAAAAATATTGTAAAATGGCAAACAGATAATCCCAAATAAAGGTGATCTACACGTTAACAGGTATGACCTTCCTTATCTTGTTCCTAAAGCCAATCTGTTACACACCTGTCCTGGGTCCATGCCTTGCCATTGCCATTTCTGTGTGTGGTTCCACCATTACTCCCCAGCAACATGCCCGCTATCTTGGGGTTATATTTGATTCAGATGTTTCATTCACCCCCCACATCCGATCACTGGCTCGCTCTTGTTATCTGCACCTCAAAAACATTTCTAGAATTCGCCCTTTTCTTACTTTTGACTCTGCAAAAACTCTTACTGTTTCTCTTATTCATTCTCGTCTGGCTATTGACTATTGTAACTCTCTACTAATCGGTTTCCCTCTTACCAAACTCTTCTCCTCTCCAATCTGTCTTGAATGGTGCAGCCAGGATGATATTCCTCAACAATCGTTACACTGATGCCTGTACCTTGTGCCAGTCATTACACTGGTTACCCATCCACTCCAGAATCCAGTACAAACTTATTACCCTCACCCTCAAAGCACTCCATGGCTCAGCACCACCCTACATCTCCTCCCTTGTCTCAATCTACCACCCTACCCGTGCCCTCTGTTCTGCTAATGACCTGAGGTTAGCATCCCCAATAATCAGAGCCTCCCACTCCCATCTCCAAGACTTTTCACGTGTTGCACCAATTCTTTGGAGTACACTACCCAGGTTAATACGATTATTCCCCAATACCCTCAGTTTTAAGCGTGCCCTAAAAGCACATTTGTTCAGACTGGCCTACCGCCTCAATGCATTAACCTAACTGTCCCTGTGTTTCTCATTCAAAATTTTTACCATAACCAGGTTCCTCGCATCATGTTCTCACATGCTTTATGCATTAAATAGCCCTCTACATACTAGAGTTACATACTTAGGCTGATAACTGGTTCATGCAGCATTACATGAACACCCGATTCTTACATTATGGCTGGTCCGAACAACAAAAGCAATTGTTACCATCCACCTTTGGTGTCTCCCCTTTTCCTCATAGATTATAAGCTTGCGATCAGTGCTCTCATTCCTCTTGGTATCTGTTTTGATCTATGTGATTATTGTTATGCTCTATTGTCTATTGTATGCACAAGTCCCCTCTAAAATGTAAAGTGCTGCGTAATATGTCAGCACTATAGAAATAAAATTATTAATATTATTATTGCTTCCATCTCCCTGGTCCGCTGGACTCTGCTGTCCTCCATATCAGGCTTTGCAGATGGCCAGGTGTGATCCAATGTAAGCATGAGACCAGGCCTATATAAGGCTCACTGAGACACCCATGTGTCTTGATATTGCATTCCGTGCAATAGTTCTATGTTGATAGACCTTGGCTAGCTACTCAGCATCTCTTGCACTCCACCTACCTGCCTGCAGTCCACTTGCCTACCTGTGTTTTTCCGATGTCCTACTCCTGCCTGCGACTTCCTGCACTCCACATGCCTGCCTGCGTTTTTCTGACATTCTCCACCTGGCTGTGGTTTCCTGCACTCAGGCTGCCTGCGGTTTCTTGATGTCTTCAGCCTGCGGTTTCCTGCACTCCACCCACGGTCTCCTGTCCCTTGGCTGTCCGTGTCCGTGCCCCTCCTAGCTGCCGCACTGACGCCCATGGTCCGTGTGCCCACACAGACATTGAGCTTGGAGAATCCACCTCACCTGTTGTGTCTAACACATCTATTACAAGATCTATGGCATGAGTATGAAGTAATGTGCAAAGGTTTTTGGTATTTTTATGTGTATAAAAAATGCTGTAAACTAAAAATTAACTAAAAAAAGTAGGTGTTTAACAGCTTGTTTTTATCAATTAACAAAAGGAAAAGTGAATGAACAAAAGGAAAATCTAAATCCAATCTACATTTGGTGTAACCATCTTTTGCCTTTAAAACAGCATTAAAACATTAATTCTTCTAGATACACTTGTTCACAGTCTTTGAAAGAACAGTGTGTTGTCACGCTGTGACGGTCTTCAAAAAGGAAGAAGGGCCTCCAACTGTCCCTGGAGCTGGGACTCTAATTATTCCTGTCCCGCAGGTACTCTTAAAGGTAGAGACGCCCAAGTCTCTGACCTAATTATGCCCCTGTAAAAACTTTAATCTGACCCCCACCCCATGAGGCATGGGACTGAAATGAAATGTAAACCAGACACAAAGAGAAAACAGGGAAAACAGGGATAACAGAAAACTACTATCATACAAAAGCACTAACCAACAATAGGGAGGGGGAAAGGGAGGAATAAACTAAATGGGAAAAGGGACCAGGAGATAAACACACACGTACGTGCTCTGATGCAATTTTGCTGGAGAAAAAAAGTGTCTGCAGCAAAATGGCGGCACTTGTGCATTAGCATCTATATTAAAGCATTAGATGCACATGTGCTATTTTGATGAAACTACTTTTTTTTTTTGCCCAACAAAATGATATCCATTTTGCGATACATGATACTGCGCAGGTGCAGCTGCCAGCCCCATTTTGCTGAATGTAATTTTTTAACCCCATAATATTCTATGCATTATGTAAAATAGGGGGCAGGTCATTGAAGGATCAGTGATTTGTCATAAGCCCACAAACGTGCATATCTAAGCAGAGTACCACATAAAGCCCCGTCCACAGGCCTCCCAGAATCACCAGAATCTCATTAACTGAAGACTACAAATAGAGATTAAACAACAACCACAAGACGGATTTCATCACTAAGGTATCACTGTAATCAGTATAACAGCGCCGACCTGACACTGTAGGTTACTCTGCACAATCCCGCTGACAGGTTACCTTTAAGCGGGTTGAGACAGAACGTATGCAAAATCTTCATGTAAGAAGGAGACAGAAAATAAGTTTGTGAGGAAATGATGCCCGGCAGACATGTTGAGGTTGTGATGGCAACTTATTGGTTAACTATTAGTGTGCATATTTATTATGCAACTAAAACAAAAATGTAGATGTTCCCATCTCAATTCTTTATTTCCATCTTTTAAAGTGAAAATAATGGATGATGGACATATTATTCTACGTGGTTTTTCTCTATATATATTCCAAGCCTGGTTTTGGCTTACAAATATACGGTAAGTAAAAAATACTGACGTGTAAAAGTCACTTAGAACTTACGCTCTGTTCCCACAATGAGTATTTGGTGAGCTTTGATGTTGCAGATTTTCTGTACTAACTGAATCAAAGCAAAAATGCACTAAAAATGCATTTGTTATCTCCTAATTTTCTGCATCTAATTGCAATTCTATGGGAAAATCCCCCCATGAAACTGCGTATTTGTACTAGAAATTGACATATTGCGGATTTCATACTTGCACCAAATGGTTAGTTTATGCTGTGTAAAAGACATGAGATATATGCAAAGTGACTGCAGACTTATTGAATTGGTCCATATAACCCCTTTAACCTTACAAAAATGTATGCATGTGCTGCAGAAACCGCTTTCACATATACACATATGTATTAGATTTTAAGTTGCACACATATATAATGGATTTTCACGTACAGAAATAAAATAGCACACCTTGCAAACAAGGCCTTAAATAAATTTACCAGCAATTCACTCTTTCAATTATAATTACCGTATATACTCGAGTATAAGCCGAGATTTTCAGCCCAAATTTTTGGGCTGAAAGTGCCCCTCTCGGCTTATACTCGAGTCACGGTCGGCGGTGGGGTCGGCGGGTGAGGGGGAGAGAGCGTGTCGCATACTCACCTAGTCCCGGCGCTCCCCCTGCCCATCCCACGGTCTTCGGTGCCGCAGCTCGTCCCCTGTTCAGCGGTCACATGGTACCGCTCATTAGAGAAATGAATATGGACTCCACTCCCATAGGGATGGAGCCGCAAATTCATTCCTCTAATCAGCGGTAACGGTGACCGCTGACAGAGGAAGAGGCTGCGGCACCCGGAGACCAGCTGTCCGGGGGAAGGAGCGGGACGCCGGGAGCAGGTAAGTATCTCATAGTTACCTGTCCGCGTTCCACACGCCGGGCGCCGCTCTGTCTTCGCGTCCTCTTGTTCTGACTGTGCAGGTCAGCGGGCGCGATGACGCACTAACCTGCGCGCCGCCCTCTGCCTGATCAGTCAGTGCGGAGAGACGCCGGGACGGGACGCTGAGGAGCTGCAAGCAAGAGAGGTGAGTATGTGTTTTTTTTTTTTATTGCAGCAGCAGCATTGTATATTGCACAGATTTATGTGGAGTATCTATGGGGCAACGGTGCAGAGCACTATATATATGGCACAGCTTTATGTGGAGCATCTATGGGGCCATAATCAAAGGTGCAGAGCATTATATATGGCACAGCTATCTATGGGGCCATAATCAAAGGTGCAAAGCATTGTATATGGCACAGCTATCTATGGGGCCATAATCAAAGGTGCAAAGCATTGTATATGGCACAGCTATCTATGGGGCCATAATCAAAGGTGCAGGGCATTGTATATGGCACAGCTATCTATGGGGCCATAATCAAAGGTGCAGAGCATTTTATATGGCACAGCTTTCTATGGAGCCATAATCAAAGGTGCAGGGCATTATATATGGCACAGCTTTCTATGGGGCCATAATCAAAGGTGCAATCTTCTGAATCAACTAATTAACTCTAAACACATGCAAAAGATACCTGAGGCTTTTAAAAACTCCCTGCCTGGTTCATTACTCAAAACCCCCATCATGGGTAAGACTAGCGACCTGACAGATGTCAAGAAGGCCATCATTGACACCCTCAAGCAAGAGGGTAAGACCCAGAAAGAAATTTCTCAACAAATAGGCTGTTCCCAGAGTGCTGTATCAAGGCACCTCAATGGTAAGTCTGTTGGAAGGAAACAATGTGGCAGAAAACGCTGTACAACGAGAAGAGGTGACCGGACCCTGAGGAAGATTGTGGAGAAGGACCGATTCCAGACCTTGGGGAACCTGAGGAAGCAGTGGACTGAGTCTGGTGTGGAAACATCCAGAGCCACCGTGCACAGGCGTGTGCAGGAAATGGGCTACAGGTGCCGCATTCCCCAGGTAAAGCCACTTTTGAACCATAAACAGCGGCAGAAGCGCCTGACCTGGGCTACAGAGAAGCAGCACTGGACTGTTGCTAAGTGGTCCCAAGTACTTTTTTCTGATGAAAGCAAATTTTGCATGTCATTGGGAAATCAAGGTGCCAGAGTCTGGAGGAAGACTGGGGAGAAGGAAATGCCAAAATGCCTGAAGTCCAGTGTCAAGTACCCACAGTCAGTGATGGTGTGGGGTGCCATGTCAGCTGCTGGTGTTGGTCCACTGTGTTTCATCAAGGGCAGGGTCAATGCAGCTAGCTATCAGGAGATTTTGGAGCACTTCATGCTTCCATCGGCTGAAATGCTTTATGGAGATGAAGATTTCATTTTTCAGCACGACCTGGCACCTGCTCACAGTGCCAAAACCACTGGTAAATGGTTTACTGACCATGGTATTACTGTGCTCAATTGGCCTGCCAACTCTCCTGACCTGAACCCCATAGAGAATCTGTGGGATATTGTGAAGAGAAAGTTGAGAGACGCAAGACCCAACACTCTGGATGAGCTTAAGGCCGCTATTGAAGCATCCTGGGCCTCCATAACATCTCAGCAGTGCCACAGGCTGATTGCCTCCATGCCACGCCGCATTGAAGCAGTCATTTCTGCCAAAGGATTCCCGACAAAGTATTGAGTGCATAACTGAACATTATTATTTGATGGTTTTTTTGTTTGTTATTAAAAAACACTTTTATTTGATTGGACGGGTGAAATATGCTAATTTATTGAGACAGGTTTTTTGGGTTATCAGGAGTTGTATGCCAAAATCATCAGTATTAAAACAATAAAAGACCTGACAAATTTCAGTTGGTGGATAATGAATCTATAATATATGAAAGTTTAATTGTAATCATTACATTATGGTAAATAATGAAATTTAACACTATATGCTAATTTTTTGAGAAGGACCTGTATATGGCACAGCTTTCTATGGAGCATCTATGGGGCCATAATGAACTGTGCAGAGCATTATATGTGGCACAGCTATATAAGGAGCATCTATGGGGCCATAATGAACTGTGCAGAGCATTATATGTGGCACAGTTTTATGTGGAGCATCTATGGGGCCATAATGAATGGTGCAGAGCATTATATGTGGCACAGCTTTATGTGGAGCATCTATGGGTCCATAATGAACAGTATGGAGCATCTATTTTTAATTTTGAAATTCACCGGTAGCTGCTGCATTTTCCACCCTAGGCTTATACTCGAGTCAATAAGTTTTCCCAGTTTTTTGTGGCAAAATTAGGGGGGTCGGCTTATACTCGGGTCGGCTTATACTCGAGTATATACGGTAAGTATTATTTAATTTATAATAAAAAAAATCACTATTACATTATTTATAATATAATGGCAAATCTCCATGTAAATGTACCGGGGCAGATTTACGGTTTAATATCTAAATTTTAGCCGGCTTAAACTTTCATGACATTTCACTGGATTTTTTTTTAATTTAACCTGAGCACCGCCTCCAAATTAGTGATATTCCAAGGGTTTCCAGAAGTTTTTCTTTTTCTTCAGTGCCGCTATGTTCCAAAGTTATGACATCTGAGAATTTTAAGAGGTAAGTCCACGGTCAGATGAGCATTTGAAAATTGTCCAAGTTTTCTGGATGAAACTTGGACAATTTCCATCCATATTGTCACTTGTATGGCATCTGTGTGTCTGTGTGATGTCCATGTATGATCCGTTTTCAGACATCTACATTCAAGAATGTACATGACAAAATACAGTTTCCTAGGTTAATAATAGAAATGTATTTGGAAAAATCAGATGTAAGGAATCATATTTTATTTTACCTACCATAGATTTGAATGGGTGAGTCTCATTTGGGATTTGGAAGAGGATAGTACATGCTAGGATTATTTTTCATGAACACTCAGTTTGTGTTAAAAAAAAGGTTACCGCTTTTATAACGTAAGTCCATATTTCCATAATATACACTCTTCTGATCCAGCGCTCAGGGTGAGACCACACTTGACCAAGTCAGCCCATGCATGGCATCCAATGGTTCCATGATTGTTACATATTGGTGCACCATTGGGCGTTGTGGTGGGTGAGTAGAGTTTTGGTCGCGCAGCCTGCTGGACTTTGTGGACCTACCCCAAAGCTCCATTTAGATGAAGGTTCAACTATGAGAGCAGTCACATTCGTAAACTGCAGACGTGAATGGATACGAGAGCGGACAAGTGCATGCTGTGATGTTTGTCACTCAAACAAAAATATAAATGTAAACTAAAGTATAAAATATACTAAACTAATCTGTAAATGTACAATTAGTGGAAAAAGGTTGAACTTGATGGACCTAGGTCTTTTTTTAACCTATGTAACTATGTAAAACTAGAGGTCCATGTAGAAGATTGCTCATGTGAACTAACACATTGCTTACAATGCATTTGTGTGCTGTCTATTGCTCATGTTTATAGCACCTGGGCAGAAAATACGTCTATGTGAATGTATCCTAATATCCTTGCTATAAGATTTTTATTGCAAGTCTAGCGGACAAGTCATAAAGATAATTTTTGGACTGACCCGTTTCATGCCTCGATGTTACGAAGTCAATACTTGGTCAGGCTCTGCCTTATAAGTGTTTGCTAAACTGTATCTTAGCAGCAAGACAATGAAGTTTAATAGAAGTTTGACCACATTACCTCTGACAAGTTTTCTGTACATTACATGGTGTGTTTTAAGAATAACAAAATTAAATGTAGCAATGCAGTAGCCGGACAAGCCTAGATGATGTATGACCCAAGTGCAGCTTTACGACTCATGCTTTTTAAGTCATATATTACTTTTTGTGCCAGGGCTGAATCAGCAAAATGAAAAAGATTTTTAGTAATACAGATTGATTACACTGCCAAGCCAAATAGAGACAGGACATTTGTAGCTTATGCAACGTGCCTGTCATGGTCTGCTTTTTGATTAAGATGACTGACCAGAGACACTTACAGGAAATAGTAATCATTGAGAGACTCTGTGGGAAAGATAACATGTACCAGAAAAATGAAGGCAACAATGCGTAATGATGTTGATCAAAGAGTCATGGTTTATTTTGAGGACATTTCTTAAAATTCAACATTGCAGGCAGATAATGGATCAACAATGAGGTTTGCTTCAGTAAATTCAATTGCTAGGTATTTTTAATAAAAGGAGGCATCTCTGCTCCGAAAGTAAACATATTGGCAGCACAGGTGCAGACACAGACAGAAGAGGGCAAGGACAGTGTATGTGCCTTTTGAAGTCCAGTAGCTAATCATGCTGCACCTCTTAATGTGTTTGTGACAGAAACTGCTTGCCACTCTGCCGGTAGAAGTGCCTACCATACCTCTTGGGCTCTTGCATGCCTGCACAGGTTGCACCAATGATATGTACTCTTTTGTACCTGCAGATTTAACTGAACTGGAGCCCTGCAATTGAGAAGTAAGATTTGGTTGGCACAAAGTCTGGCCACAATGAGCGTCAACATCTATACTGTTCCATCAGAGCTGACCTCTGCTGTCACAGAATAGGAAAGGCGGCTGCAACATTCAATTGCAATTTATCTTGTGTTGTCCAGTAATGGACAACCACTTTAATTACACTTCAGAAACTGTGCTTAGCTATTGGAAATTATCAATAACATTACTTTAAAAAAATGCACAAAAAATGCAAAAAAAAGTTTCTGGTAAATAAAAGCCTAAAAAAAATTATATACTGTATATTTTTTGTATTTGTAGAATAAAAAAAAATGTTGAAAAATCCGCTGTGTCCTCAATGCTAAATTTAGCCTTGTCCTTCTTCCCCTGCACTGTATATAAACAGGCAGGTGGAAATTCTTCTTTGTGAACTGCTAAGAAGTCATATCCGAAAGTGCTGGCACCCTTGAAATTGTTCCCGAAAATATAGTATTTCTCCCAGAAAATTCTTGCAATTATTTTTGCAAATTATTACACGTTTTCCTATGCATATTTGTGACAATTCAGCATTTTATCTTAATTAACCAGATGTCTATTTTCAGTAAGCCAGGAGAAATAGACTCATCTATATGTTAACTTTTGAATTTATGTGTTTCTTTCTTGTTGGTCAAAAGTCTGAAATGTTAACTCTTCTTGTAGGTTGAATTAATATTCGTAAATGAACGAATGGTTGTTGTTTACCTCTTTATATCAGCTCCTACAGTTTATTGTACTGTTATTTTTGCAAAATAGGAATGCAGGGTCACTGAACAATGATGTTTACCAATATAATAATAATAATAATAATCTTTATTTATATAGCGCCAACATATTCCGCAGCGCTTTACAGTTTAACAGTTTCAAACACAACAGTCATGGGTAACAATGTTAACAATACAATAATAAAGCAAAAAAAGACAAAATAAGATGACCCTGCTCATGAGAGCTTACAATCTACAATGAGGTGGGGACATACAAAGTACAGGTGTGTATTTACAATGATGTATTTACAAAGATGGTCCAGCCATCTTCAGGGGGTGGGGGTAGATGGAGATAGTGAATGGGCTACACACACACAAACATAAAATGAGTTTGATTAGGCAATGTGATAGGCCGCTCTGAACAAATGAGTTTTGAGCGAGCGCCTAAAACTATGCAAGCTGTGGATGGTTCTAATTTCTTGGGGTAGAGCATTCCAGAGGATTGCCACAGCACGGGAGAAGTCTTGGAGTCAGGAGTGGGAGGTACAGATTAGTGCAGAGGTTAGTCGAAAGTCGTTTGCAGAGCGCAGTGGTCGGCTAGGCCGATAGACAGAAATGAGGGAGGAGATGTAAGGGGGTGCCGCACTGTGGAGAGCTTTGTGGGTGAGAACAAGTGCTTTGAATTGTATCCTGTAATGAATGGGCAGCCAGTGTAATGACTGGCGAAGAGCGGACACGTCCGAGTAACGATTAGCTAGATGGACAACCCTGGCTGCCGCATTAAGGAAAGACTGGGGAGGGGAAAGTCGGTTGAGGGGGAGGCCAATTAATAGAGCATTACAGTAGTCCAGACGGGAGTGGATTAGGGCGACAGTGAGAGTTTTTGTTGTCTCCATGGTGAGAAAAGGGCGGATTCTAGAGATGTTCTTTAGGTGTAAGCGGCACGAGCGGGCAAGAGATTGTATGTGGGAGGTGAAGGAGAGATCCGAGTCAAACATAACACCCAGACAGCGTGCCTGCTGCCGGGGTGTTATTATGGTGTCACCCAATATGTTGACTACACATTGCATCGGGATATGCAGTTTGTTGACTTGCAAACATATAAGGATAAACTATAAATAATCAAACCAAGTGGGATGATCCCTGGTCCATGCGGTTTTAGCTTGAGGATTAGAGCACGCACTGACCTTGGGTCTCTACAACGTTAACCCCTTCATGACCCAGCCTATTTTGGCCTTAATGACCTTGCAGTTTTTTGCAATTCTGACCAGTGTCCCTTTATGAGGTAATAACTCAGGAACGCTTCAACGTATCCTAGCGATTCTGAGATTGTTTTTTTGTGACATATTGGGCTTTATGATAGTGGTAAATTTAGGTCGATAATTTCTGAGTTTATTTGTGAAAAAAACGGAAATTTGGCGAAAATTTTGAAAATTTCGCAATTTTCACATTTTTAATTTTTATTCTGTTAAACCAGAGAGTTATGTGACACAAAATAGTTAATAAATAACATTTCCCACATGTCTACTTTACATCAGCACAATTTTGGAAAAACATTTTTTTTTTTTGCTAGGAAGTTATAAGGGTTAAAATTTGACCAGTGATTTCTCATTTTTACAACAAAATTTACAAAACCATTTTTTTTAGGGACCACCTCACATTTGAAGTCATTTTGAGGGTTCTATATGGCTGAAAATACCCAAAAGTTACACCATCCTAAAAACTGCACCCCTCAAGGTGCTCAAAACAACATTCAAGAAGTTTATTAACCCTTCAGGTGTTTCACAACAGCAGAAGCAACATGGAAGGAAAAAATGAACATTTAACTTTTTAGTCACAAAAATGATTTTTAGCAACAATTTTGTTATTCTCCCAAGGCTAAAAGGAGAAACTGGACAACGAACGTTGTTGTCCAATTTGTCCTGAGTACGCTGATACCTCATATGTGCGGGTAAACCACTGTTTGGGCGCCCGGCAGGGCTCGGAAGGGAAGGAGCGCCATTTGACTTTTTGAATGAAAAATTGGCTCCAATCTTTAGCGGACACCATGTCGCGTTTGGAGAGCCCCCGTGTGCCTAAACATTGGAGCTCCCCCACAAGTGACCCCATTTTGGAAACTAGACCCCCCAAGGAACTTATCTAGAAGCATAGTGAGCACTTTAAACCCTCAGGTGCTTCACAAATTGATCCGTAAAAATGAAAAAGTACTTTTTTTTCACACAAAATTTCTTTTAGCCTCAATTTTTTCATTTTCACATGGGCAACAGGATAAAATGGATCCTAAAATTTGTTGGGCAATTTCTTCTGAGTACGCCGATACCTCATGTGTGGGGGTAAACCACTGTTTGGGTGCACGGCAAGGCTCGGAAGGGGAGGCGTGCCATTTGACTTTTTGAATGGAAAATTAGCTCCAATCTTTAGCGGACACCATGTCACGTTTGGAGAGCCCCTGTGTGCCTAAACATTGGAGCTCCCCTACAAGTGACCCCATTTTGGAAACTAGACCCCCCAAGGAACTTATCTAGATGCATAGTGAGCACTTATAACCCCCAGGTGCTTCACAGAAGTTTATAACGCAGAGCCGTGAAAATAAAAAATAATTTTTCTTTCCTCAAAAATGATTTTTAGCCCAGAATTTTTTATTTTCCCAAGGGTAATAGGAGAAATTGGACCCCAAATGTTGTTGTCCAGTTTGTCCTGAGTACGATGATACCCCATATGTGGGGGTAAACCACTGTTTGGGCGCACGGCAGGGCTCGGAAGGGAAGGCATGCCATTTGGCTTTTTGAATGGAAAATTAGCTCCAATCATTAGCGGACACCATGTCGCGTTTGAAGAGCCCCTGTGTGCCTAAACATTAGAGCTCCCACACAAGGTTACCCCATTTTGGAAACTAGACCTCCCAAGGAACTAATCTAGATGTGTGGTGAGCACTTTGAACCCCCAAGTGCTTCACAGAAGTTTATAACGCAGAGCCATGAAAATAAAAAATAATTTTTCTTTTCTCAAAAATGATTTTTTAGCCCACAATTTTTTATTTTCCCAAGGGTAACAGGAGAAATTGGACCCAATAGTTGTTGTCCAGTTTCTCCTGAGTACGCTGATACCCCATATGTGGGGGTAAACCACTGTTTGGGCACATGCCGGGGTTCGGAAGGGAAGTAGTGACGTTTTGAAATGCAGACTTTGATGGAATGCTCTGCGGGTGTCAGGTTGCGTTTGCAGAGCCCCTGATGTGCCTAAACAGTAGGAACTCCCCACAAGTGACTCCATTTTGGAAACTAGACCCCCAAGGGAACTTATCTAGATGTGTGATGAGCACTTTGAACCCCCAAGTGCTTCACAGAAGTTTACAACGCAGAGCCGTGAAAATAAAAAATCATTTTTCTTTCCTCAAAAAAGATGTTTTAGCAAGCAATTTTTTATTTTCACAAGGGTAACAGGAGAAATTGGGCCTCAAAATTTGTTGCCCAGTTTGTTGTGAGTATGCTGGTACCCCATATGTGGGGGTAAACCACTGTTTGGGCGTACGTCAGGGCTCGGAAGGGAAGTAGTGACATTTGAAATGCAGACTTTGATGGAATGGTCTGCGGGCATCACGTTGCATTTGCAGAGCCCCTGATGTGCCTAAACAGTAGAAACACCCCACAAGTGACTCCATTTTGGAAACTCGACCCCCCAAGGAACTTATCTAGATGTGTGGTGAGCACTTTCAACCCCCAAGTGCTTCACAGAAGTTTATAATGCAGAGCCGTGAAAATAAAAAATAATTATTCTTTCCTCAAAAAATTATGTTTTAGCAAGTAATTTTTTATTTTTGCAAGGGTAACAGGAGAAATTGGACCCCAACAGCTGTTGCCCAGTTTGTCCTGAGTACGCTGGTACCCCATATGTGGGGGTAAACCACTGTTTGGGTGCACGTCGGGGCTTGGAAGGGAGGGAGCACCATTTGACTTTTTGAACGCAAGATTGGCTGGAATCAATGGTGGCGCCATGTTGCGTTTGGAGACCCCTGATGTGCCTAAACAGTGGAAACCCCTCAATTCTAACTTCAACACAAACCCCAACACACCCCTAATCCTAATCCCAACTGTAGCCATAACCCTAATCACAACCCTAACCCCAACACACCCCTAACCACAACCCTAAACCCAACACACCCGTAACCCTAATTCCAACCCTAACCCTAATCCTAACCCTAATCCCAACCCTAACCCTAATCCCAACCCTAACCACAACTGTAACCCCAACACACCCCTAACCCTATCTGTAACCCTAACCACAAGCCTAATCTTAACACTATTTCCAACCCTAGCCCTAATTCCAACCCTAACTCTCATTCCAACCCTAACCCTAAGGCTATGTGCCCACGTTGCGGATTTGTGTGAGATTTTTCCGCACGATTTTTGAAAAATCTGCAGGTAAAAGGCATTGCGTTTTACCTGCGGATTTACAGCGGATTTCCAGTGTTTTTTTGTGCAGATTTCACCTGCGGATTCCTATTGAGGAACAGGTGTAAAACGCTGCGGAATCCGCACAAAGAATTGACATGCTGCGGAAAATACAATGCAGCGTTTCTGCACGGAATTTTCCGCACCATGGGCACAGCGGATTTGGTTTTCCATAGGTGTACATGGTACTGTAAACCTGATGGAAAACTGCTACGAATTCGCAGCGGCCAATCCGCTGCGGATCCGTGGCCAGTCCGCTGCAGATCCGCGGCCAATCCGCTGCGGATCCGTGGCCAATCCGCTGCGGATCCGCGGCCAATCCGCTGCGGATCCGTAGCCAAATCCGCACTGTGTGCACATGCCATAACCCTAACCCTAACCCTACCCCTAACCCTAACCCTAGTTCTAACCCTAACCCTAGTGGAAAAAGAAAAAAAATATTTTCTTTATTTCATTATTGTCCCTACCTATGGGGGTGATAAAGGGGGGGGTTATTTATTATTTTTTTCTTTCGATCGCTGTGATAGAACCTATCACAGCGATCAAAATGTACTTGCAACGAATCTGCCGGCCGGCATTTTGGAAGATGGCGGCGCCCATGGAGAAGACGGATGCACACCGGGAGCCTGTTATGGATCCCAATGGCTAGGGGATCGCACTGGACAAGCAAAAAATAACTCAAATAACGGACGAGCTCTAGGGTGATGGAACCTGGGCTGACCGCTGCCCTACTCCTGACAAACACAACTAGAAATAGCCAGGGAGCGAGCCTACGTTGATTCTAGACGCCTCGCGCCAGCCTAAGAGCTAACTAGCACTGCAGAGAAAATAAAGACCTAACTTGCCTCCAGAGAAATAAACCCCAAAGGTATAGTTGCCCCCCACATGTATTGACGGTGAAAATGAGAGGAAGGCACGCACATAGATATGAAAATAGAGTTAGCAAAACGAGGCCCGCTATAACTAGAAAGCAGAAGGATACAAAAGGGGTCTGAGCGGTCAGCAAAAAACCCTAATCAAAAACCATCCTGAGATTACAAGCACCCATGTGCCAACTCATGGCACATGGGGAGCACCTCAGCCCACTAGAGCTTCCAACTAGCATAGAGTAATATTTAGCAAGCTGGACAAAAAACAAAACAACTGAAAAGCATAACTTAGCTTATCCTGAGAGATCTGGAAGCAGGTAGTCAGAACCAAACTGAGCACATCTGAATACATTGATAGCCGGCAAGGGAATGACAGGAAAGCCAGGTTAAATAGGAAACACCCAGCCTCAGATGGACAGGTGGAAACCAGAGACCGCAACCCACCAAAGTCACCCAGTACCAGTTGTAACCACCAGAGGGAGCCCAAAAACAGAATCCACAACAGTACCCCCCCCTTGAGGAGGGGTCACCGAACCCTCACGAGAACCCCCAGGGCGATCAGGATGAGCTCTTTGGAAGGCGCGGACCAAATCAGTCGCATGAACATCAGAGGCGACCACCCAGGAATTATCCTCCTGACCATAACCCTTCCACTTAACCAAATACTGGAGTTTACGTCTGGAAACACGAGAATCCAAGATCTTCTCAACAACATACTCCAATTCTCCCTCCACCAGCACCGGAGCAGGAGGCTCAACCGAAGGAACAACGGGCACCTCATACCTCCGCAATAACGACCGATGGAACACGTTATGAATAGAAACGATGCTGGGAGATCCAAACGAAAAGATACAGGGTTAAGAATCTCCAAGATCTTATAAGGACCGATGAACCGAGGCTTGAACTTGGGAGAAGAGACCTTCATAGGGACAAAACGAGAAGACAACCACACCAAGTCCCCAACACGAAGTCAGGGACCCACGCGGCGACGGCGATTAGCAAACTGCTGAGCCTTCTCCTGAGACAACTTCAAATTGTCCACCACCTGATTCCAAATCTGATGTAGCCTGTCCACCACCACGTCCACTCCAGGACAATCCGAAGGCTCCACCTGACCAGAGGAAAAACGAGGATGAAACCCCGAATTACAAAAGAAAGGAGAAACCAAAGTAGCAGAACTAGCCCGATTATTAAGGGCAAATTCGGCCAGTGGCAAAAAGGCAACCCAGTCATCTTGATCAGCAGAAACAAAACACCTTAAATAAGTTTCCAAGGTCTGATTAGTTCGCTCCGTCTGGCCATTCGTCTGAGGATGGAATGCAGACGAGAAAGACAAATTAATGCCCATCTTAGCACAAAACGTCCGCCAAAATCTAGACACAAACTGGGATCCCCTGTCAGAAACGATATTCTCCGGAATCCCATGCAAACGAACCACGTTCTGAAAAAATAAAGGGACCAACTCAGAGGAGGAAGGCAACTTAGGCAAGGGTACCAAATGAACCATCTTAGAAAAGCGGTCACACACAACCCAGATAACGGACATTTTCTGTGAGACAGGGAGATCTGAAATAAAATCCATGGAAATGTGCGTCCAAGGCCTCTTCGGGATAGGCAAGGATAACAACAACCCACTGGCCCGAGAACAGCAAGGCTTAGCCCGAGCACACACTTCACAAGACTGCACGAAGGTGCGCACATCCCTTGACAAGGAAGGCCACCAAAAAGACCTGGCCACCAAGTCTCTAGTACCAAATATTCCCGGATGACCAGCCAACACAGAAGAATGGACCTCGGAGATGACTCTACTGGTCCAATCATCTGGAACAAACAGTCTTTCTGGTGGACAACGATCAGGTTTATCCGCCTGAAACTCCTGCAATGCACGACGCAAGTCTGGGGAGACGGCGGACAATATTACCCCATCCCTAAGGATACCAGTAGGCCCAGAGTCTCCAGGAGAGTCAGGCACAAAACTCCTGGAAAGAGCATCTGCCTTCACATTCTTTGAACCTGGCAGGTATGAAACCACAAAATTGAAACGAGAAAAAAACAACGACCAACGAGCCTGTCTAGGATTCAGACGCCTGGCAGACTCAAGGTAAATCAGATTTTTGTGATCAGTCAAGACCACCACACGATGTCTAGCACCCTCAAGCCAATGACGCCACTCCTCAAATGCCCACTTCATGGCCAAAAGCTCCCGATTACCCACATCATAATTGCGCTCGGCGGGCGAGAATTTTCTAGAAAAGAATGCACATGGCTTCATCACCGAGCCATCGGAACTTCTCTGTGACAAAACCGCCCCCGCTCCAATCTCGGAAGCATCAACCTCAACCTGAAAAGGAAGTGAAACATCTGGTTGACATAACACAGGAGCAGAAGAAAACCGGCGCTTAAGTTCCTGAAAGGCCTCCACAGCCGTAGGAGACCAATTAGCAACATCAGCACCCTTTTTAGTCAAATCAGTCAAAGGTTTAACAACACTGGAAAAATTAGCAATGAACCGACGATAAAAATTAGCAAAACCCAAGAACCTCTGAAGACTCTTAACAGATGTAGGTTGTGTCCAGTCACAAATCGCCTGAACCTTGACGGGATCCATCTCAATAGTAGAAGGAGAAAAAATGTACCCCAAAAAAGAAATCTTCTGGACTCCGAAGAGACATTTCGAGCCCTTCACAAACAGAGAATTGGCCCGCAGGACTTGAAACACCTTCCTGACCTGTAGAACATGAGACTCCCAGTCATCAGAAAACACCAAAATATCATCTAAATACGCAATCATAAACTTATCCAGATATTCACGGAAAATATTGTGCATAAAGGACTGAAAGACTGAAGGAGCATTAGAAAGTCCAAAAGGCATTAGCAAATACTCAAAATGGCCCTCACGCGTATTAAATGCGGTTTTCCACTCATCACCCTGCTTTATCCGCACAAGATTATATGCACCGCGAAGATCTATCTTAGTGAACCACCTAGCCCCCTTAATGCGAGCAAACAAATCAGTCAATAATGGCAATGGATACTGATATTTGACTGTAATCTTATTCAGAAGGCGATAATCTATACAAGGCCTCAGGGAACCATCTTTTTTAGCCACGAAAAAAAAAACTGCTCCCAGAGGGGACAAAGATGGACGAATATGTCCCTTTTCCAAGGACTCCTTAATATAATTCCGCATAGCAGTATGCTCTGGCACTGACAGATTAAATAAACGACCCTTAGGGAACTTACTGCCAGGAATTAATTCTATAGCACAGTCACAATCCCTATGAGGAGGGAGCGAATTGAGCTTAGGCTCCTCAAAAACATCCCGATAGTCAGACAAAAACGCAGGGACCTCAGAAGGAGTAGATGAAGCGATTGAAATCAGAGGTGCATCATCATGAACCCCCTGACATCCCCAGCTTAACACAGACATTGTTTTCCAATCCAGGACTGGATTATGAGTTTGTAACCATGGCAGACCAAGCACTAGTACATCATGTAAATTATACAGTAAAAGGAAGCGAATCACCTCCTGATGAACGGGAGTCATGCGCATGGTCACTTGTGTCCAGTACTGCGGTTTATTCATAGCCAATGGTGTAGAGTCAATTCCCTTCAAAGGAATAGGAACTTCCAGAGGCTCCAGACTAAAACCACAGCGTCTGGCAAATGACCAATCCATAAGACTCAGGGCAGCGCCCGAATCCACATAGGCATCGACGGAAATGGATGACAGTGAACAAATCAGAGTTACAGACAAAATGAACTTAGACTGCAGAGTACTAATGGCAAAAGATTTATCAACCTTTTTTGTGCGTTTAGAGCATGCTGATATAACATGAGCTGAATCACCACAATAAAAACACAATCCGTTTTTCCGCCTATAATTTTGCCGTTCACTTCTGGACTGAATTCTATCACATTGCATAGTCTCAGGTGCCTGTTCAGAAGACACCGCCATCTGGTGCACAGGTTTGCGCTCCCGCAAACGCCGATCAATCTGAATGGCCATAGTCATAGACTCATTCAGACCTGTAGGCGCAGGGAACCCCACCATAATATCCTTAATGGCCTCAGAAAGACCATCTCTGAAGTTTGCAGCCAGGGCGCACTCATTCCACTGAGTAAGTACCGACCATTTCCGAAATTTTTGACAATATACTTCCGCTTCATCATGCCCCTGAGAGAGGGCTAATAAAGCCTTTTCAGCCTGAATCTCCAGGTTAGGTTCCTCATAGAGCAATCCCAGTGCCAGAAAAAACGCATCCACACTGAGCAATGCAGGATCCCCTGGTGCCAATGCAAATGCCCAATTCTGAGGGTCGCCCCGCAGGAAAGATATTACAATCTTGACCTGCTGAGCAGGGTCTCCAGAGGAGCGAGATTTCAAAGAAAGAAACAATTTGCAATTGTTCCTGAAATTCAGGAAGGTAGATCTATCTCCAGAAAAAAACTCTGGAATAGGAATTCTAGGTTCAGACATAGGAGTGTGAACAACAAAATCCTGTATGTTTTGAACTTTTGCAGCGAGATTATTCAGGCTGGAAGCCAAACTCTGGACATCCATATTAAACAGCTAAGGTCAGAGCCATTCAAGGGTTAAGAGGAGGTAAGAAGCAGCTAGACAGCAATTAAAGGCTAGGCAGCAAAACTCTGAGGGGAAAAAAAATAAAAAATTTCCCTTCAACACTTCTTTTTCTCCTGCTTCAGCCCAAACAATTAACACTTTGTGGGCCGGCTATACTGTTATGGATCCCAATGGCTAGGGGATCGCACTGGACAAGCAAAAAATAACTCAAATAACGGACGAGCTCTAGGGTGATGGAACCTGGGCTGACCGCTGCCCTACTCCTGACAAACACAACTAGAAATTGCCAGGGAGCGTGCCTACGTTGATTCTAGACGCCTCGCGCCAGCCTAAGAGCTAACTAGCACTGCAGAGAAAATAAAGACCTAACTTGCCTCCAGAGAAATAAACCCCAAAGGTATAGTTGCCCCCCACATGTATTGACGGTGAAAATGAGAGGAAGGCACGCACATAGATATGAAAATAGAGTTAGCAAAACGAGGCCCGCTATAACTAGAAAGCAGAAGGATACAAAAGGGCGATCGTAGCCACGGGGGGGTGAAGTACCACTCCCCCGTCCCTGCAGATCGGGTGAAATTGGAGTTAACCCTTTCACCCGCTCTGCAGGGATGCGATCATTCCATGACGCCACATAGGCGTCATGGGTCGGATTGGCACCGACTTTCATGACGCCTACGTGGCGTCAAAGGTCGGGAAGGGGTTAATGAAAAAAGCAAAAACAGAAAAACGGCAAATTAAACATAATTTCACCTAAAAAAATGGGAAAGACAAAATTGTTGGCACCTTTCCAATATTGTTGGTAAATAACTGTTTCAAGCTTGTGATGCTTGCTCAAACTTACCTGTGGCAAATATCAGGTGTGGGCAATATGAAAATCACACCTGAGAGCAGATAAAAAGGGGAGAAATGGTCTTAATCTTTGCATTGTGTGTATGAAGAACAGAAAGAGGAGAAGATAACTGTCTGAGGACTTCAGAACCAAAACTGTTGAAAAATATCAAAAACCTCAAGTTAAAAATTCAATCTCCAGAGATTTTGATATTCCTCTGTCCACAGAGCGCAACCTAATCAAGATGATTACAACTAGTGGTGACTCATCACTGATGAGCGAGTATACTCATTGCTCGGGTTTTCCCAAGCACGCTCGGGTGACCTCCAAGTATTTGTTATTTCTCGGAGATATAGTTTTCATCACCTCAGTTGCATGATTTACAGCTTCCAGATACGCTGAATACATGTGGGAATTCCCTAACAAACAGGCATTCCTCATATGTATTCAGCGTATTTGGAAGCCGTAAATCATGCAACTGAGGTGATGAAAACTATATCTCCGAGCAATAACAAATACTCGGAGGTCACCCGAGCAGCAACGAGTACACTCGCTCATCACTAGTTACAATCACTAATGGCACTGTAGATATTCTCAATGTATAAGGAAGGCAGAGAAAAAGTGATGAACGGTTGTAATGCAGGATAGTCTGGATAGTGGATAAGCAGCCCTAATCAAGTTCCAAAACAAATTCAAGCTGTCCTACAGGCTCAGGGTTCATCAGTGTCAACACGAACTGTCAACATTTGATTGAGAAGAAATGCTATGGAAGGAAACCTGGGAGGACACCACTGCTAACACAGAGACTTAAATAAGCTAGACTGCAGCTTGCCAAAATGTATGCAAGTAAGCTTAAAGCCTTCTGGGAAAGCATCTTGTGAACAGATGAGTTGAAGATAGAACTTTTTGGTAAAGCACATCATTTTCCTGTTGATGTTTACCAAAACCAGTATGAGGCCTGCAAAGAAAAAATAAGGGTATGTGCACACATTGCGGATCTGCAGCGGTTCTTGCCATGCAGAAACGCTGCAGATCCGCAAGTGACTTACAGTACAATGTAAATCAATAAGAAAAAAAAAAGGTTTGTTCTAATGGTGCGGAAAATTCTGTGCGGAAACGCTGCGGATTAAAAGAAGTAGCATGTCACTTCTTTTTTGCGGATCTGCAGCGTTTTTGTACCTATTCCATTATAGAAATCTGCAGGGGTAAAAAACGCAGTAAATCCACACAAAATCCACAGAAAATCCGCACAAAAAATGCGTCAAATCTGCACCTGCGTTTTCTGCCAAGAGATGCAGAATCCGCACCAAAAATTCCAAAGCCTAATCCGCAATGTGTGCACATAGCCTAAGGCTATAAAAACATGATACAAACGCTTAAAAAATGCATACATATGCATCCCATTATTTGTAATGCATTCCGTAATTTTTGTGCATATGTTGTGTTTTTTCCCGTGAAAAAAGCGCATTACGGTAAAAAACGCAGCATGTTCATTAATTTTGCGGGTTTTTTGTGGATTTGCCACTTAATTATTGCATTGGGAACCTCCGGAAAAAACCTAAAAAATCCGCAAAAAAAACGCGAGAAAAACGAGAAAAAAAACACATGCGGATTTCTTGCAGAAAATGTCTGGTTTTGTTCAGGAAATTTCTGCAAGAAATCCTGACGTGTGCACATAGCCTAACAGTTCCTACATTAAAATATATAGTTGTTTTGCCATTTCTGGCACTTGATGCCTTGACTGGGTACAAGACATCATGAAATCTCAAGATTAGATATAAGTGATCTTATTCGGGAAAAGCCAATCTCAAAGTGTGCACGAACATTGCATATTCAGATTCTGCATATTCCTCAAAAAAGGAAAAATTTTAGTTTCCACTAATGCTTTTGTTAAGACTTTAGCTAGGACAGTGGTTCTGTATGATGAGCTGGGGGACGTCTTTGATGAAGTGAACAGGTGCGGAAAGGTCAAAGGAGTGGCATACTGTTTTTTTTTAATTAACTTAATGTGTGGAGATTCTGGTAGCCAATCAGGGTGCAGAAACCATCCACAACTTCCAAACACATGGACTTTTGTCATTGGCTACTGATGTCACATAACTATCTCTATATAAAAGCAGACATGTGGCTTCGGTGCCATTTTGGGACTGTAACAGGGTATAGTGAGGCTGCTGCTGCAAGTATTACAGATAGTTAATCAGTTTATTGTCAGCTAGTTCAGATAGATAGGATTCTGTATCAAATCGACCTTCCAGCTTATCAGTCCTTTGTGCTAATTGTTTGGTCCCATCACCAGTCCACATTTTTGAGCATCTAAACCATTTGTGCTAATTGTGCGATGCAGCCAAATGTCCATAGTTCAGCATCTAAATCCTTTGTGCTAATTCTACTGAACAAACACCGGCTTGTCCTATCCAAAGATGACTGACAACATCTGTTAATGGATGGGCTACTCGACTCCCTTGTACGCCTTGAAGATGAGTGCCAGAAAGAGTATGTGCTCCAGATGATTTGAAGCGGTGCATTAAGTGGCCTCTCCTCCTCTTCCTCCACCTTAACATCACACGCAGAACAGTCCTCCTTGATTCTGCCTGGGTCACAACTCTCCAACTGCCCAACTGACTGAGGAGAATGACAGATGGGTGAGTCTGCATAGCTGTTCACACATTCTATTCCATGGGCATCAGACGTCTGCTCCAAAGATTCACAGACTTAAGAGGAGGAAAGCATTTGCACTAATGCCTAATTTTTTTTTCAATTGGATCTGAGGCCGGACGAAGTAAGGTCCGAGCAGAATCCATGCCTTTATCACAAGATGTTAACCACCGGGGGTGGAGATGATCCTGATGAGACTCATGTAGCTGAGGAGCACGCGGACTGTACTGTGCTGTCAGGGCAGGGAGAGAAAGAGGGTAACTCTCAGGGCAATGAGCAGGAGAACAGAGAGGATGATGAGGTTGTAGATCCCACTTGGTGTGAACTCAGAGGCATGCAGCTGAGTAGCTCAGCAGAGGAGGAAGATGAGGATGTTACATTGCGGCTATCGGCATAGACAATGAGTGTTGCAACCATGACAAGCACTGCATCCTCAACCACAACTCTGGCTGTCGCCAGCAGTGGTCACGGGTCAGCAGTTCACAGAGGCAGCTAAGGTTGCCTAGCTTGGGACCTTGAGACAGCAAAGGATCACCCAACCCACATTATTTGCCAACTTTGTCAAAAACGACTCAGTAGATACAAAAATTCCAATATTTTGACTACTACATGCATGAACCAGCATATGTGCGATCAACATGCGTTAGTCTGGGAATCTCACTGCGCTAAAATATGGCCTAGCGGGCCTCGTCAACCACCCACTGTCCCCTCAATGGCATCTGCTGCTTCTTCCTCCTCAGTCACCGTGGTAAGAGTTCACACACAGGTCTCCAATCACAGAACCTCCACTTGTTTACCCGATACAATCAGGGTGAGTGAGAGCCTGTCAGCTGTTACAAAAGTGGACATGCCTGCCGTTTTTGACATATCTCAGACACCAAGCACACCACATCTTTCTCAATCCACCATAACATCTCTGCCTTCACCTCACTGACAATCCAGCAGATTGTCTACTCCACCCTCTCAGCACAGCAGCAAGTCCGCGGTCAAGCAATTGTTTCCTCCTACAAATGGCCAAGCTAAGAGCTTGAATGTCACCATCTCTGTTGGCCACAAAAATGCTGCCTTTCTGTGGATACAGACTATTTCCAAAATCTGCCATCCCAATACCCCAGGACTAGTTGCCCAGTCGCCATTACTTCTCTTAGCGAGCTGTACCTGCGCTACACCAGCATGTCGCAGACACCATCATCCATTCCTTGAAAATATGTATGTCTGACTGGGTGCATTTCACCACTGACACCTGGTCAAGCAAGCATGGCCAGGGATGTTACATCTCACTGACTGGGCACTTAGTGATTCTGGTGGTTGTGGGGGCAGGCAGGGAAGGGGCTGCTCCACAAGTCTTGGAATCCCCAAGGCTTGCAGGAAAAACCTTGCTATCTAACCCTTCCTCCACCTGTGCCCTCAACCTCTCCAGTAAGGATACACACATCCCAACAGCACAGAGAAAGTCTGTCCCACCTCTGTACTGCGCAGCCAGGGCTCACTATAATCACCGTAATCAGGCAGTGTTTATATTATTATGCATTGGAGATTGCAGTCACACAGCTCAAACGTTGTGGACAGCTTTCCAGGCAGAGTTTGAGCAATGGCTGTCTTCACTGAACCTGGAGCCAGGGAAGGCCACGTACGACAACAGTGCGAACCTGGTGGCAGCCATTCACCAGGGAAACGTCACACACATGCCTTGCATGGCTCACATCCTCTACCTTATGGTACAACAATTTTTTCCACTATCCTAGCCTGCATGCGCTGATGTAGAAATCATGGTCGCTGTGTGCTCACTTTCCCCATTTGAACCCGCAAGTCATTAACTACAGAGGTATTTCAGCCTACCAGTTGACCGGTTAACTGGTTGATATGCAATGTGCCGACACAGTGGAATTCCACTCTGCGCATGTTGCAGTGACTGTGGCAGCAATGATGAGCTCTGGTGCAGTATGCTCTTTTGAAAAGCCGGGGGCAAATCAAGTGCAGATGTGGTGCAAATCATGCTTGCGGAGTGGGCACAGAGGAATGACCTCTGCACCCTTCTGTTCAGTTTCAAAATGACTACTTTGATGGTTATTGCTGACTATGCCATCATCATCATCATCACTATTTTGGTTATCTACATGCTGGAGCACACTCTGAATAGTCTGTGGCAGGAGGTGATGGTCCCAAAGGAAGAGGAGGAAGCAGAAGAGGATGCGAAAGGGATAACAATGTTTTTAAGTTCTGGACTACCATCGCACAGGCAAGTGCCATGAGCAATTACTGGGGGATCATGGTACCAGACAAACTGTTAGGGAAGGTGAAGGAGCTGAGGAAAATGAGGAGGAAGAGGTGATGGGTACGCAGCAGTCAGGAGGTGAAGATGATAATGATCCCCTCTCTGTTGTCAGTGGTTCGAGGGGGGTGATGGTGGAAGCCACCTTGCGTGTTACCTCACCACCGACAAACCATGGTATTGGACCTCATTGGAGCACCTGACACGTTCTTGCTGCACTATCTGTAACATGATGCCCCTATTGTTAGGATTATAAATAGTGCAGACTACTGGGTTGCTGTTTTGTTAGATCCACGGTACAAGAGTAAATATTGCAAGATGGTTCCCCCGCTGGAAAGGGAAAAGAGAATTGCACATGCTGGAGTATCGAAACATGCTTGTATCCAATCTTAAGAGTGGTTTTCCCCAATACAGCAGTGAGGCACACAGTGTGCATCACAGTTCCAGACCTCCAACCCCGGGAATGTTGAGTCGTCAAAAACATTAGCAGCAGCATTGTAAGTGGCAGAAGCAATTTCTGTGAGTCGTTTCACATATTTTTTCAACCAGCCCATGCACTGGCAGAACAGAGTACAAGTCTGATATGTTGTGAAGGAATGGAGAGGATGTGCAGGAGTATCTCAAGCTCAATATCAATGCCATCGGTGGGGTTTGGATGCGTTTGCATTTTTGTCTTCAAAAATGTTAGCGTGGTCTGAGCTTGCCTGTCATGCCTTGGAGATGTTGTCATGCCCAGAAACCAGGATAAGCGCATCCGGAAGAAAAAAGACTAGACCAATGATGGTATGCACACCCATGAATCATACAAAAAATCAACCAATTTTAATAACACCTCAAAAAAGACACACATAGAATAAAACCATTTAAAAATGCCTGAATAGAGGACCAATAGCCCTCACCCCTAGGTACAAAATACATAATACAGCATAACCATAATATGAATTATTGCCAATCCAAATGAAATGATATACTTGGTTATATGTATACAGAAATATATATATATATAGTCTCATGTTCCCGGGTATGATGTCTCAAACGGCGCAAAGATATGCCAACATATTGTATAATACATGCAAGGCAAAAAAGAATTAAATGGGAACATATAATTCACTAAAGTCACACATGGATATTATAGTAATCCCATATATTGAACATACCAGTTTGTAGTGTTATATTAGCATGCTCAGTGCCCCAACACACATATACCAAAGAATAATCATACCGGTATGCCCATCACAATATATGCTTAAGCTATGTATCCAGGTCCCAACCAGATATAGAGCAGGCCACCCGAGATCATTTGAGGGGTATACTGCCAGTCAAGAGACCCCCATCCCCAGGATAAGCGCATCCAGCTGTCCCCTGAAAGTGTAGACTTCCTAACTTTCATCAAGATGAACAAGTCATGGATTTCCAATCACTTTGGCACCCCAGTCGCAGATTGGGCAGACAAGACAATGGTGTTTAGTGTACAGAATTAATCTCGCATTATTACAGTCTGTGACATCTTGGTTGTGGCTTCTGTGGCTAATACTGCAGATGTTACTGACAATTTTTGAAATATGGAGACTACAAGTTGGGTCTCCATCTGATGGGTTGCCTGTAGTGGAAGAGGTCTCAGAGCCCCAGTATACTATTACTTCTGTGGGTCAATTAATGCCACTTTTCCTGGTGTCTGCCCCTAACTTTGGGAAATGTTTGGACTCCAAGTTGGGTCTCCTTCATCTGTGCTGCCTGTAGCAGTAGGGCTCCCAGACCAGCAGGCCTGCACTTACTTTCAGGCAACTACCCATGTTATCTTTGTGTGGCAGTGAGGGGGATCATATGCGAGGATCAATATGTTTCCCCCAGGATGTGCATAAAAGCCTATTAAACCTGCTGGAATGCATTGCAGTCACAGATATAGCTGTGGCTGCAGTGCAAAATAAAAGTAAATGTGGACCTGGACGAGTTCGCATCTCGGCTTCAGGAAAATGGCCGCCGCAATCTCCATCTGCGCACGCGCGGCATCCCGCAGTCATTTTCCTGAAGCCCCGGGAAGGCGAGCGCTACCATCTGCGCACGGGCGGCCTCAGGAAGATGGCCGCCGCCAGTGATAAACCGTTGAATAGCGCAGATCGCGCTCTTTTTCTTCAGCTGCACAGTGGATTCGGCTGTTGGGCATGCGCAAACCACTATGCCACCAACAGAAAGATAAGCAAGATCTGGGGGAGAAACAGCGATTTCACCACGCCCATTTGACCAGACCACCTTGATTGACAGGCGAAAACAGCGACTTTGGTAAGGTATTTCGGCAGCATAGGTGGGGAATCAGGGTACACAAAATACACTATTGTAAAGCACAGCTCAGGCCCTATTTAATGGTATTTTTATCTCATACTGAAAAAACGGGGTGACAGGTTCCCTTTAAGCCCTTTGCAGATGGAAGAGAGGGTGGTGGTCAACCAGCTGGTGAAGGCTCTGCCAGCAGCCATACATGCGAATGCTATTTGTGTTTTTCCGATATTGTACCTGTAAAAGTAATATGGAGCTGTTCACAGATCAGTGATTTATTTTTAAAGACCAAGTCAAATCTCAGAGACACATCTGATATTGATCGGATCAAACTTGGCAATGAAAGTATATGGGTCAGTAAAACAATTGGACAGTACTCAGACACTATGTGTTGTCTGTTTTACCCCAACTAATAAGAGAAGGTGAAGAAACTTTATTTTTTCTCATCTGTGAAAGAAACTCTGACCAAACTCATTATTTTTGTACATTAAAAAAAAAACAACAACTAACTTCAGAATGAGGCGTTAGGTTGTGTATAATGGGTATATACAGTACTATACAAATCAACAAAATGTCCTTTTATTACCAAAGCCAACTTATAGTGACAAAAAGTAAATGGGAAATTGTTCAATTGTAGCCACTAAAAAATTAGATTCTGTTTATCCTCAAAGTGCTGGTGTTTTTGATGGATAGAATAGCATAGTCTGTGAAACTAATGTCACTGTCAAAATCCCTTAATATGATATGGAAACCTGGACTCCATTTAATGTCGTTTTGGAAACAGGACAGGTATATTTTTCATGGCTCCGTTAAACTAAACTCCAGAAATTTGCAAACTACATAAAATATTCCCTTTTGCACCATGCTTGCCAAAAGTTCAAAAAGTAGAAATGGTATAGCAGGAGCATGCGTAGCCAACAACTTTTAGATGCATGTATTACACCACACAATGACACAAATTTTGGCACTCATTTTTGTGACTATACTACAGTCTAAAAAACTGCATCATATTTATTAAGTGGGAAGGAGGCAGGCAGCAGGCGGGGAATAGGGAGAGAGCCAGGAGAGCAGTAATTACATTGTGTCAACCCCACGACACTTGCAACTTATTAACCTACAATTTCAACTATGGATAAACTCAAAAAACAGCAAAGAGAGCCAAACCTGTTTCCGAAAAGAAAGGTAAGGATTTTATCAGCACTAAAGAATCATTTCATAAATGTTCTTCATATGGGATTAAAAAAAACCTTGAAAATAGATTCTCTTTAAATTAAATCTTTTTTAATACATTTTTATGTCACTGTTAGGGCTTGTGTACAAGGTCAATTTTCTAGCACGGCAATGTAAGTCTATGGGTCCATGACAAAAACGCACACGGATGACATCTGAGTGCAGTCCGATTTTCATAGGCTGACAGAATGGAGAAGGTGGAGTAACCTTTTTCTCTCTCTCCATCTCCAAGAAAAACTGATGCCACTCTGTTCAAACTCTGGTCAAAGTCTGATCAGAATAATCGAACCGCTTTTATTGGTTGTGGAGTCATCAGTCATGTGAACCTATCCCTCAAGGGAGTCTGTCATCTGCAAAACTCAGTGTAAAGTAACCAGATGGTCAAATAGGGGACTAAGCCCTATAAAAGATCATGCATGATGTTTAGTGTTCTTAACCTTGCATATCCAGAAAATTATCTTCAATCCTGGTGCAAATGTAGGTGCTCAGTTCACACCAGTAGTGGCCCAAACTCTCAGGCCATGTGCACAAGTTGAGTACTCGGTCAGTATTTTACATCAGTATTTGTAAGCCAAAACCAGGAGTGGAATAACCAGAGGAACACCTCACCACTTCTGTGTTTATCACCCACTCCTGGTGTTGGCTTACAAATACTGATGTGACACACTCACCAAATACTGATAGTGTGACCGTGGCCTAAGTGTTCTGTTTCACCTTTCCTAATTTGCTGACTGTCTGATTTGTCTAAAGTGTAAACTCAGTTGTGCAAAGCCAGGAGAGTTGGATGTGTGTGCACCTGCTCGGCTCCTACACTGGCCATATTTTTGCTCCGCCCCTGCAGGGTAAGTGCGTGCTCCACCCCTGCAGGGTCAGTGCGTGCTCCGCCCTTGCAGGGTCAGTGCGTGCATGCACAGATGAGTTTTCACTTCAGACAGTATTATCAATTAGCAAATGGGGAGGTATGGAGCGGTACACCGACCACTTTGGCAACACCAAGGGTGCGCCCAGCCCATATTTGCATAAGGATTAAAGATCATTTTATGGTTAATCAAAGCTAAGGCATGTTTATTATAGGGTTAAAACACCTTATACAACAATCTGATTAGTTTAAACTGAGTTTTATGAATGACCAACTCCTTTAGTGTAACACATATATTGCAATGAAGAATATGATGCCCCCACCCCCTTGAGGCTGTGAGTAAATCACAAAATCTCAATATTGACCTTTCAATCTTAAAGGATATGGTCCCCTTCAAGAGCATGTTTTTCCTTAAATGCATGTATTTTCCCTAAAAAACATTTTTGCAACTGGGTTTTATTAAAGATTTAGGAATGCGGCTTCTGCAGACTCTCTTCTTCACTGTACGTAGCAGATCCAGTAGAAGGATGCGTTAACAGGGAACCTGTCCGTAAGCATGTACTATTTGCAGGGTTTGTAATCCAGAACTCTCTTTTGGAAAACGCCTCTAAACTGACATCACATTAAAGTTGAGATTAATGTTGATGTGGTCAAAAATCAGAAGATTTCAGGAGAAAAAAAGATAAGTGTTACAAACTCGGCCATCAGAACACAATCAATTATGGATTCACATTTAAATCACTCTGTCTTTTCCTATTTATTGTGAAGCACAGAGGCTATAACTTATGCGATTACTTCTTTATTTTAGAACGTTCCACACTCTTTGGACTCTTTGGAGAAATCCCCAACAACCTAATAACTTCGGAAAGAGACGCACACATCTGATGTTGGGAATATGGATATATAATTTGAAAAGAACCTTCCACCAGTTAAAGCACATTAAATAGGAATTGTGGCTGCAGAGCAGAATAAAATGTATGTTTTAATTTTTAATCTATAAAGGTTAGAATTTGTTATAGTTCACCTGGGGAGTTACCAGATATTTATATCTGGGGGTGTATACTTCTTCCCCTGAATGAAGTTGACCAATGAGAAGCAGGCAGCAACTGTGTAGTAGGGCTGAGTTATATATCATTACAAACCTTTCCAGATTTAATCTCCAGGCAGTCAGTGTGGGGGGAGGGGGAGAGCTGATAGCACAATGAAATAAGATTTGGAAGGTTTTGTAATGATACATAACTTTGCAGTTACTGAGTACAGATACAGATGAGCTGAGACAACCAGATCAAATATAACATAAAATATAACCTATACTTTACATGTTATAATCTCCACAACGGGGAGGAAAAATTAAAAATAAAGACTCAGGTCTACTGCCACAATTACATGATGTGGCCAGTTTAACATGATCAAACTGGTAACATGTTCTCTTTAAGGCACTACCAATCATTACATTAAATACCTCAGTAAAACTAAATAAGCAGTAGAGGTAGAAAATCTAAAGATTCTCATCACGTGTTGAACTACAGGTTCTAGTGTAAGGGGTCACAGATAGGGTTTAACCCCTTAGTGACAGAGCCAATTTGGTACTTAATGACCAGGCCAATTTTTACAATTCTGACCACTGTCACTTTATGAGGTTATAACTCTGGAACGCTTCAACGGATCCTGCTGATTCTGAGATTGTTTTTTTGCGACATATTGTACTTCATGTTAGTGGTAACATTTCTTCGATATTACTTGCGATTATTTATGAAAAAAACAGAAATATGGCAAAAATGTTTAAAATTTTGCAATTTTCAAACTTTGTATTTTTATGCCCTTAAATCAGAGAGATATGTCACAAAAAATAGTTAATAAATAACATTTCCCACATGTCTACTTTACATTAGCACAATTTTGGAAACAATTTTTTTTTTTGTTAGGGAGTTATAAGGGTTAAAAGTTGACTAGCAATTTCTCATTTTTACAACACCATTTTTTTTTAGGGACCACATCACATTTGAAGTCATTTTGAGGGGTCTATATGATAGAAAGTAACCAAGGGTGACACCATTCTAAAAACTGCACCCCTCAAGGTGCTCCAAACCACATTCAAGAAGTTTATTAACCCTTTACGTGCTTCACAGGAACTGAAACAATGTGGAAGGAAAAAATGAACAAATAAAAAAATGAACTTTTTTTGCAAACATTTTACTTCAGAACCATTTTTTTTTTATTTTCACAAGTGTAAAAACAGAAATTTAACCATAAGAAGGAGCGCCGTTTTACTTTTTCAATGTAGAATTGGCTGGAATTGAGATCGGATGCCATGTCACATTTAGAGAGCCCCTGATGTGCCTAAACAGTGGAAACCCCCCACAAGTGACACCATTTTGGAAACTAGACCCCTTAAGGAACTTACTTAGATGTGTGGTGAGCACTTTAAACCCCCAGGTGTTTCACGGAAGTTTATAACGTAAAGCCGTAAAAATAAAAAATCGCATTTTTTTCTACAAAAATTATCTTTTTGCCCCCAAATTTTTATTTTGACAAGGGTAACAGGAGAAATTAGACCACAAAAGTTGTTGTGCAATTTCTCCTGAGTACGTCGATACCCCATATGTGGGGGTAAACCACTGTTTGGGTGCACCGCAGAGCTTGGAAGAGGAGTGCCGTTTTACTTTTTCAATGTAGAATTGGCTGGAATTGAGATCGGACACCATGTCGCGTTTGGAGAGCCCCTGATGTGCCTAAACAGTAGAAACCCCACACAAGTGACCCCATTTTGGAAACTAGACCCCTTGAGGAACTTATCTAGATGTGTGGTGAGCACTTTAAACCCCCAAGTGCTTCACAGAAATTTATAACGTAGAGCCTTGAAAATAAAAAATCCTTTTTTTTTCCCTCACAAATGATTTTTTAGCCTGCAATTTTTTATTTTCTCAAGGGTAACAGGAGACATTGGACCCCAAAATTTGTTTAACAGTTTGTCCTGAGTACGCTGATACCCCATATGTGGGGGGGGCACTGTTTGGGCACACAGCGGGTCTCGGAAGGGAAGGAGCGCCGCTTGGAATGCAGACTTTGATGGGATGGTCTGCGGGCGTTATGTTGCGTTTGCAGAGCCCCTGATGTACCTAAACAGTAGAAACCCCCCACAAGTGACCCCATTTTGGAAACTAGACCCCCCAGGGAACTTATCTAGGTGTGTTTTGAGAACTTTGAATGCCCAAGTGCTTCACAGAAGTTTATAATGCAGAGTCGTGAAAATAAAAAATATTTTTTTTCCACAAAAAAGATTTTTTAGCCCCCAAGTTTTTATTTTCACAAGGGTAACAGGAGAAATTGGACCCCAAAAGTTGTTGTCAAATTTATCCCAAGTGCGCTGATGCCCCGTATGTGGAGGTAAACCACTGTTTGGGTGCACGGCAGAGCTCAGAAGGGAGGGAGCACCATTTGACTTTTTGAGCACAAAATTGGCTGTGGTGTTTAGAGACCCCCTGATGTACCTAAACAGTGGAAACCCCCCAGTTCTAACTCCAACCCTAACCCCAACACACCCCTAACCCTAATCCCACCCCGATCCATAATCCTAATCGCAACCCTAACGATAATCACAACCCTAACCCCAAAACAACCATAACCCTAATCAGAACCCTAAATCCAACACACCCCTAATCCTAATCTCAACCCTAACCTCAAACCTAACCCTAATCCGAATACACCCCTAACCCTAATCCCAACCCTAACCTTAACCCTAATTCCAAACCCTAACCCTAATCACAACTCTAACCCTAACTTTATCCGCAACCCTAGTCCTAACTTTAGCCCCAACCCTAATCCTAACTTTAGCCCCAACCCTAACCCTAACCCTAACCCTAAATTTAGCCCCAACCCTAACCCTAAATTTAGCCCCAATCCTAACCCTAACCCTAAATTTAGCCCCAACCCTAAACCTAACCCTAAATTTAGTCCCAACCCTAACCCTAACTTTAGCCCCAACCCTAACCCTAACCCTAAATTTAGCCCCAACCCTAACCCTAACTTTAGCCCCAACCCTAACCCTAAATTTAGCCCCAACTACTCTAGCTGCCAGCCGGCAGATCATGGCGGGTGCACTGCACATGTGCCCACAATATTCTTACCAGAGGAAGAAGCTGGCGGCCAGGAGGGGACACAGGAGGACCCAGTGACACCGGTAAGTATAACAGGGTCCCCAAATCCCCCTATTTCTCTGTCCTCTGATGTGCTATCACATCAGAGGACAGAGAATTACACATCGCTTTTTTTTTGCGGTCGCTGGTAAACAGTTAATTACAGGCGATCACAAAACACGGGTCGGTAAAAACCGACCCCGATCATGTTCTTTGGGGTCTCGGCTACCCCCGGCAGCCGAGACCCCAAAGATCTCCCGGGTGCCGGCCGGTGGGCGCACTGCGCATGCGCCCGCCATTTTTTGGCCGGAACAAGATGGCGGCGCCCATCGGGAGCCACGAGGAGCACCGGGGGAGACAAGTGAGTATCGGGGGGCGATCGGGGACCCCATTTCTCTGTGTTCTGAAGTAAGTGCGATCACATTGGAGGACAGAGAAATTAAATGGGAAATCGCGTTTTGGGGGGGGGGGTTTTGCGACCGCCGATAAATGGTTAATTACTGGCGATTGCAACCCGGGGGTTGGTAAAAAAAAAACCCGAATCATGTTCTCTGGGGTCTCGGCCCCCGGTAACCGAGACCCCAGAGAAAATCCGACTCTGGGGGGGCACTATTCACTTTTTCCACAGCGCCGTTAATTAACGGCGCTGTGGTTTAAGTACCCTTAACTGCCGCCGTTAAAAGGCGTATCGGCGGTCGTTAAGGGGTTAATCCCCTAAGTACATTCTGTTTTAGTTCTGTTTAATGTTGACTCTACTTCTGTGTATGATTCTAAATGTACTATTATGTACGTATTTATTTTTGCCCTATGTGCTGCTGTACAAAGTATATTGCTTTATTATAGGGAAAGTGCATTACTTAAGTTAGCCCACTAGATGGAGACACATAAGCACAATAGTGTATATAGTTAACTAGTAGTAGGAGTCTGCTGTAACATAGTAACATAGTAACATAGTTATTAGGGTTGAAAGAAGACTTTAAGTCCATCTTGTTCGACCCATACCCTAACATGCCCTAACATGTTGATCCAGAGGAAGGCAAAAAAAAACCATGTGGCAAATAGTAAGCTCCACATTGGGGAAAAAAATTCCTTCTCGACTCCACATATGGCAGTCAGACTAGTTCCCTGGATCAACGCCCTATCAAGGAATCTAATATATGTACCCTGTAACATTATACTTTTCAAGAAAGGCATCCAGTCCCCTCTTAAATTTAAGTAATGAATCACTCATTACAGCATCATACGGCAGAGAGTTCCATAGTCTCACTGCTCTTACAGTAAAGAATCCGCATCTGTTATTATGCTTAAACCTTCTTTCCTCCAGACGTAGAGGATGCCCCCTTGTCCCTGTCTCAGGTCTGTGGTTAAAAAGATCATCAGAAAGGTCTTTGTACTGTCCCCTCATATATTTATACAATAACATAAGATCACCCTTTAGCCTTCGTTTTTCCAAACTAAATAGCCCCAAGTGTAATAACCTATCTTGGTATTGCAGACCCCCCAGTGCTCTAATAACCTTGGTCGCTCTTCTCTGCACCCGCTCTAGTTCAGCTATGTCTTTATTATACACCGGAGACCAGAACTGTGCACAGTATTCTAAGTGTGGTCGCACTAGTGACTTGTATAGAGGTAAAATTATGTTCTCCTCATGAGCATCTATGCCTCTTTTAATGCATCCCATTATTTTATTTGCCTTTGTAGCAGCTGCCTGACACTGGCCACTGAATATGAGTTTGTCATCCACCCATACTCCCAGGTCTTTTTCATTGACGGTTTTACCCAGTGTTTTACAATTAAGCACATAGTTATACATCTTATTACTTCTACCCAAGTGCATGACCTTACATTTATCCCCTCATTTGCCATTTATCAGCCCAAGCTTCTAGTTTACATAAATTATCCTGTAATATAAAATTGTCATCCTCTGTATTGATTACCCTGCAGAGTTTAGTGTGATCTGCAGATATTGAAATTCTGCGCTGTACGCCCCCTACAAGGTCATTAATAAATATGTTAAAAAGAAGAGGGCCCAATACTGATCCCTGTGGTACCCCACTGCTAACCGCGACCTAGTCCGAGTGTACTCCATTAATAACCACCCTTTGTTTCCTATCCCTGAGCCAGCTCTTAACCCACTTACTCATATTTTCCCCTATCCCCATTTTTCTCATTTTATGTATCAACCTTTTGTGTGGCACCATATCAGCCCGCGATAGCGCAGTGACTCTGCAACATTTAAGAAAAGGGCCCAGCCGTCCAGAGCCAGTGGGCCAGAAGGTTACAGCAGAATAAGGACGCAGGTCACTTTCTACATGGGCAGATGCCTTCATGTCTGGATGAAACAGACAAGGGAATTCCTATATGTAGTGAAGCTGAACAGGGAGTATGCTGCAGTACTGGTGGAGACAGGGTGGACCGGATGCAAACTGAAAGACATATGGAGCACCCACCAGGGCCGTGGGGCACTCGGGCCGAGTCGGACAGTCCTCAAAGGGGATTTGTCATGGCAGCAGTGACCGGTTATGTGGTCCTGCGCATCCAATAAAAGGGGAATTAAGTAAATGGGAATAAAGTTTATAAAGTTTGTTTGTGATGCCACCTGTGGTACTCAGCAATAAAGGTGTTAGCCGACGCTGCTGAGTCCACTGGGGCTGATGGTGATGCAGCAGAGTTGGTACAGCTCTCCACAGGTAGAGCTAGACCCCAGGGGAGCTGTAGTGTTAAGGGTGATGATGGTGCTTGTGGTAGTTGTAGTAGCTGTGGTGCAGGATGGAGGACACAGAGTGGTGCAGTTTCTAATGTTTTGCTCACAATTCTTAGTTGCCCCATTCGGGGTGCTGTGTCCTCCAAGTTTGTGATCCAGCCAGCTCTCAAGCAAATTGGGTGCACTTTCCAAAACCCTCTTTCTTATGTTCCTTTCTCTGGCAGTCTTTCTGCGCAAGCTATTATCTGTCCTGCTAGCTGAGTTCTTAGTTTATTCACTAGTTTGGGGGCTGGTCCCTCACTGCGACCTGGTCCCTCCACCCGACGATGGTCAGCGTGGATATGAGCCCCACGGGTGGACTTCTCACTACCCATGCCTCTAGGACCCTTTCCTTTGTTTTTTTCTGTAGTTTCACTTTCCTTCAGCTCCCTCTGTCTCTGGGAGCGCCTTTCTATCTGTTTTTTGTCTTTCAGTCTGCCAGGAGCTGCAGATCCCCATGTCTGCTCACACCTGAGAGCAGAATACCACACCTCTGGGTGAGATGCAGTACTCTGTGGTGACCGGACACTCAGTAAATGATGTGAACGGTGCTGAGCTCTGTGTTGATGCTGCAACTGAAGTGGAGGTGCTGTGATTGAAAGCAAGTAAAGTACTTTGTTTGAAGTTGAAATTGGACTCTGTCTCTACTTGTGCAACAACGCCAGCAGCAGAACTTCGGCTGCTCACATGAGACCCTGAAGGTGCAGATGATGTAGCCGAAGGTACGCTGCAAATGGGACATTATTTTCATGTGGTGGGAGGCCCTCACACTAGTACCTTGCTTTATTATAAAGGCCTGTACAGAATCTTGTGATATAATAATATAATATATTGCTTACAGCAATATACAGTATTCAAACAGCTGAGCAGGTTTAAACAGTGATTGATGCCTCATTCTTTGTGGAGCTGTAATTCTCAGTATGCTCCATGAATAGGGGGATGTTGCTGCATGCTACAACACATGTGACTGGCCTCGGCTATGCCAGAACTTGCACGCACTCCTCCTCATCAGTGTAGTCATTTACCGCTGATGTAGTTCCCTATTATGAGACTTGCTGAATGGTCCTTTCTCCTCCTCCGGATGGTGATCAATGGTAGAGGAAGGGGAGTGGACATTACTAGGGAATTTTAGAGTCATTTCTTTTTCAGGGGAAAGAAAGAAGCTGCACTAATAGAGCGAGTGAAGGAAGCAGCATCCTTGACACAGAACTCATACAGCATTTATAAAAGAGGAAAAAAAGAGCAGTGAGTTGCAGATTGTATTGCAGCTCTGAGGACAAGAAACCATTTTTGAAACCATCTGCAGCAGGCTTGTGAGTGTGTTTTGTTCCAAAGTGTGTTTGATCTGAAAGGGAAGCTATCATCCGAAAATTACTTTTTGATTAAATCACATTTTTTTGCTACTATTTCTAAAAATTTTAGCAATATATTTTTTTCTTTCCATAATATGGTCTTCATTCAAAAACAAAAATTACCCTTGCTTCCCATCCTTTCACAATGATCTTTGCACATGCTCATTTGGCTCTTGAGTTAGACTTTGTTCACTATAAATAACATTAAAATATACAACAACAATAAATAAATAACAGTATGTATAGTTCCTTATTCCGCAGAAAGTTACAGTCTAAAAAATCTTCAGTGTCCAGTGAGAAAATTGCAAGATTTTTAGTTTTTATTTGTAAAACAGAAAAAAATCAAACACTGGAAAAAAAAATACATAAACACATACATTTAACATAAACCCTGATTAACCCCTTCACACCCCAGCCTGTTTTCACCTGTCTGACCAGGCCATTACTTTCAATTCTGACCAGTGTCATTTTATGAGGTATTCACTCTTGAATGTTTCAACGTAACCCAGTGATTCTGAGTGATTCTGACTTCATGACATGTTGTACTTCATGTTAGTGGTAAATGTTGGTCAATATCTTTTGTGTTTAATTACGAAAACATTGAAAATGTGACAAAAAAATGTAACATTTTGCAATTCTCAAACTTTAACCCCTTCATAACCCGGAGGTATTTTCGTTTTTGAATTTAGTTTTTCGCTCCCCTTCATCCCCGAGCCATAACTTTTTTGATTTTTCCATCGATATGGCCATGTGAGGGTTTGTTTTTTGCAGGACGAGTTGTACTTTTGAGCGACATCATTGGTTTTAACATATTCTATACTGGAAAACAGGAAAAAAATTCAAAGTGACGTGAAATTGCAAAAAAGTGCAATTCCACAATTTTATTTTGTTTTACTTTTTAACTATGTTCATTAATTGCTAAAACTGACCTGCCATTGTGGTTCCCCAGGTCATTACAAGTTCATAGACACCAAACATGTGCAGGTTCTTTTTTATCTAAGTGTCGAAAACAAATTTTAAAAGTTTGTTAAAAAAAAACAAAATGCGCCATTTTCTGATACCCATAGCATCTCCATTCTTTGTGATCTTGGGTTGGGTGAGGACTCATGTTTTGCACGCCGAACTGATGTTTTTAAAGATACTATTTTGGTGCAGATATGATCTTTTCATCGCCCGTTATTGCATTTTAATGCAATGTTGCAGCGACCAAAAGAACATAATTCTGGCGTTTTGACTTTTTTTTTCATTACGCCATTTAGCGATCTGGTTAATTCTTTTTTTATTTTGATAGATCAGGCAATTCTGAATTCGGCAATACCAAATATGTGTATGTATGGGTGTTTTTTATTATTGCTTTATTTTGAATGGGGCAAAAGGGGGATGATTTGAACTTTCATATATTTTTTTTATTATTTATAAAAACATTTTTTTTACTCTTGGTATGCTTCAATATTCTCCATGGGAGACTGGAAGCTGCCATAACCCGATCGCCTCTGCTACATACAGGCGATGATCAGATCACCTGTATGTAGCAGAATTTTTGACTTACTATGATCCAGCATTGACAACCATAGAAGTCTGCTGAAGAACTCTGGTTGTCATGCCAACCCATAGGCGACCTGCGGTCATGTGACATGGGTGCCGATGGGCGGGATTTCCGGTGTACTTGCCGGAAGAGTGTGTTAAATGCCGCTGTCAGAGTTTGACAGTGGCATTTAATGGGTTAACAGCCGCAGGAGGATCGTGATTCCTCCAGCGGCTGTTAGCTGCGCATGTCAGCTGTTCGAAACAGCTGACATGTGCTGGAAAAGATGTGGCTTACCGCCAGAGCCCACGTCAAAGGGAGGGTATCTGACATCAGCATATTACTACACCCAACACCCAATGTCAGAAAGGGGTTAAATGTATATGCCCTTAAACCAGATAGTTATACTACACAGGAAGTGAGAAGGGCTAAAAAAAATTTAAGCAATTTCTAATTTTTCTAACAAAATTTATTTTAGGGACCACATCCCTTTTGAAGTGACTAAGGGACCTATGTGACAGAAAATACACAAAAGTGGCACAATTTTAAAAACTACACCCCTTAAATTGTAATTCAAGAATTTTTTTTTTATCCCATTAAGGGCTTCACCAGAATTAAAACAATGTGGAAGGAAAAAATGAAAATGTTACTTTTTCCCACCAAACATTGATTTAGCCCCAAATTTAGCATTTTCAAAAGGGTAACAGGAGAAAATGGACCTTACACTTTGTTATGCACTTTTTCCCAAGTACGCTGGTACCCCATATGTAGTGTTGAGCATTCCGATACCGCAAGTATCGGGTATCGGCCGATACTTGCGGTATCGGAATTCCGATACCGAGTTCCGATACTTTTGTGATATCGGGAATCGGTATCGGAACCATATTCATGTGTAAAATAAAGAATTAAAATAAAAAATATGGATATACTCACCTCTCCGGCGGTCACATGAGCGCTCACGTGACCAATCAGAAGCCGCAACGTCATCGAAGGCCCTTCACGCGCTCATTCTTAGGAACGGAGGCTCCCGGTTACATCGGTAAAGTCCAGGGGCCGCCGGAGAGGTGAGTATATCCATATTTTTTATTTTAATTCTTTATTTTACACATGAATATGGATCCCAGGGCCTGAAGGAGAGTTTCCTCTCCTTCAGACCCTGGGAACCATTCCGATACTTTGCGTCCCATTGAAATGCATTGGTATCGGGTATCGGTATCGGCGAGATCCGATATTTTGCCGGTATCGGCCGATACTATCCGATACCGATACCAATGCATATCGGAAGGTATCGCTCAACACTACCCATATGTGGTGAAAAACTACTGTTTGGGTACACAGCAGGGAAGGAGTGTCCTTCAACATTTGGAGCCCAAAATTGGTTGGAATAGAGGATAGCATGCTAAATTTTCAGAACTCCTGATGTGCCTAAACAGTGGAAACCCTCATAAGAGACCACATTTTGGAAACTACATCCTCAAGGAACTTATCTACAGGTATGGTGAGCATCTTGAATGCTTCACAGAATTTTATAACGTAGAGCCGTGAAATTGAAAAAACACATTATTCCCACAAAAATGTTGCTTTATCCCCAAATGTTTCCTTTTTTACAAAAGTAACAGGAGAAAATGGACTCTAAAATTAGTCATGAGATTTCTCCTGAGCACACTGATACACTATATGTGGTGGAAAACTATTATTTTGGAGCACAGCAAGGCTCTGAAAGGAAGAAGCGCCAATTGAATTCAGCAGAAACCCCCACAAGTGACCCCATTTTGTAAACTAAACCTCTTGAGGAATTCATCTAGGGGTGTAGTGAGCATTTTTAACTCTCAGGCAATTCACTGAATTTTATAACATTGGGCTAAGTAAAAGTTTAATTTTCAAAAGGGATAGTAAGAAACAATGAACCAAATAATTTGTAGTGCAATTTCTCCTAAGTACACCAATACCCCATAAGGGGTCAAAAACTACTTTTGAGGAAAAGTGGAAAGCTCAGATGGGAAGGAGTGCCATATTGGAGTTCAGATTTTGGTGAAATAGTTTGAGGGTGTCATGTCACATTTGCAGAGACCCAGAGGTGCCAGAACATCCCATAAGTGACCCCATTTTACAAACTACACATCCAAATGAATTCATCTATGGGTACAGTGAGCATATTTACCCCTCTCTGACCTTAGACGTACTATCCCATCGAGGTGACCTGTGCCTATCTGACCCTTGACGGGATAGTACGCCATAGCAATCGGCCGCGCTCACGGGGGGAGCGCGGCCGATCGCGGCCGGGTGTCAGCTGACTATCGCAGCTGACATCCGGCACTATGAGCCAGGAGAGGTCACGGACCGCCCCCGGCACATTAACCCCCGGCACACTGCGATCAAACATGATCGCAGTGTTCCGGCAGTGTAGGGAAGCATCGCGCAGGGAGGGGGCTCCCTCCGTGCTTCCCTGAGACCCCCGGAGCAATGCGATGTGATCGCGTTGCTCCGAGGGTCTCTTACCTCCTCCTCGCTGCAGCAGGCCCGGATCCAAAATGGCCACAGCATCCGGGTCCTGCAGGGAGGTGGCTTTACAGCGCCTGATCAGAGCAGGCGCCGGGAAGCCTGGAGCTGTGCACGTTAGATCGCCGATATGACACAGTGCACAGCAAAGTGTCAGATCAGCGATCTTACACCATAACATGATGCCCCCCCCTGGGGCAATGTTATAGTATAAAAAAAAATTATTCACATGTGTAAAAAAAATTAAAAAAAATTCCCCAAAAAAATTCCCCCCCCCAAAAATATATTGTTTCTATAAATACATTTCTTTATCTAAATAATAAAAAAAAAAGAATAAAAGTACACATGTATAGTATAGCCGCGTCCGTAACGACCCGACCTATAAAACTGTCCCACTAGTTAACCCCTTCAGGGAACACCATAAAAAAAAAAAAGAGGCAAAAAACACTTTATTATCATACCGCCAAACAAAAAAGTGGAATAACACGCGATCAAAAAGACGGATATAAATAACCATGGTACCGCTGAAAACGTCATCTTGTCCCTCAAGAAACGAGCCACCATACAGCATCATCAAAGAAAAAGTAAAAAAGTTATAGTCCTCAGAATAAAGCGATACAAAAATAATTATTTTTTCTATAAAATAGTTTTTATGGTATAAAAGCGCCAAAACATAAAAAATGATATAAATGAGGTATCGCTGTAATTGTACTGACCCGAAGAATAAAACTGCTTTATCCATTTTACCAAACGTGGAACGGTATAAATGCCTCCCCAAAAGAAATTCACGAATAGCTGGTTTTTGGTCATTCTGCCTTACAAAAATTAAAATAAAAAGCGATCAAAAAATGTCACGTACCCAAAAATGTTACCAATAAAAACATCAACTCGTCCCACAAAAAACAAGAATTCACATGACTCTGTGGACCAAAATATGGAAAAATTATAGCTCTCAAAATGTGGTAACGCAAAAAATATTTTTTGCAATAAAAAGAGTCTTTCAGTGTGTGACGGCTGCCAATCATAAAAATCCGCTAAAAAACCCGCTATAAAAGTAAATCAAACCCCCCTTCATCACCCCCTTAGTTAGCGAAAAATTAAAAAATTTAAAAAATGTATTTATTTCCATTTTCCCATTAGGGTTAGGGTTAGGGCTAGGGTTAGGGTTGGGGCTAGGGTTAGGGCTAGGGTTAGGGCAAGGGTTAGGGCTAGGGTTAGGGTTAGGGCAAGGGTTAGGGCTAGGGTTGGGGCTAGGGTTAAGGCTACAGTTAGGGTTGGGGCTAAAGTTAGGGTTAGGGTTGGGGCTAAAGTTCGGGTTAGGGTTTGGATTACATTTCTGGTTGGGAATAGGGTTGGGATTAGGGTTAGGGGTGTGTCAGAGTTAGGGGTGTGGTTAGGGTTACCATTGGGATTAGGGTTAGGGATGTGTTTGGATTAGGGTTTCAGTTATAATTGGGGGATTTCCTGTGTTTAGGCACATCAGGGACTCTCCAAATGCGACATGGCGTCCAATCTCAATTCCAGCCAATTCTGCGTTGAAAAAGTAAAACAGTGCTCCTTCCCTTCCGAGCTCTCCCATGCGCACAAACAGGGGTTTACCCCAACATATGGGGTATCAGCGTACTCAGGACACATTGGACAACAACTTTTGAGGTCCAATTTCTCCTGTTACCCTTGGGAAAATACAAAACTGGGGGCTAAAAAATAATTTTTGTGGAAAAAAAAGGATTTTTTATTTTCACGGCTATGCGTTATAAACTGTAGTGAAACAATTGGGGTTTCAAAGTTCTCTCAACACATCTAGGTAAGTTTCTTGGGGGGTCTAGTTTCCAATATGGGGTCACTTGTGGGGGGTTTCTACTGTTTAGGCACATTAGGGGCTCTGCAAACGCAATGTGACGCCTGCAGACCAATCCATCTAAGTCTGCATTCCAAATGATGCTCCTTCCCTTCCGAGCTCTGCCATGCGCTCAAACGGTGGTTCCCCCCACATATGGGGTATCAGCGTACTCAGGACAAATTGGACAACAACTTTTGGGTCTAATTTCAACTGTTACCCTTGGAAAAATACAAAACTGGGGGCTAAAAAATAATTTTTGTGGAAAAAAAAAGATTTTTTATTTTCACGGCTCTGCGTTATAAACTGTAGTGAAACACTTGGGGGTTCAAATTTCTCACAACACATCTATATAAGTTCCTTAGGGGTCTACTTTCCAAAATGGTGTCACTTGTGGGGGGGTTTCAATGTTTAGGCACATCAGTGGCTCTCCAAACGCAACATGGCGTCCCATCTCAATTCCTGTCAATTTTGCATTGAAAAGTCAAATGGCGCTCCTTCGCTTCCGAGCTCTGCCATTCGCCCAAACAATGGTTTACCCTCACATATGGGATATTGGCGTACTCAGGACAAATTGTAGAACAACTTTCTGGGTCCATTTTCTCCTGTTACTCTTGGTAAAATAAAAAAACAAATTGGAGCTGAAGTAAATTTTTTGTGAAAAAAAGTTAAATGTTCATTTTTATTTAAACATTCCAAAAATTCCTGTGAAACACCTGAAGAGTTAATAAACTTCTTGAATGTGGTTTTGAGCACCTTGAGGGGTGCAGTTTTTAGAATGGTGTCACACTTCATTATTTTCTATCATATAGACCCCTCAAAATGGCTTCAAATGAGATGTGGTCACTAAAAAAAAATGGTGTTGTAAAAATGAGAAATTGATGGTCAACTTTTAACCCTTATAACTCCCTAACAAAAAAAAAATTGTTTCCAAAATTGTGCTGCTGTAAAGTAGACATGTGAGAAATGTTACTTATTAAGTATTTTGTGTGACATATCTCTGTGATTTAATTGCATAAAAATTTAAAGTTGGAAAATTGCGAAATGTTCAAAATTTTCTGTTTTTTTCACAAATAAACGCAGGTAATATCAAAGAAATTTTATCACTATCATGAAGTACAATATGTCACGAGAAAACAATGTCAGAATCACCATGATCCGTTGAAGCGTTCCAGAGTTATAACCTCATAAAGGGACAGTGGTCAGAATTGTAAAAATTGGACTGGTCATTAACGTGCAAACCACCCTTGGGGGTAAAGCGATTAACACCAGATGTGTCTCACAAAATGTTATACCATTGAGGGGTGAAGAAAGAACAATTAAATTTTTACAGCTAAAATGTTGTTTTGGCCCAAAGTTTTAAATTTTTAGATGGTCTAATGGGAAAAAATGGGCCTCACAGTTTGTTGTGCTATTTCTCCTGAGTGCACCAATAGCCTATATGTAGTGTTGAGCGATACCGTCCGATACTTGAAAGTATCGGTATCGGAAAGTATCGGCCGATACCGGCTAAGTATCAGATCTAATCCGATACCGATACCCGATACCAATACAAGTCAATGGGACACCAAGTATCGGACGGTATCCTGTATGGTTCCCAGGGTCTGAAGGAGAGGAAACTCTCCTTCAGGCCCTGGGATCCATATCAATGTGTAAAAGAAAGAATTAAAATAAAAAATAGGGATATACTCACCTCTCCGACGCAGCCTGGACTTTACCGCCGTAACCGGGAGCTGTTGCACCTAAGAATGCGCGCTTGAAGGGCCTTAGATGACGTCACGGCGCTCTGATTGGTCCGTAGCGGTCGCGTGACCGCTACGCGACCAATCACAAAGCAGTGACATCACCTAAGGTCTTTCAAGCGCTTGAAATACCTTAGAAGACGTCCGCAGCTTCTGATTGGTCGCGTAGCGGTCGCGTGACTGCTACGCGACCAATCACAAAGCAGTGACGTCACCTAAGGTCTTTCAAGCGCTTGAAAGACCTTAGGTGACGTCACTGCTTTGTGATTGGTCACGTAGCGGTCACGCGACCGCTACGGACCAATCAGAGAGCCGTGACATCATCTAAGGCCCTTCAAGCGCGCATTTTTAGGAACAATGGCTCCCGGTTACGGCGGTAAAGTCCAGGCTGCGTCGGAGAGGTGAGTATATCCCTATTTTTTATTTTAATTCTTTCTTTTACACATTGATATTAATCCCGATACCGATTCCCGATACCACAAAAGTATCGGATCTCGGTATCGGAATTCCGATACCCGCAAGTATCGGCCGATACCCGATACTTGCGGTATCGGAATGCTCAACACTACCTATATGTAATCGGGAACTACTTATCAGGCACAGTGAAAAACTTAGAAGGGAAGGAGCACCACAGTGTAGTGCAGATTTGACTTTTCTTGTTTGTGGGTGCCATGACCCATTGGAAGAGCCCCTGCGGTGTTAGACCAGCAGAACCCCCCCATAAGTGACCACATTTTACAAACTACACCTCTGAATGAATTCATCTAAGGGTGCAATGATCACAGGTGTGTCACAGAATTACACACCATTGGGTAGTGAAGAACAAAATATTACATTTTTACAGCAAAAATTTTGTCTTAGCCCCAGATTTTATATTTTTGCATGGGGAAATAAGTAAAACTGTCAAAAAAATTAGTCACACAATTTCTACAGTGCAGTACTATGGCAGTGGAGTAGCCCCCTATTACCTCATTGCGGCAGCGTGGGGGTCTCTGTGCTGGGGAGCAGCGGCTCCTCATTGTGGTAGCTTAGTGTTTCTGTGCTGGGAGCGGCAGCTCCTCTTCGTGCCGTGGGTGCTGTGGGGCGGTGCATCTTCTTGCATTGTCGGGGCTCCTCCGGCATTTCCTCAAAACCGGAGGCACCGGAAGCTCCATTGCTGCGATGCAGTGGCCTCCGGGAAAATGGCCGCTGGGGGCGGCGCATGCTCAGATTCAGATCTTGTCTCCCGAGATCTTGGGAAGAGATCTGAATCTGAGCATGCGCCACCCCCAGCGGCCATTTTCCTGGAGGCCACCGCATCGCAGCAATGGAGCTGCCGGTGCCTCCGGGCCTTGAGGAGATGCTGGAGGAGCCCCGACGCTGCAAGAAGATGCACCGCCCCACAGCACAGAGCCCCCACGGCACGAAGAGGAGCTGCCGCTCCCAGCACAGAAACCCTATGCTGCCCCAATGAGGAGCCGCCGCTCCCCAGCACAGAGACCCCCATGCTGCCGCAATGAGGTAATAGGGGGCTACTCCACTCACACTTTCCTGTGAGAAACCCCCTCTCTTCGTCATCGGGACCACTCCCCCCACACCCACCATATGCACATTTGTCTGTACCCGGCGTATAAGATGACCCCCGACTTTTAAGAAGATTTTGAGGGGTTAAAAAGTCGTCTTATATGCCGGAAAATACGGTATTGTAGAATAGTTTGCGGGCTCCATATACAGAACCCCTATGTGCCAGAAGAGAAGAATCCCCCCTCAAGTGACCCCATTTTGGAAATTAAACTTCTCTGGGAATTTATTTATAGATGTAGTTACAATTTTGATTTCATACGTGTTTGCCAGAAACAAGCAGTACTGGATGTTGCTGAGCGAAAATTGCAAGTCTGCCATTGTAGTGCTGGTAAGCCCTTGTGCCCATGCATTGTGCCCAGCTAGTGCTTCTGGAGACATGGGCCCCATAAATTAGGTGAGCTGTTATCACTACAGAAATGCCAAACATGTGGACACTAGATGTAGTTTAGGCACACTGTGGTGCTCAGAAGGGAGGGGGGGGCGCATTTGGATGGTAGAGTGCAGAATTTGATGGATTTCTTTTGGAAGGCGAGGAGTCATAGCGCTTCTCCAGACTCTTTGTGCTACCTGTAATATGGAAGCTCCATATATTTCCGCTAACAGATAACAGACCTGAGTTTGGACTTGAATTTTTGAATTTTTTGTAGATTGAGTTGAAGCTTTAGTTGGGAACATTTTACATACCATTATTAGATCATGTTAATCTTGTGCTCTACGCTGAGTACTTATATCGGGTTTTAAATCTAAATCTCTGAGTGACGTGATTCAGATGAAACCCCTAAAGAGCTCAATCACTATATTGAGGCAGACTCTGGACTTCGTCTGACCTCTTTTCAGCAATGTTCTTCTTTTCAGAAATGCAAAAAATTGACCAACGGCACTTATATGCACACTTAAAAAGACGAATACCACTAAATAGAGCTATCATGTGCCGAACATGTGCACCACTTCTACATTTTTCACCCACTGCTGATTTTGGCTTAGAAATGCAGCGCCCCAGAGTCCTGGTCGTTGCAGTGATGTCATTCCTCCACCAGGGGGAGTGATATTACGTCTGATGGCAATAAAAGAGATCTTCCTACCAGGTATCACAAACCATACACTACACTTCACACTCCAGACCACCAGGGGGAGCCTTGCTCCTATCTACTAGGGCACTCCTCACAGAAAGGTAAAACTGGTGGGCTCGATAGAAAGTTAGAGAGACGCTGACTGGGCTTTGCCCAGGCAACACCTGTCAGGCAGACAGGGGGAAAGGAGGAACATCTGAGCTGCAGACAGAGGGTCCCTGTCAGGGGTGGGATCCTGACAGAGGCCTAGCAGGACAGAAAGCTACGGAGCTGCGCCTGCCCCACATGCGGCAGCATCCTAAGAAAGGACACAAAGAGAATTGTATTGTAGAGGGTGAGAAACGAATTCATAGCACAAATAGAAAACACCGGGAGGAGTTCTGCCCTGAAATAGGCTGCCTCCTTCTGAGGCGCGTAGCCGGTGGCCGGAAAACCGAGGGAGTAATTGACTCTACGCTTTACTTCAGAGACTGGCAGGACAGTCAATTCCAAGTTGGCTGCCCAACCTTAATACCTAAGAAGACACAGTGGCAACTTGTGGGGGTCGGGGCATCTCTAGGGTCACTATAAACAAGCCTCAGGCCATCAGTCATACGGGTTTGTCCTATCCACACCATCTGGGGGACAGAGAGGAAGAAATAACATCTAGAACATCTATAAGAGTTGTGAGGACTTTACCGGGAAGCTCAGCAGGGAGGTACTACAACACACAGGCGCTAGTAGGAAGGCTACTGATTTCCACCTGGATAAGGGGACTCTGGATTTGCCTTCGGACCGGCCGGACTCTGCCTACCCTGTGGTCTGTACCCTGGACTGTGGATGCTGAAGCCTCCAGTAAAAGGTAAAGAGACTGCAACCTTGTGTCTTTGTTATTCTATGCACCTTTCACCATCACCATCTACACTTCTGGGAAGCCCTGGGGATACACTTCACCTGTGGGAAGGTATACAATCTAGCTGCCATCATATCACCCCAGCGGACCCCTAAGCAGCGTCGGTCACCCTGACCGAATACCACAGGTGGCGTCACGAACACTATTCCAAACTTTCCCTTTTTAGTGGACGCCCCTCAAAGGGCCACGGACCGGGTCAGGCCACCGTGACATCCCCCGAACCAAAGGACCCGGTACCGAGTACCCCATTGCCCTTACGTGGGGGCGATCCACAAATACTGATGTAAAATACTGACCAAATACTTAACGTGTAAATATGGCCTTGCACAGGAAAATCCAATGACAGTTGGCACAATTTTTAGAAAATGGAAGAAACACAAGATGACTGTCAATCTTCCTTGGTCTGGGCTCCATTTAAGATCTTGCTATGTGGGATAAGGATGATTCTGAGAAAGATCAGGAATCAGCCAAGAACTACATGGGAGGACCTGGTCAATGACCTGAAGAAAGCTAATTGCACAGTCACAAACATTACCGTTAATTACACACTATGCAGTCATGGATTAAAATCCTGTAGAACACGCAATGTCCCCCTGCTCATGTGAGCACATGTCCAGGCCCATTTGAAGTTTGCCAATGACCATCTGGATGATCCAGGAAAGGCATTAGAGTAGGTTATGTGATCAGATGAGACCAAAATAGAACATTTTGTTATCAACTCCACTCGCTGAATTTGTGGGAAGACGGATGAGTGCAACCCCAAGAACACTGTCCCAACCGTGAAGCATGGTGGGGGAAACGTCCTAGTTTGGGGGTGCTTTTCTGCAAAGGGGACAGGATAAATGTACCATATTGAAGGGAGGATGGATGGATTAATGTATCGTGAGATTTTGCCCAACAACTTCTTTCCCTCAGTAAGAGCATTGAAGATGAGTCATGGCTGGGTCTTCAATCATAACAGTGACCTGAAAAACACAGCCAAGGCAACTAAGGAGTGACTCCGTAATAAGCATTTCAAGATCCTGGAGTCGCTTAGTCAGTCTCCAGACTTGAACCCAATAAAAATATCTTTTGAGGGAACTGAAACTTAATGTTGCCCAGCCTGAAATATTTGCAGAAGATCAGCATGGAGGAGTAGGTCAAAATCCCTGCTGCAGTGTGTGCAAACTTGGTCAATATTAAGTTCTGTTTTACTATTGTATCAAATACTTATTTTATGCAATAACATGCAAATTAATTATGTAAGGCTAGTTACACACTTGTGTTAGAATCTGAAGCGTTTAATCCGCAACCTCAAACGCACGGAAAACCGCATGAAAACACATACAAACGCAGCGTTTTTTAGACGCATAAGGTAAGGCATGGGGTTAAAAAACCGCGGCGTTTTCACGCTTTTTCGTGCGTTTTGCATGCGTTTGCGTTTTCTGTGCGCATGGTGGAAAATTTAACAGGAGAAAAATCTAGATAAACAGACACCGCCAATGGGACTACAGTGGGCGTGTATTATGGGATATCTATATATAGACCCTTGGACTGCTGAAATCTTAACAGTTTGCTAGTTATCTTTAACAGTTTAACAGTTTACTGTATTCTGCGTCATGATGGATCTTTGAATGGAGAGCTTTTATTTCAACCTGGATTTAAGTATCAAGCTGTTTCTTGCCTGTGCATTTGCTTGGGAGCAACAAAGAAATAGAGAACGACAGAGAAGGACACGGCGTAGGCATTTTTGGAGACACCTCATTATTGAACTCCGGGAGAGCCGTGGAGCCTACCACACGCTATATGGCGAGCTTAATGCCAACCCAGACAAATTCCCAGAATATACCAGGATGTCTCAAGACTCTTTTCGGGATTTGTTTGGTCGTGTCCAAGGAGCCATCCGGAGACAGGACACCCAGCTCCGTAGAGCGATTCCTGCAGAGGAACGTCTCCTGGTTACATTAAGGTACGTAATATTTCTAAACAAATGCCAGTCATAATTATTCTTGGTCTGCCATATATTATTTGTATTTTCCTTTATGTCTTTAGCTAAACACCACCATAAATCAAATTGATTGTAATTTTATTTTTTTCTTTTATTTCAGATTAGCATCCCTCTACTTTCAGTACCGGCTTGGAATTTCCACCATGTCTCGAATAGTTGCGGACACCTGCCGGGCTTTGTGGAACGTTCTCCAGGATAAATTTATCCCCTACCCACCGCGGACATGTGGATGGAAATTGCAGAAAAATTCCCCAACACTCAAGGCCCACCGATGCCATTTGTTATGGTTGGGGATGAGGCCTTTCAGATGTGTGAAAACCTACTGAAGCCATATTCCAGTTGGTACTTGAACTACACTAAAAGGATTTATAACTACAGACTGACCAGGGCCCGAAGAACAGTGGAGTGTACCTTTGGGATTCTTGTCTCAAAATGGCGCTTTCTTGGGACAGCCATTAATCTAAAAATGGAGACAGTCGATGAGGTGGTCAAAGCCTGTGTGGTTCTCCACAATTACATAATGGCTAAGAACCAGTTGCAAACCCATTGCCAGATTACCAGCATCACCCGCTGCGGTCAACTGTTGAAGTTGGCCACATGCGGAACCAATTTGCTGCCTATTTTGATTCTGATATTGGACTTGTGGCATGGCAAGACAATATTGTGTAAAATGTCCTGTTGGGTTTGGGTCTGTACCAGTTATGTTTTAAATGTTACTAATATTTTTTGTTAATAAACTATGTGTTTTTATATCTTGACTGAGTCTCCTATGTATTTCCTCTAAAAACCACTTAGGTTGCTAGTGATAAAAGCAGTTGACGTCATTACGTCCTGATTCTGTTCTGCAGTATCTATTGGACGCAGGCTGAAGAGAAGATGGAGGTATAATACAAAGCAGATCTATACTCATCAGGTCATGTGTCACAAATAATGACTTCATGAGCACAAAAAGCAGCCACATGAATTCACTATTTCTGACACCTGACCAGGTGAGTATAGATATGCCTTTCTATTACCTTTATCGTCTCTTCAGTTTGTGTGAAATAGATTACGTACACTGAAGAAAAAATGGAGTTTATACAAGGCAGTTCTCCACTCACCAGGTCAGGTGTCATAACTAATGAGTTTTTTGAAACATGACCTGTTGAGTATAGTTCTGCTTTGTATTACCGCCATTTTCTCTTCAGTCTGCGACACAGATTAAGCAGACTGAAAAGATTATGGAGAAAATACAAGTAATATTTTTTTTGCCACCTCATAGCTCTATACCAAACACACAAAGCTGCAGTGTTGTACTTACTAACTACTGGAGCTATGAGTTGGCAAAAAAATAAAGTGTGAGGCGCAGTGTTTTATTTGGCGCACGGTGTGTGATGACGACGGCAAAATACACAAATAACCAAACAGTATTGGGGGCAAAAAACATTAAATTTAACTGCGCCTGCTTGGGGTAGAGTGACGGAACTGTGGGGTGTGTAGCTGTGAGGCCTGGCTAGGTGTGGACGACGCAGGGGTGGCAGGAGAAATGGCAATTAAAGTAGTGGGGTCTGGGAGTTCGAGGATGGGGCTTGACGCATGAGAAGAAGGTTGTGGTGTGAAAGGCCATGCCAGGGTCCTGCTGCTATTGCATGGTTGTGGTGCAGAAGGCCATGCCAGGTTCCTGCTGCTGTTTCATGGCTGTGGTGCGGAAGGCCATGCCAGGGTCTTGCTGCTGCATGGTGGTGGCAGTGGAGGAGGTCCAAGCAGGAGAAGCAGTTGTCATGGTGGTGGCGGTGGGCTGTCCTACAGCACTCGGCATAGTGGTGGTGCTGTAGTGGTGTCCGGCAGTGCTTGGAATGGTGGTGGCTGTGCAGTGGTATGCAGCAGAGTTCGGCATTGAGGTCAAGTGTGACAGTGTTGGCAGAGGTGGAAATGCCGCCACTGTCTGCTTAATATACCGACTCTGCTGCATAGCCTGCATGTAAGCAGCATTGCACGCCTGCATGACACTAAGCTGGAGATCAGGAGTAAGGTGTTCCAACATGCCCTTCTCTATTTGATTTAAAAAGTTATGTGCTGGCCTCTGGAGGTCGGCTTTCACTTGGTCAAGGCTTTTGGTGACCTCCTGGATAAGTGTATTCATATGGTTTATGGCACTATCCAGTCGGTCACCCATCGTCTTGAGTCAATCATGAAAGACCGAGCTCAAGTGCAAAAACTCGGGCATGAGTGACCTGTCCGAGCCCCTCTGACGCTGCTGGGAAGAGCCCAAAAAAAAAAAGGCAGAGGACTGGGACAGGGGAACACCTGATGGACCAGCTTTCTGGTCTCCAGTCTGTGTGGCAGGCCCACTTGCTGCAGCGCTGCTGGATGGCTGGGACAGGTCCGTGGCTGTTTGATGAAGGACCACTCCAGAACCAGGGTCAAGAGTGCTGCTCCATGTACTGTGAAAAAAGAAGAAAAAAATACATTAATACAAAACATTTACAATAGTAAAGCACCAACTCCTATGGAATAGAAAAATACAGATTAGGCAATCCAACATAACCCATTACACCACAAAAAATACTTACGTTCTCTGGGCAAGGACCGGTCTCAAAAATGCAAGGATGCGGTGATATTTGTATTTGCGGATCCTTGCTCCAGAACCACTAGGAACCCGGCTCTCTTGATAAAGATCCTTGTTGAAGCGATCCTTCATCGATCGCCAACGTGTTTTGACTTTGAGCACTGTTGAAAAATATAAACAATGGTTAGACAATGCACTTTTGACTGTGATCAAATGAAAGTTTCTCTCATCACACACAGTTGTGTGATCCCAGCCAAGGTCACTGCTGCAGCACACCGCATTGCAATACTTACAAAATGTATTTCAGACCCGAGTCGGGGCGTTGCCCCAGCCATCCCACATCGCTTTGGCCACCTCATTCTATAGCCGCCGGATCGTCACGTTGTCCGAGTGCTGCGGAACCCGGGTGTCCCACAACGGGACTCGCTTATGGACCAGGGAGATTAGGAGGTCATTTTCAATGAGGTCCTCATCCCTTCTGGAACCTAAAAAATAAATAAAGACATTAATGTTGGAGACATTAACATAAGGAAAAGAAAGAAAACAGAGACAGAAAACTGGCATGAATATTCAAAGTCAAGAAAAAAAAGGAGTCAAGAAGAAAAAGGTAAAGAAAGAGGAAAGTAAAGAAATGAACATTCAAGAATAGTAAAGTCAGGATACAATAAACAGTCAGCCAGGTATACTTACACGCTGCCGCCTTGCCACCCGAGCGTCTTCACGCTGTTCCTGCTCAGCCTCTGCCACAGTGTAAGAACTGCTCTAAAAAAAGAAAAAAAAATTGTCACCTGTAGATGGGACAGTGAGTACTCACTTCACTGACATTTCCACCTTGTGGAGGCCCAAGCCATTGCTCCTCCTCAGAAGAAGATGACATTCTGATGCATGCAGAAAGAAAAAAATGACAGAAATTAGGACAAATAGAGACAGAAAATAGAAAATACAGACATTGGCTTTGATATACTCACATTGTTCAAAGTGTGGTTTCTGGTCTGCTTCGCAGTCTGCTGTGTAGTGACCTGCCAATGCCCATCCCTCCTTTTATCACTTTGTATGTAGGGGGTGGCTAATCAGTGTCTAGACATGTTTTCCTGTAGTACAACGCATGCGTTCACAAACGCAAGCAAACGCATGTGCTTGCGAACGCAAGCGTTCACATAGACCATAATGCGTTTTTTTGCCACATTCCTTGCGCTAACAACCGCATACGTTTCTAGGCGGCAAATTGATGCCTCTGAAATTACTGCATGTAGCGTTTACCGCGCCAAGCCGCAGACGACGAAACGACGCATGAGTCGTCAAACGCGGCAAAACGCAATCTATTGCAGGCACCTGAGTCCCTAATGTTAAAGATATGAATACACGACGCATGCGGATAATTGCGGCACAAACGCTGCGGACACAGCCGCAAATGTGAAACCAGCCTAAAAATCATACAATGTGATTTTGTGCAATTTTTTTAAAGATTCTGTCTCTCACAGTTGACATGTACCTGCAATAAAAATTACAGACCTCTAGATTCTTTGGAGGTGGGAAAACTTGCAAAATCGGCAGTGCATCAAATACTTATTTTCCCCACTGTATGTAGAGCAGGCATCTCCACTAAAGGGCTTATATCTGATATCTATCGACTATTACTTAACTTAGCACAAGAAAGTACTGCATGGATACCGCACGCTGTGGGTCTAAAGAGGTGTATTTGATTCAGCGCTCCCAATACTACATTGTTAAATCCTGGTGCCGTTCGTCTCTTTGAACTTTATTACTTAACTTATATGTAGAAGATATTCCAAATCACTTACCGTACTTTTCCAACTATAAGACGCACTTTTTCCCCCCAAAAAAAGGGGGGAAAATGGGGGGTGCGTCTTATAGTTGGAATACAGGCCTACCGGCAGTGGTGCGGCGGCAGCAGAGGCGCGGTGGCAGCAGAGGTGCGGGGATGAGGAGGCGCAGTGAGCGGTATGGCATGAGCGGGGTCCCTTCCACAGGTGAGGTGACGCAGCAGCCCGGTAAGCAGCAGAGCCGGGTGAATCATGGCGTTATCGGTGGTGGTGGCCATCTTCCTGAGGCCGCGCGTGTGCAGATGGAGTGCTCTGCTTCCCGGGGCTTCAGGAAAATGGCCGCGAGAGGCCGCGCGTGCGCAGATGGAGATCACGGTAGCCATTTTCCTGAAGCCGAGTTCGCAGATTTAGATCTTGGCTTCAGGAAAATGGCCGCCGCGATCTCCATCTGCGCACGTGCGGCCTCCCGTGGCCATTTTCCTGAAGCCCCTGGAAGCAGAGCACTCCATCTGCGCACGCGCGGCCTCAGGAAGATGGCCGCCACCACCGAGAAACCGGTAATTAACCCGGCTCTGCTGCTCACATTGGAAACCGGGCCCCTGAGTCACCTCACCTGTGGAAGGGACCCTGCTCACGCCATACCGCTCATTATCTCCCCACCTCTGCTGTCGCCACACCACTGCTGCAATCCCCCCATGGACACCAGGCCGTGGCATCGCCCACCTAAGCAGGAAGGGACCCTGCTCAGGTGCACGCCGTACCGCATCACCCCACCTCTGCCGACACCATGCCTCCTGTGACCCTGCTCTGCCACCGCCAGCCCTCAGGTAAGATACTGTAAATTTGGACAATAAGACGGACCCCCATCTTATAAAAAATCTTTTTTTCTGCAATTTTCACCCCAAATTTGGGGTGCGTCTTATGGTCTGGTGCATCTTATAGTCCGAAAAATACGGTATATATGAGTAAACGTGAGAGATTTCTGCTGGGAACCTTGTCCCATGATGCCTAGCAGGGAGTCTGGAGGAGAGCAGCTAAAACCTCCACGTTTCAGTTATAGGGAAAAATCAATATAAGTATAAAATTGATCTCTACTGCATTAATTTAACCCTAACATTCCTAGTTGCTGTTGGAGATGTGACAACTCTGAGGGGGATTTACCTCACCTATTCTGGAGTTGTATGGGTATTCAGGATTTCTGGAAATTTGCTAAAGCTGTTATTTACAAGGTAGTGGGTCTTCAGATACCGCTTAATACTAAGTTTTACTCACTCATTATCCCGCCATTTCATCACTTTAACTGCAAAGTTCCTCAACTTTTACTCCACATGACCACAGCGGCTTGATGCTTCATAGCGTGTAAATAGAAGTTGACTTAACCCCTTTCAAATAATGAGTTGCATGCATCCAGGACACGTGAAGTACAGAAGATCTGTCATCTATTGAATAACACAGTTGATCATTTTGAAGCTGTCTGAACTCAATAGAGAAAAAAAAAAATCTCCAGCGTGAAACTTGGATAAAAGTTCAATTTATTTAGACAAATCCATTAAAATCCTTATTTCATAGTGGTACAGCAAATGATGGGGTACATAATACGACCTACGCATTTTGGTCATGACACCATGATTAAGACCTTAACAGGTCAAAACGCGTTGGTCGTATTATGTACCCCATAATTTTCTGTACCACTATGAAATAAGGATTTTAATGTATTTGTCTAAATTGAACTTTTTTCCAAGTTTCACGCTGGAGATTTACTTCTTTTTTTTTTTCTCTGTTGTGGACAACGCCTCTGATCCAGGCACCTCCTTGCGTCAATTACATTCTGAATCAATCAAGACCTTTGTTCCTGAGCAAACTAGCACACAAGGACTTCTGCTTCAAACTGGTGAGCTGAATTTTTTCCCCTTCCCTTTTTTCCTTTGCATACACATGTCTGAACTCAATGGGACACATTTTTTACAAAGAAATTGCTAACGGTCAGGGCGATATAAAGTAGGCCTGCTAATAAAGGCTGAAATAGATTTACCTCCTTCTCTTTCCCCATGTGTCAGTGTCATGTCTTGTCATTATACAGGTACAATCTTTGTTGCAAGAAATGGATTCTTCAGTGTTGAGCTAATTTCATTTCCTGTTACTAATACTATTAAGTCAAACTAAGATGTAATGTTAGCTAACACTTTGAATATTCTGTACTGTTTTTTCTGCAACTTTATATTTGAAAAATTTAATAAAACTTAGTTATAAAAAACCCCCACTACAATAGACAAATCACAAGGTCCAGTTGAGTACTGCAAGAATTAAGTACCATGACAATTAGACCATTATTTCAAATTTTTTATGACTATTTAATAACATGATCTGTTCCAGACTGGCACATATCAAATGTGGTGCAAAATATGCAACAAAAAGTATCAAAAATGTAGCTAGGAAACTATAGCCCAGTAGTACATTTAACCTCAAGTAATCCTGGAGTATTGTACATAGGATAACCTCATAACCCAGAATTAACATTGCTTAATAAAGGAAGATCTGTGCTGTCAAAGTAATCAAATCTGCTTCTATGATTTAATAAGTTCCACACTTGAGTACATTTCCGGTGGCGCAAGCCAGTTAACGTGATTCAGGTCCTTGGTGTATTGGGGGAGCGCAAATTCAATAGCAGGTAGCTACTGCCAAATGCAAATAACAATTATGGAATTCATTAAAAGAGGCATAGGTGCTTATGAGAAGAGCACAGCTCTACCTTTAAACAAGTCACTAGTGCAGCTGTAATTACAATACTATATACCATTTTTGTCTCCAGTGTATGAGAAGGACATAATGGAACTAAATTGGATGCAGAGAAGGGTGACCATGGAAATGGATGGGCTGACATACCAAGACACGTTATCAAACTTGGGGTTATTCAGTTTATAAATACGAAGGCTTCTTCTTGCAAGGAGGAATACTCTACACCAGAGGTGTCAAACTGCATTCCTCGAGGGCCGCCAACAGGTCATGTTTTCAGGATTTCCTTAGCATTCCACAAAGTGCTGGAATCATTCTGTGCAGGTGATTAAATTATCACCTGTGCAATACAAGGAAATCCTGAAAACATGACCTGTTGGCGGCCCTCGAGGAATGCAGTTTGACACCTCTGCTCTACACAATGACAAGGAGGCTTTATCTACTCCTAGAGGAAAGCAGGTTTAATCATCATAACAGATGATGATTCTGTAATGTCTTTACTCCGCCATTCGCTGTGTCAGAGATGCTGTGAGTGACAGCTCTGCTGCCCTATGGATGGCAGAGGTGTGTTGGGCTGTCAGTGCTGTGGATGACAGCTCTGCCGCCCAATGGATGGCAGAGACGTGTTGGGCTGTCAGTGCTGTGAGTGACAGCTCAGCCGCCCTATTGATAGAATGAGCTTGTTGGGTTGTCAATGTTGGGTTTGGGTTACCTCTAGGTCAGGGGTGTCAAACTGCATTCCTCAAGGGCTGCAAACAGGTCATGTTTTCAGGATTTCCTTGTATTGCACAGGTGATCATTTAATCACCTGCACAGAATGATTCCAGCACCTTGTGCAATGAGAAGGAAATCTTGAAAACACGCATGGTTTGAGGCCCTCGAGGAATGCAGTTTGACACCCCTGCTCTAGGTGATTTCCTTTCTAGATAATTGTCAGGCTCTTTAACTGTTTGGCAATATTAGATGTTACTCTGTGCTCTCTATTTTGATATTATGATCTTTTGTTGCCGGACCTTGGATTTGCCTGTCAACTCCCTGTCTGTATAACACATTTTGCCTTTGACATATTCTGATTTTAGTTACCAGACTACAGACTTTTTCCCTGACTAACCGTTTATCTTATACCTCTGTGTTTGATGTACCTTCCTGGCTTTTGACCTTGGACCTCTTGACCACTCCGCCTCACGGCTAGTATGTGAGTAGTGACTAGCGTCTGCCATTGACACCCTTTGTATAATTTAAAAGACAGTTTTATAAAGAAGTACTCAAAACATGCTGCACACCACATATAGGATGCACATACAGTCTCAGCCTCACTGCACTTGCCATGAAGCATTGACTGTCTGTAATATTTTTACTGACTGATCTGAATGTTTCCAGACAATATTTTATGCCTACAGACTTGGCAGATGTAAATCTGGCAGTGAGCTAAAGATCAAATCTAATTTTTATGTCACACAGGAATATCATTTATGCTGTGACTTTTAGAAGTGTACAATTAAACCTCTATTTAGTGTGTAATTACACCTTTCTCTGCTCTTGTGTCCTCAGGTCTTTCCTAAAGTAGATAACAAAAACATGTTGATGGTGGAAAGTTGCACCAAGCAAATGTCATCATACATAACCGGAAGACCTTTACCTTTTTCTTAAAAAAAGTCACTAACAAATCTGAGAAGAAATTCTGCTAACATTGCGTATAATAGTAGTTGAAAAGAATAGAAGTAGAATTTGAGCTGTGTACATTTATGTGGAAAACAGATTTTAGGATTGGAAAATTAATCTATATTCTCCTTGCAGCTGCTTCCAGTCATTTGGAAGGCGCTCACTGCACCATAAGTGCACTCTAATCCAGCCGATCGCTATTTGATCGACATCTTGCATACACTATAGAATGTCAACCAAGGAGCATTGGGCATGCTTCCAGTGTACTGTGTCTAGCCATAACTGACAACAACACCAGCACCACCATTTACACTGGAAGCGAGTGCCTATGTAGGAAATATAAGTTACGGTAATATTTCCATTTTTGTTGCTGACAAATGCCATTTGAGGAGATTTTCTTTTGCTTACAACTATGCCCAGCAAAATACGAAAAAAATGGCATCCTTATCACCTGGTGCTCCTTAATAATACTGATTGGGTTCACCACCAACATCGCTTCCTCATTGGGAGATTAGCAGTGGACATGGGTAGGTCTATACCACACCAGTGTTCCTCAAGGAAACCATCGGGAGACCAGGGCAGCACCACAGAGGGGTGGGAGTTTCAGTAGGTGTATATTCACTACCTGCAGCAAAAAAGCCACAGCAAAATGTACACAATGTTTAAGGCAGTCCTGCACATTGCTTATTGGCTGCTGCCAAGTACTGCACTTATCTCAAATTCAATGGGCACTCCATTCAAATGAATGGAAGACAAAGCAAAGTACACTGCAGCGACCAATAAGCAATATACAGGAGTGCGGTGTAGCGCCCAGTATATCACTTATGTAAAAAACAAAATTACTTTATTTTAGAGCGTGCTGGTTGTTTAAAAAGAGAAAACCCTGTAGGTGACGTATAAAGCAAGGATTTTGCAGCAAATTTGCAGTGAAATCCAAAGAGGAAGTAGAAATGGCTAAGCCTGAGGCAAAGCCCAAGGCTTTTTTCCTTTTCTGATATCTGAGCTACAGAAGGCAAAGACACAACAAGGTCAGGTAACATGCTAAGTATCTTTCCTGGATCATTTCTAGAACTTTACACACCACGAATGACAGCAAATTGTGTCTTTTAATCTAAGAGGTTGGGTTGAGGGTAGTTATTACCATGTTCCACTGTATTTTAGGTTCTTTTGCAAAGCTATGGCTATGTTAGATGCAAGAGTAATGCAGCCACACTTCCCTCACCTTCCCCGTTGTCGTCACACACAGGGGTTTTACTTGAGTTATTTGCTCCCATCGTCACTCGTGTGAGGCTCCAAGTCCTGTAGTTACATCCTCATATTATCCACAGGGCTGATTATCAGTTGTCCTACATCTAGCAGGAAGACCAATTACATTTCTTGTTCATCCTGTATAAAGAAGAAACACTTATTAACATCCTGTGATCTGACCAAGGTTTTATAAATGGAGAAAAAAAGCATATTTCTATAAGATGTATTACAAATAAAAATGAGCTGACAAGTGGCTGTTTCCGAGCCCAATAGAAGTCAATGGGGACCCGAACTTTATTATGGCTGTAAAATGGTCACGGTAAGGGCTAGGAGGCTACAAATGGAAGCAAAATGGTGGAAAGTGCAGGACAATTGCGATGAAAACCAATATGAACAAGGAAATTACTTAAAATAATATAGAATAAAAAATAATAATCTTGAATCAGGAAGAAGAGGTCCAAGTAGAGGAGAAGGTGGAGGTGGAAGAGACAGGGGAGGAGGTATCCAACATTGGTTTTTTTTTTATTCTTTTGCTTTATTTTTAGGGAACTGACCTAAAAGAACATAGGATTTAAAAAATAAAAAAATAACAATCTAGAACCAGGAGGCGGAGGTCCAAGTGGAGAAGGAGGTGGAGTAGTTGGAGTAGGTGGAGGTGGACTTGATAGTGTATGTGGAAAAGGCTGGGGAGGAGGTATCCAACACTGTTTGTTTTTTTTGTGTTTTTTCTTCTTTTGTTTTTTTTAGGGAACTGTTTTAAAAGAACATAGAATTTAAAATAAAAAGCAACAGTCAAGGACCAGGGGGCAGATGTCAAAGTGGAGGAGGAGATGGACGAGGTGGTTTAGGCTGAAGAGGAAGGGAAGTAGGTAGCCAACACTATTTTTGTGTCTTTTAGTTTTTTTTTTGTTCTTTTTATTTGGGGAGGGTACAAAATTAAATGAATGGAAATAGAGTATACCAATGGCTGGGTGCAGATGGTATAGTTGTCTAGTCAGGCAAAGGTACGGACAAATCCTTTGGGATCCACACCTGGCTCATTTTATTGAATGCTAACTTCCCCATGATGGCTGTGGACAAGCAGATGTGCCTGTCTATGATCACACCCCATGCCGTGCTAAACTCACATTCTGACAGTACACTTGCTGCAGGGCAGGCCAGCACCTCCAAGGCATAAAGGGAAAGCTCAGGCCACAAGTACAATCTGGAGACCCACAAGTTAAATGGAGCAGATCCATCAGTTAGTGCGTTGCAACATATGCACATCTACTTTTTCACCATGTTATTGTAATGCTGCCTCCTGCTAAAACTAACCATATCAGATGGTGGTGCCAGATATTATGGCGAGCTGAGAAAGTTTTTTCACATTTCCGCAATGCTAACCCTGCCTTGCAAAAAGGTGGCGGTGCCTATTCCTCTACTTTGTTCTTCCACTGAGCCGCTGCTGTCAGGTGGGAATGCTGTTAGTAGTGCCTCTGCCAGTGGGGGCACGTATTCACATATTTTGCAATCTTACTCCAGTGACAGAAGTAATGATGGTGTGTTGTCCTTGTAATATGGATTGATCAGGGTTGCCATGCAGTAATCAGCAGTGGTAACAATCCGGGCAACTTGAGTGCCACCTTGCTGTGAACACGGTTCATCCTCCTAGTAGTAGCGGCTGGCAACAATGTACTGCGGGACAGCCACCGCCATCAGTTTTTTTTAAGACTGTCCATCTCCACCAGCTGCAATGGCAGCATTTCAAAGTCCAGGAATTTGTAAATGCTGTCATTCAGGACCATTGATTGTGGGTAGGTAGGGGCTATTTCCATGAGACGGTGTGCAGATGATCGTTGACACTGCTGGTGGTGCTATCACATCGTCTCTTCGTGGGGAGGCGGGTGGCCTGGTTGATCATGAGTGGGAGAAAGAGGCGGAGATAGCAACAGAAGAGGGAACAGGAGGAGGCTCTGATCTGTCATGCTTTTTAGGGTGTGTACTCCACTACACCTTGTGGTTGGAATTCAGATGCCTCATCATGCAGGTGGTGCTCAGGTTCAGAACATTTATGCCTTGCTGCAGGCTCTGATGTCATAGCATGCAAACCACCCATGTCTTGTCGTCAGTATATTGGCTATGCCAGGGAGCTCATTTGAGTTGGCTTTGGTTTGCGCAGACTGCTTCGCTTTGCAATGGGGTGAGATGAAAGCCAGATGACCATGGTCCTCAGGTGCCAACCCTGCACCTTTTCAGGAGACATGGGGGATGATAATATGAAGGAACAGGGGGTACTCTCAATGTAACACCACCTCAACATGTTCTGGCCTCATCATTCGTGTAGCAGTACTCGGCCGTATGGAATGATGCAGAACGTCCTGTCACCTGCGTGCACCAGAGGAAGGTGTTTTATTAGGGCACATAGCAGGCACAGAACGACCATGTAATCTCATTGCAACAGCTACACTATCACCATCACGGCCATATCCACGTCCCCTTGATGCTCTCCTCATGTTTTCCCCACTAAAAAAAATTCCCAATAGAGAAGAGGCTGGATTCAGACAAGCTGCACCAGAATGTATTGCAAGCACGTTACACCAGCCTGTATTACAGTCACGCTGCACCAAGCTATATTACGGACATAATGCACCAGCCTGTATTACGGTCGCACTGCACCAGCCTGGATTTCAGGCACACTACAGCAGCCTGTATTACGGTCACACTGCACCAAGCTGTATTACGGCATGCTACACTAGCCTGTATTACGGTCACACTGCACCAAGCTGTATTACAGGCTTGATACACCAGTAAAGCTATGCTCACATTGATCCTGTGCTCGATGCTGAGGGCTTACACTGGGGTTTCCGTGTAAATCTCTGAAATACGTGATTCAGACAGAACTCCCAATGGAAGATTCCATATAATAAGGCAGATGGAAGCCCTGTGGATGCCATCTGATCTTTGATCAGGCAGTGTCCGTCTTTTTAGGAGTACATAAAAGCGCAGTCTGACACAGTTTTGTGCACTTCTGAAAAGAAGGAAACAGCTGAACAGAGGCCAGACGCAGTCCATAGTAACTCTGCTGTCTCATTATAGTAAATGGATCACTCGGGAGTTTCATCTGAATAACGTCACTGGGAGATTTAGATGAAAACACTAATGTAAGTGCTCAGAGCAGAGTACTGGATAAATGTGATCCCAATAAAAGTTTCAACTCAATGCACAAAAATATCAATTCCCCACTTAGGTACGTCACCTGTCAATGGAAATATAGGGGGCCTCCATGTTACTGGTATTACAAAGGCTCTGGAAAAGCACTACAACTCCTCGCACCTCAAAAGGAATACAGAGAATTCTGCGCTCCCAATTCCAAATGCTCCCTTCCCTTCTGTGCCTAAACCACATTTAGCATCCACATGTTTGGTATTTCTGTAGTTATGAGAGGCTGCCTAATATATGGGTGTGTGTCACCAGAAACACAAAGTGGGCATAATGTACTGGTCACTACAACATACTGGTCATTACAACGTACTGGTCACTACAATGATAGTTTGCAATTTACTTAGTAACATCCACTGCTGCTTGTTTCTAGGAAACGCCCATAGAGTCAAAATTGTCAATATACAGATGTAGATAAATTCCCAAAGGGGTATAATTTACAAAATGGGGCTAATTGAAGGTGAATTCTGCTCTTCTAGCACTTAGGGGCTCTGTATATTGAATCCGCAAACTATTCTTGGAAAATCTGGGCTCCAGGAGGCAAATAGCTCCAGAGTCTCACCGTATTGCTAAGCATTACTGTGCAGTCACATATGGGGTATTTCTACATTCAGCAGAAATTTTGGGACCAATTTTGTTGCCATTTTTACCCATTTGTACTTGTAAAAATGTAAAATCTGGGGCTAAAACTACATTTTTGTGGTAAAATTGTAATTATTTTTCTTCACTGCCTAATGGTATAACATTCTGTGACACCCGTGGTGTCAATATAATCACTGCTGCCCTAGATTAATTCATCAAGAGGTTTATTTTATAAAATGGGGTCACTTATTAGGAGTTCTGCTGTTCTAGCACTTCAGGGGCTCCCCCAGTGGGTCATGGCACCCACAAACCATAACAGTAAAATCTGCACTATATTATAGCACTCCTTACCTTCTGAGCTTTGCACTGTGCCTGAAAAGTATTTCTCATTTACATATAGAGTGTGCTCAGGATTTTTTTTTACAACAAACAGGTCCATTTTTTCCTATCAGTCCTAAGAAAAATTCAAACTTTTTTTAGTGGTAAAAATGTAATTATTCTTTCTTTACCGCCCAATAGTATAAAATTCTGTGAGGCTCATGTGGTGTCATTATGATCACTGCACCCCTATATGAATTTATTGGGGAGTGTAGTTTGTAAAATGAAGTCACTTATGCAGGGTTTTTGCTGTTCTAGCACCTCAGGATCTCTGCCAATGTGACATGGCACCTTGAACCATTCCAGCAAAATCTGAAGTCCAATATGGCACTTCTACTCTTCTGAGCTTTACACTGTGCTTCAAAAGTAGTTTTTCACCACATATGGGGAATCAGTATGCTCAGGAGAAATTGCACAACAAATTTTGGGGTCCATTTCCTCCGGCTATCCTTATGAAAATAAAAAAATGTTGGGCTAAAGCAACAATTTGGTTGGAAAAAAATGTTTTCTTTCATTTTCAAAGATCAACGTTGTAAAATTCTGTGATGCAGAAGGTGCTCAGCACACATCTACATAAATTACTTGAGGAGTCTAGTTTCCAAAATGGGGTCACTTGTGTTTTTTTTTTCACTATTTAAGCACATAGGTAATTCTCTTGTGCTGCTGTCATGGGGTAGCGAATATAGTATTTTTTATTTACCTGTAACGGCATTTTTTGGAGCCCATCATTATATTGCCTCCCTTCATGTGTGGGTGAGCACTTCTTTCACTTGTATATAATCACGTTTGAGAAATTAGTTGGTGTTCTGATTAGGATATATTTTGCAATTAACCATGGGAGGGCCTCTTGTGCTCTGTAATCCAACATATGGGTGGGAGAGCTGCCACCCTTTTATGTCTGTAGGTTTCCTGTCCTTGAACGACGGATACCCTCACTAGTGGTGCTGTCATGATGAGCTCCAAAAAAAAAGAATTTTTGCATCAACTTATTTGAGTAACTATGAAGATTTTTTAATGCAAGTTATATTATTATCCTTATTTTCATGTTATGTGTTTAGAAAAGTTTCTATGAAATGAATTCTTGACAAAATTTTTAAAATTCTTTTTGTGTTTAGTGAGATATTGATTACAGTTTTGATTTTCAAAGGGGATGTACTCATTTATGCAGTGCACTGTATATATATATATATATATATATATATATATATATATATATATATATATATATACTGCTAAAAAAAATAAAGGGAACACTTAAACAACACAATATATCTCCAAGTAAATCAAACTTCTGTGAAATAAAACTGTCCACTTAGGAAGCCACACTGTTTGACAATCAATTTCACATGCTGTTGTGCAAATGGAATAGACAACAAATGGAAATTATTGACAATTATCAAGACACACTCAATAAAGGAGTGGTTCTGCAGGTGGGGACCACAGACCACATTATATATAATATATGTATATATATATATATATATATATATATATATATATATATATATATATATATATATATATATACTTATACTGTATATATATCTTATAAAAAATCAAGTTGGAGACCCTGATAACTTTTTAATTTTAAAAAATGTCCCTAATTAATAGGCAAGTACCTAGAACTTCTTCAGCAAAGATCCCCAGACACATACCAGGGGCAGCATGGTGGCTCAGTGGTTAGCACTGCAGCCTTGCAGCGCTGGAGTCCTGGGTTCAGATCCCACCAAGGATAACATTTGCAAGGAGTTTGTATGTTCTCCCCGTTTTTGCGTGGGTTTCCTCCCACACTCCAAAGACAATCTGATTGGGAATTGTGTGCCCCATCGGGGTCAGCGATGATAATGTGTGCAAATTGTAAAGGGCTGTGGAATATGTTAGTGCTATATAAAATAAAAATTATTATTATCATTAAGACAAAAAAAAAAAATATGTCCAAAATGAATGAATAAAATATACAGCTTTATTAGGCTTTTTTGGACTCACGGAATTGCATCAAATCCACAGTATAGTGCATAACCAATGTTAGAATTGGTATGCACATGCTGCGGAAAAATATGTGCGGATTTGCAGTGTTTTATTTTCCGCAGCATGTCAATTCTTTTTGCGGATCTGCAGCGTTTCTGCACCCATTGACTTCCATTGATTCAGTCAAATCCGCTGCAATTTTGCTGCAGAGTTGAGTGTGACAAACACTGCAGATCTGGAGGAGGAAGAGTGTGTGGGTGGAGACTATGCGTGTATGCCTGTGTGCAGATCTGTGTGTGTCTCTGTGTGTCTGCATGTGTCTCCGTGTGTCCCTGTGTGTGTGCGGGTCTGTTTCTGGGTGTGTGCGGGTCTGTGTAGGCAAGCATTGTCTGATGGGAATACTACTCCCATCAGCTATGAATGCTGTCACATATGACAGTGACAGCATTGCCGATGATGGGGCAGTAGTCCCATCAGATGATGCATGTGTTGAATAGTAAAAAAATAAACATACAACATGCAGTACATACTCACCAATCACCTAGTCCCCTACACCCTCATTCTCCTGTAACAAAAATAAAATAATATACCAACACAAATACTCCCTGTTCTGCTGTAGTCCATTTAATAAGAGTGTCCCACAACAATCTCATGTGTAGAGCTGTCACATCAGGTGATGTGACTGCTCTACACATCTTCGGTGATGCACTGAATGGAGGATCCCTCCGCCGCCAGGAGAGAGGTCACCTGAATTCATTCCTGCTGTCACCGGCAACACTGGCGTGAGAAAATTCTCACGCAGCGGAGCCATAAAGTAAGAGGCTGAACTCCGGTAACCGCTTCAGTGATGCACTGCTGGAGCTTTTACCTCCTGTCAGTGCATCTCGAGAGGCCTATAGAGCAGTCACATCTCCCGATAAATAGGGGAGATCATCGTGGGGCACTCATTATTAAATGTAGTACGGCGGAACAGGGAGTATTAGTGTTGGTTTATTATTTCATTTTTTTTGGAGGAGAATGAGGACGTCACACGGATTAACAGTACAATAAATATGGGAAAATGTGTTTAGTGTTTTATTTCATTAAAATACTTTATTCTGGCTGTGTCTTTATTTAACCCTTTACAACTATAGAATTGGCAATGGATAGGTGTCTTATTGACACCTCTCCATTACTAAGCTGGCTTGAAATCACCTTACAATACAAAGGTGATATCAACTCCACAAATATTACCCCATATGCCACCACTACAGGGCAGTGGGAAGAGAGAGGCTAAGTGCCGGAATTGGCGCATCTAAGGGTATGTTTCCACGTTCAGGATTGCATCAGGATTTGGTCAGGATTTTATGCAAGTAAAATCTGCACCAAATCTGCACCTGAGGTCACTGGCAGGTCACCTGCATTGTCCTTGCATTGTTTCAGCATTGTAAGGACATGCTGCATTCTGAAAAGAGGCGCCACATGTCCGTTTACGTGGGTCTGCCGCATGCATCTTTTAATGTATGGTGGAGATGGGATTTCATGAAATCCCCTCCACTATGCTGTAACATTTTGACGCTGCGGCTCTATGCAGCGTCAAACACGAAGCGTTTCCTGAACGTGGAAACATACCCTTAGAGATGCGCCATTTCTGGGGTGGCTAAGACCTGGTGTTAGTAGCTGGGGGGCAATAACCATGGTCCCTTCCTGGGCTATTAATATCCCCCTATTTTAATAGCCAGTAAAGGCTAAGTATACAGCTGCAGGCTGATATTCATAGCCTGGGAAGATGAATGGGTATTAACCCTTTCCTAAGCTATAAACATCGGCCCCTAGTAGCTGGCTTTCCCTCTCTGGCACAGAGCCCACACCATTTTTTTCCATTTTTTTTTTTTAAATTAAACAGATATTGTGTTTAAGGCTGGGGTCACACTTGCGAGAAACTCGCACGAGTCTTGCACCTCAATACCCGGCACTGTAGGCGCCACTCGGACCGGGGCGTTCAGCAGTGCCGGGTACTAAGGTACGAGACTCGTGCGAGTGATCCCGGCCTAACACACTATACACTTTATTTAAGGCTGGAGTCACACTACCGTAGAATACGGACGAGTGCTATGCGCTAAAAAAAAAAATCGCATAGCGCTCGTACCAGTATTAATCTATGGGGAAAATCAGATCACCGTTTTTTTCTCGTATTCAGCATGCGAGTGAAATAGCATCATGCTGCGATTTTACGCATATATTGGCTGAGTGTCGCCAATGCAAGTCTATGGGTGCGAGAAAAAAAATCGCACACCATACAGACCATCAGTGTGACTTGCGAGAAATACGCACACATTTTCCTCACTTCAGCCCATTGAGCCATTAAATTCAATGAGGAAAAGCAGTGAGAAATGTAAAGCCATACACATATCATACGGATATGGGGTGGACGGGTGTCCCTGCGCTACAATGGCTTTTTGTTTTGAGTGATATTATCGGTATTACTTGTTGCAACCTGCACTTTATAGCCCACCTGTTGTTTACATTTCCTGTTCAGGGTCATACCGTACCTTGGGCTTAGCATGATGTTGGTGACATCCCTTGTCATCTTTTAGCCCTACTATGCAATGTTTGTCTGTTTTTTTATTTTGTTTTGTACTAATAAAAAGTGTTCTTATTATTGGATTTCATGACTGCATGGTGCTTTCTTTTCCTATTTAAATGTTGTTTTGCAGTTATCCATGTACCTATGCATGTGTGGTGGTGTGTATATATATATATATATATATATATATATATATATATATATACATACATACATACATATGTGTTGATATTGATATGTGATTTTATTCCCACCACTGACAATGCACATCGGAATTTTGTTATATATCATACGGATGTCATACGGATCCTTAGATGCGAGAAAATCGCATCCTCGGCAGACAAAATTGGACCGATTTTTTTTTTATACATTGTGCCTGACTCCGGCCTTACTCTTTATGTACCATTTTATTATGTTTACTACTAAACATCGGGCTTGGTATTATCTATCTATCTATCTATCTATCTATCTATCTATCTATTTTTCTGTGTATGTAAACATTATTCTTCAATGGAGTATGTAAAAGAAGAGGTTGGACAAGGAAATTACATCACAATTCTTTTTTTTGTTGTTAAATAATAAATCTTTATTTAGCTGACAAAAAGGCAGACAAATCCACATGAAAAAAACGCATGAAAATCCGCATCAAAAACACATGAAAACCATGCAGGTTTTTTAACTGCGTTTTCTGCCAAGAGATGCAGAAAATTCCACAGGCAAATCTGCAACGTGTGCACATACCCTTAGTCAATACAATAAAATGTGGGTGAAATGCCAAGTAGAGCAATGGACGCAATTCCAAGTAACACTCACATAATAAAATTATAACTGTATATATATATATATATATATATATATATATATATATATATATATATACACTCACCGGCCACTTTATTAGGTACACCATGCTAGTAACGGGTTGGACCCCCTTTTGCCTTCAGAACTGCCTCAATTCTTCGTGGCATAGATTCAACAAGGTGCAGGAAGCATTCCTCAGAGATTTTGGTCCATATTGACATGATGGCATCACACAGTTGCCGCAGATTTGTCGGCTGCACATCCCAAAGATGCTCCATACAAGGCAGGATGGATCCATGCTTTCATGTTGTTTACGCCAAATTCTGACCCTACCATCCGAATGTCGCAGCAGAAATCGAGACTCATCAGACCAAGCAACGTTTTTCCAATCTTCTACTGTCCAATTTCGATGAGCTTGTACAAATTGTAGCCTCAGTTTCCTGTTCTTAGCTGAAAGGAGTGGTACCCGGTGTGGTCTTCTGCTGCTGTAGCCCATCTGCCTCAAAGTTCGACGCACTGTGCGTTCAGAGATGCTCTTAGGCCTACCTTGGTTGTAATGGGTGGCGATTTGAGTCACTGTTGCCTTTCTATCAGCTCGAACCAGTCTGCCCATTCTCCTCTGACCTCTGGCATCAACAAGGCATTTCCGCCCACAGAACTGCCGCTCACTGGATTTTTTTTCTTTTTCGGACCATTCTCTGTAAAACCTAGAGATGGTTGTGCGTGAAAATCCCAGTAGATCAGCAGTTTCTGAAATACTCAGACCAGCCCTTCTGGCACCAACAACTATGCCACGTTCAAAGGCACTCAAATCACCTTTCTTCCCCATACTGATGCTCGGTTTGAACTGCAGGAGATTGTCTTGACCATGTCTACATGCCTAAATGCACTGAGTTGCCGCCATGTGATTGGCTGATTAGAAATTAAGTGTTAACAAGAAGTTGGACAGGTGTACCTAATAAAGTGGCCAGTGAGTGTATATATATATACACATACAGTATATACATACCGTATATATATTGAATCAAAAATGAAAATCAAAGTTGATGAATAGAATGTGTATCAATATGGATCAATTGATTTAATAAATTATGACTAAGTAATCAATTTAATGAAGTGCAAAAAGGTGCTTTGGTATAGATCCATTGTTGTAGTACCCACACATAAAAGCAATATTGGACACAGAAATATATTAATACATACAGGCAGTATATGCCCTGTTCTCTATACTGCCTGTATATATTAATATATTGTTGTGTCCAATATTGCTTTTATATGTGGATACTACTACAATGGATCTATAACAAAGCACCTTTTTTGCATTCCATTAAATAGATTACTTAATGATAATTTATTAAATCAATTGATCAATATTGATAGTCCCCACACATTCTTTTCATAACCTTTGATTCTCATTATATATATATATACATATATATATATATACATATATATATATATATATATATATATATATATATGTATTATGAGTCATGTAGAATTGTGTCCATTGCTCTACTTGCCATTTTCCCCACCCCCTCATTTTATTGTATTGACTAATACAGCTGTATATTTTATTCATTCACTTTGGACTTGTATTTTCGTTTTTTCTCTTCTTTCCTTGCATGACAATTATCAGGAATGCCTATCTGTGCATCGTTGGGGGGGAACAATAAATGACACATCCACATGATATTTTCTTGAAACAACACAGGATGGCAAGTCATATTTCAATAAAATATAAACTGAAAATAATTAAAAGTTATTCCCCAAACTTCCTTCTATGACCTTTGTCTGTGGCCAAAAAACCAAACAACAATGTGGGAACTGTCCAGTCCAGTAGTTTACAATCCAGTCCTGTGGAATTATTGGGCCGCACACATTTTACAGGCCATATAATCGTCTGTTTTACATCTTTACTAATTCAACTGATGAATTTGACCTATGTCAGACGATAAAACTCTCTGCCAAAAACAGGAGACATTTTATTAAGCGCAGTGCTGATATTAACACTATCCTGCTGGATACATTTTAACGAAACCTAATCTAGTACAACCTCGGTATAACCTTACTAGATCACTAATAGTAACCTATGAATTAGTTAGTCTTCTTTCACACTGCCCAAAAATTATTGCACAATGGATAATTTCATATTCTTCCCATACTTCAAATATAATAATACCGTAAAGTACATACGTAAGTGGAGGTTTTCATTTTTCACAATTTACGGTAATATCTGACTGCAGGAATATCTGCTGCATCCTCCCTCATTCATCAGTCAGACCCGGAGCACACACACACCACAGTGCAACTGTTGCTTGTCCATAGGATTACATGACCATTGATGAAACGTAAGACATTTTCATGTGAATTGCGCTCAACAAATGCCATGGAGATGACATGGGAATTGTATGAACGTTATAACACCGTAGTAGCCACAGGTATTTCATAATGTTATACAATAGAGCAGTTCTCAATAAGAAACACACAAAGGAATGATATTCATACACATGCCGTACAGAAGACACCATGAAATAAACTTTGTCACATGCAGGATGATATTGCGTCGTGCATAGGAGAGAACTAAGAATGCCATTATTAGTATCCAGCATAGACAGACTAAGACATACTGCATTCACTTCTCATTATATGGAGTGGACAGAAGTAAATGTCCAAAAACACAAACTTATAATAATAACAGGAATAGCGTTAGTAATACTAACATATAAATCATTAATAATACTAAGATCAGTGATAACCAAACAGTTTAGACACTTATTAAAGTGCAGCACGTGTAAGTGGAAGAAGAGTCTTACCTTGCTTCTCAGTGAGGATGAAGGAGAATGTATGGCTGGAAGACAGGTGGCTCCCAAGAAGATGCTGGGGGAGGTAACAGAGGGACTCTGGATGCCAGTCAGACAGGCTCCTTCTCATCAGCACAAGTTCATTACTGAGGGAAGTCCCTGGGACCTTACTAGGCTCACTGCATACTGACGACTATGCTTCCACCTAGAGGACACTGCTGGGAACAACAATGCAGAATAAAAGCTGGCAAAGTTTTATATTATATGTGTGTATACACACTGCTCAAAAAAATAAAGGGAACGCTTAAACAACAGAATATAATTCCAAGTAAATCAAACTTCTGTAAAATCCAACTGTCCACTTAGGAAGCAACACTGTTTGACAATCAATTTCACATGCTGTTGTGCAAATGAAATAGACAACAGATGGAAATTACTGGCAATTATTAAGACACACTCAATAAAGGAGTGGTTCTGCAGGTGGGTGTCATGAATCCCCAATGGCTAGGGATAGCACAGGACAAGCAAAGTACAAATAAATAACGGACGAGCTCTAGGGTGATGGAACCTGGGCTGACCGCTGCCCTACGCCTGACAAACGCAACTAGAGATAGCCAGGGAGCGTGCCTACGTTGGTTCTAGACGCCACGCACCAGCCTAAGAGCTAACTAGTACTGCAGAGAAAATAAAGACCTCACTTGCCTCCAGAGGAATGAACCCCAAAAGATATAGTTGCCCCCTCACATGTATTGACGGTGAAATGAGAGGAAGGCACACACATAGAGATGATATATATAGATTTAGCAAATTGAGGCCCGCTGTAAACTAGAAAGCAGAACGATACAAAAGGGGACTGAGCGGTCAGCAAAAAACCCTAATCAAAAAACCATCCTGAGATTACAAGAACCCATGTGCCAACTCATGGCACATGGGGAGAACTGTTATGACCCCAATGGCGAGGGTCTCAGAGGAACGTGGAAGTCTGCAGAATACAAAAATCCAGCTCATAGGGCAGTGGTAACTGGGTTGACCATATATCTACTCCTAACGCCAACACTAGAAGTAGCCGGGGATCATTCCTACGTTGATTCTAGATGACACGCGCCAGCCGGAGAATCTAGCTACCCCTAGTAGAGGAAAACAAAGACCTTTCTTGCCTCCAGAGAAGGGGACCCCAAAGCTGGATAGAAGCCCCCCACAAATAATGACGGTTAGGTAAGAGGAAATGACAAACACAGAAATGAACCAGGTTTAGCACAGAGAGGCCCGCTTACTGATAGCAGAATAAAGAAAGGTAACTTATATGGTCAACAAAAACCCTATCAAAATCCACACTGGAAATTCAAGAACCCCCGAACCGTCTAACGGTCCGGGGGGAGAACACCAGCCCCCTAGAGCTTCCAGCAAAGGTCAGGATATAGATTTGGAACAAGCTGGACAAAAATACAAAACCAAAACAAATAGCAAAAAGCAAAAGGCAGACTTAGCTGATATAACTGGAACCAGGATCAGTAGACAAGAGCACAGCAGACTAGCTCTGATAACTACGTTGCCAGGCATTGAACTGAAGGTCCAGGGAGCTTATATAGCAACACCCCTAACTAACGACCCAGGTGCGGATAAAAGGAATGACAGAAAAACCAGAGTCAAAAAACTAGTAACCACTAGAGGGAGCAAAAAGCAAATTCACAACAGTACCCCCCCCCTTAGTGAGGGGTCACCGAACCCTCACCACGACCACCAGGGCGATCAGGATGAGCGGCATGAAAGGCACGAACTAAATCGGCCGCATGAACATCAGAGGCGACCACCCAGGAATTATCCTCCTGACCATAGCCCTTCCACTTGACCAGGTACTGAAGCCTCCGCCTGGAGAGGCGAGAATCCAAGATCTTCTCCACCACGTACTCCAACTCGCCCTCAACCAACACCGGAGCAGGAGGCTCAGCAGAAGGAACTACAGGCACAATGTACCGCCGCAACAAAGACCTATGAAATACATTGTGAATAGCAAACGACACAGGAAGATCCAGACGAAAAGATACAGGATTAAGGATTTCCAATATCTTGTAAGGCCCAATAAAACGAGGTTTAAATTTGGGAGAGGAGACCTTCATAGGAACAAAGCGGGAAGAAAGCCATACCAAATCCCCAACGCGTAGTCGGGGACCCACACCGCGGCGGCGGTTGGCAAAGCGCTGAGCCTTCTCCTGTGACAACTTCAAGTTGTCCACCACATGATTCCAGATCTGCTGCAACCTATCCACCACAGAATCCACCCCAGGACAGTCAGAAGGCTCCACATGACCCGAAGAAAAGCGAGGATGGAAACCAGAGTTGCAGAAAAAAGGCGAAACCAAGGTGGCGGAACTAGCCCGATTATTAAGGGCAAACTCAGCCAACGGCAAGAATGTCACCCAATCGTCCTGATCAGCAGAGACAAAACACCTCAAATAAGCCTCCAAAGTCTGATTGGTTCGCTCCGTCTGTCCATTAGTCTGAGGATGGAAAGCAGACGAAAACGACAAATCAATGCCCATCCTACTACAAAAGGATCGCCAGAACCTGGAAACGAACTGGGATCCTCTGTCTGACACAATATTCTCAGGGATGCCGTGCAAACGAACCACGTTCTGGAAAAACACAGGAACCAGATCGGAAGAGGAAGGCAGCTTAGGCAAAGGAACCAAATGGACCATCTTGGAGAAGCGATCACATATCACCCAGATAACGGACATGCCCTGAGATAGCGGAAGATCAGAAATGAAATCCATGGAGATATGTGTCCAAGGTCTCTTTGGGACAGGCAAGGGCAAGAGCAAACCGCTGGCACGAGAACAGCAAGGCTTAGCTCGAGCACAAGTCCCACAGGACTGCACAAATGACCGCACATCCCTTGACAAGGAAGGCCACCAAAAGGACCTGGCCACCAGATCTCTGGTGCCAAAAATTCCCGGGTGACCTGCCAACACCGAGGAATGAACCTCGGAAATGACTCTGCTGGTCCACTTATCCGGGACAAACAGTCTGTCAGGTGGACAAGACTCAGGCCTATCAGCCTGAAATCTCTGCAACACACGTCGCAGATCCGGAGAAATAGCTGACAAGATAACTCCATCTTTAAGAATACCAACAGGATCAGCGACTCCAGGAGCATCAGGCACAAAGCTCCTAGAAAGAGCATCGGCCTTCACATTCTTTGAACCTGGTAAATACGAAACAACAAAATCAAAGCGGGAGAAAAACAATGACCAGCGGGCCTGTCTCGGATTAAGGCGTTTAGCAGACTCGAGATACATCAGATTTTTGTGATCAGTCAAGACCACCACACGATGCTTAGCACCCTCGAGCCAATGACGCCACTCCTCAAATGCCCATTTCATGGCCAACAACTCCCGATTGCCCACATCATAATTTCGCTCGGCAGGCGAAAATTTCCTAGAGAAAAAGGCACAAGGTTTCATAACAGAGCAACCAGGGCCTCTCTGCGACAAAACGGCCCCTGCCCCAATCTCCGAAGCATCCACCTCAACCTGAAAGGGAAGTGAGACGTCAGGCTGGCACAAAACAGGCGCCGAAGTAAACTGGCGTTTCAACTCCTGGAAAGCCTCCACGGCAGCAGGAGCCCAGTTAGCTACATCGGAGCCCTTCTTGGTCATATCCGTCAAAGGTTTCACAATGCTAGAAAAATTAGCGATAAAACGACGGTAGAAGTTAGCGAAGCCCAAGAACTTCTGAAGACTCTTAACTGACGAGGGCTGAGTCCAATCAAGAATAGCTCGGACCTTGACTGGGTCCATCTCCACAGCAGAAGGGGAAAAAATGAACCCCAAAAAGGGAACCTTCTGAACACCAAAGAGACACTTTGAGCCCTTGACAAACAAAGAATTTTCACGCAAAATTTTAAAGACCAACCTGACCTGCTCCACATGCGAATCCCAATTATCAGAAAAAACCAAAATATCATCCAGATAAACAATCAAAAATTTATCCAGATACTTCCGGAAAATGTCATGCATAAAGGACTGAAAAACTGAAGGCGCATTGGAGAGCCCAAAAGGCATCACCAAGTACTCAAAATGACCTTCGGGCGTATTGAATGCGGTTTTCCATTCATCACCTTGCTTAATGCGCACAAGGTTGTACGCACCACGAAGGTCTATCTTGGTGAACCACTTGGCACCCTTAATCCGGGCAAACAAGTCAGACAACAGCGGTAAAGGATACTGAAATTTGACAGTGATCTTATTTAAAAGCCGATAATCAATACAAGGTCTCAAAGATCCGTCCTTTTTTGCCACAAAAAAGAATCCCGCACCAAGAGGGGAAGAAGACGGACGAATATGTCCTTTCTCCAGAGACTCCTTGATATATGAACGCATAGCGGTATGTTCAGGTACCGACAGATTAAACAGTCTTCCCTTAGGAAATTTACTGCCTGGGATCAAATCTATAGCACAGTCACAGTCCCTATGAGGAGGCAGTGCACTGGACTCAGACTCACTGAAGACATCCTGATAATCAGACAAATACTCCGGAACTTCCGAAGGCGTAGAAGAAGCAATAGACACAGGCAGGGAATCCCCATGAATACCACGACAGCCCCAACTTGAGACTGACATAGCCTTCCAGTCCAGGACTGGATTATGGGTCTGTAACCATGGCAGCCCTAAAACAACCAAATCATGCATTTTATGTAAAACCAGGAAACGTATCACCTCGCGGTGTTCAGGAGTCATGCACATGGTAACCTGTGTCCAATACTGCGGTTTATTTGCTGCCAATGGTGTAGCATCAATACCCCTAAGAGGAATAGGATTTTCTAATGGTTCAAGAGTAAAACCACAGCGCTTAGCAAATGAAAGATCCATGAGACTCAGGGCAGCACCTGAATCTACAAACGCCATGACAGGATAAGATGACAGTGAGCAAATCAAAGTTACAGACAGAATAAATTTAGGTTGCAAATTACCAACGGTGACAGGACTAACAACCTTAGCTATACGTTTAGAGCATGCTGAGATAACATGTGTAGAATCACCACAGTAGTAGCACAAGCCATTCCGGCGTCTATGAATTTTCCGCTCATTTCTAGTCAGGATTCTATCACATTGCATTAAATCAGGTGTCTGTTCAGACAACACCATGAGGGAATTTGCGGTTTTTCTATCACATTGCACCGAATTAGGTGTCTGTTCAGACAACACCATGAGGGAATTTGCGGTTTTGCGCTCCCGCAACCGCCGGTCAATTTGAATAGCCAGTGCCATAGTATCATTCAGACCTGTGGGAATGGGAAAACCCACCATAACATTCTTAATGGCTTCAGAAAGGCCATTTCTAAAATTAGCGGCCAGTGCACACTCGTTCCAATGTGTCAGCACGGACCATTTCCGAAATTTTTGGCAATACACTTCAGCCTCGTCCTGCCCCTGAGACATAGCCAGCAAGGCCTTTTCTGCCTGAATCTCAAGATTGGGTTCCTCATAAAGTAAACCGAGCGCCAGAAAAAACGCATCAAGATCAGCCAATGCCGGATCTCCTGGCGCCAGCGAAAAAGCCCAATCCTGAGGGTCGCCCCGTAAGAACGAAATAACAATCTTTACTTGCTGAGCAGAATCTCCAGATGAACAGGGTCTCAGGGACAAAAACAATTTACAATTATTCACGAAATTCCTAAACTTAAACCTGTCTCCGGAAAACAGTTCAGGAATCGGTATTTTAGGTTCTGACCTAGGATTTCTGATAACATAGTCTTGTATGCCCTGCACACGAGTAGCCAGCTGGTCCACACTTGTAATCAAGGTCTGGACATTCATGTCTGCAGCAAGCATAGCCACTCTGAGGTAAAGGGGAAAAAGAAAAAAAAAAACTCAGAATCTTCTTTCTTATAATCCCTCTTCTGCAATGCATTAAACATTTAATACTGGCCTGGCAAACTGTTATGACCCCAATGGCGAGGGTCTCAGAGGAACGTGGAAGTCTGCAGAATACAAAAATCCAGCTCATAGGGCAGTGGTAACTGGGTTGACCATATATCTACTCCTAACGCCAACACTAGAAGTAGCCGGGGATCATTCCTACGTTGATTCTAGATGACACGCGCCAGCCGGAGAATCTAGCTACCCCTAGTAGAGGAAAACAAAGACCTTTCTTGCCTCCAGAGAAGGGGACCCCAAAGCTGGATAGAAGCCCCCCACAAATAATGACGGTTAGGTAAGAGGAAATGACAAACACAGAAATGAACCAGGTTTAGCACAGAGAGGCCCGCTTACTGATAGCAGAATAAAGAAAGGTAACTTATATGGTCAACAAAAACCCTATCAAAATCCACACTGGAAATTCAAGAACCCCCGAACCGTCTAACGGTCCGGGGGGAGAACACCAGCCCCCTAGAGCTTCCAGCAAAGGTCAGGATATAGATTTGGAACAAGCTGGACAAAAATACAAAACCAAAACAAATAGCAAAAAGCAAAAGGCAGACTTAGCTGATATAACTGGAACCAGGATCAGTAGACAAGAGCACAGCAGACTAGCTCTGATAACTACGTTGCCAGGCATTGAACTGAAGGTCCAGGGAGCTTATATAGCAACACCCCTAACTAACGACCCAGGTGCGGATAAAAGGAATGACAGAAAAATCAGAGTCAAAAAACTAGTAACCACTAGAGGGAGCAAAAAGCAAATTCACAACAGAGAACCTCAGTCCACTAGAGCTACCAGCTAGCATAGAGACATAATAAGCAAGCTGGACAAAAAACCAAACAACTGAAAATCAGCACTTAGCTTATCCTGAAAGATCTGGGAGCAGGTAGGCAGGAACCAAACAGAGCACATCTGAATACATTGATAGCCGGCAAGGAAATGACAGAAAGGCCAGGTAAAATAGGAAACACCCAGCCTCTGATGGACAGGTGGAAACCAAAGGCCGCAACCCACCAAAGTCACCCAGTACCAGCAGTAACCACCAGAGGGAGCCCACAAACAGAATCCACAACAGTACCCCCCCCTTGAGGAGGGGTCACCGAACCCTCACGAGAACCCCCAGGGCGATCAGGGTGAGCTCTATGGAAGGCGCGAACCAAATCAGTCGCATGAACATCGGAGGCGATCACCCAGGAATTATCCTCCTGACCATAACCCTTCCACTTAACCAAATACTGGAGTTTGCGTCTGGAAACACGAGAATCCAAGATCTTCTCAACAACATACTCCAATTCTCCCTCCACCAGCACCGGAGCAGGAGGCTCAACCGAAGGAACAACGGGCACCTCATACCTCCGCAACAACGACCGATGGAACACATTATGAATAGCAAACGATGCTGGGAGATCCAAACGAAAAGATACAGGGTTAAGAATCTCCGAGATCCTATAAGGACCGATGAACCGAGGCTTGAACTTAGGAGAAGAGACCTTCATAGGGACAAAACGAGAAGACAACCACACCAAATCCCTAACAAGAAGTCGGGGACCCACGCGGCGACGGCGATTAGCAAACTGCTGAGTCTTCTCCTGAGATAACTTCAAATTGTCCACCACCTGATTCCAAATCTGATGTAGCCTGTCCACCACCATGTCCACTCCAGGACAATCCGAAGACTCCACCTGACCAGAGGAAAAACGAGGATGAAACCCCGAATTACAAAAAAAAGGAGAGACCAACGTGGCAGAACTAGCCCGATTATTAAGAGCAAATTCGGCCAGTGGCAAAAAAGCAACCCAGTCATCTTGGTCAGCAGAAACAAAACACCTCAAATAAGTTTCCAAGGTCTGATTAGTTCGCTCCGTCTGGCCATTCGTCTGAGGATGGAATGCAGACGAGAAAGACTAATCAATGCCCATCTTGGCACAAAACGTCCGCCAAAATCTAGACACAAACTGGGATCCCCTGTCAGAAACGATATTCTCCGGAATCCCATGCAAACGAACCACGTTCTGAAAAAATAAAGGGACCAACTCAGAGGAGGAAGGCAACTTAGGCAAGGGCACCAAATGAACCATCTTAGAAAAGCGGTCACACACAACCCAGATAACGGACATTTTCTGTGAAACCGGGAGATCAGAAATAAAATCCATGGAAATGTGCGTCCAAGGCCTCTTCGGGATGGGCAAGGATAACAACAACCCACTGGCCCGAGAACAGCAAGGCTTAGCTCGAGCACACACTTCACAAGACTGCACAAAGGTACGCACATCCCTAGACAAGGAAGGCCACCAAAAAGACCTGGCCACCAAGTCTCTAGTACCAAATATTCCAGGATGACCAGCCAACACAGAAGAATGGACCTCGGAGATGACTCTACTGGTCCAATCATCCGGAACAAACAGTCTTTCTGGTGGACAACGATCCGGTTTATCCACCTGAAACTCCTGCAATGCACGTCGCAAGTCTGGGGATACGGCGGACAATATTACCCCATCCCTAAGGATACCAGTAGGCCCAGAGTCTCCAGGAGAGTCAGGCACAAAACTCCTGGAAAGAGCATCTGCCTTCACATTCTTTGAACCTGGCAGGTATGAAACCACGAAATTGAAACGAGAAAAAAACAACGACCAACGAGCCTGTCTAGGATTCAAACGCCTGGCAGACTCAAGGTAAATGAGATTCTTGTGATCAGTCAAGACCACCACACGATGTTTAGCACCCTCAAGCCAATGACGCCACTCCTCAAATGCCCACTTCATGGCCAAAAGCTCCCGATTACCCACATCATAATTGCGCTCGGCGGGCGAGAATTTTCTGGAGAAGAATGCACATGGCTTCATCACCGAGCCATCAGAACTTCTCTGTGACAAAACCGCCCCCGCTCCAATCTCGGAAGCATCAACCTCAACCTGAAAAGGAAGTGAAACATCTGGTTGACACAACACAGGAGCAGAAGAAAACCGGCGCTTAAGTTCCTGAAAGGCCCCCACAGCCGCAGGAGACCAATTAGCAACATCAGCACCCTTTTTAGTTAAATCAGTCAAAGGTTTAACAATACTGGAAAAATTTGCAATGAACCGACGATAAAAATTAGCAAACCCCAAGAACTTCTGTAGGCTCTTAACAGATGTAGGTTGTGTCCAGTCACAAATTGCCTGAACCTTAACGGGATCCATCTCAATAGTAGAAGGAGAAAAAATGTACCCCAAAAAAGAAATCTTCTGGACTCCGAAGAGACACTTTGAGCCCTTCACAAACAGAGAATTGGCCCGCAGAACCTGAAACACCTTCCTGACCTGTAGAACATGAGACTCCCAGTCATCAGAAAACACCAAAATATCATCCAAATACACAATCATAAACCCATCCAGATATTCACGGAAAATATTGTGCATAAAGGACTGAAAGACTGACGGAGCATTGGAGAGTCCAAAAGGCATTACCAAATACTCAAAATGGCCCTCAGGCGTATTAAATGCGGTTTTCCACTCATCACCTTGTTTTATCCGCACCAGATTATACGCACCGCGAAGATCTATCTTAGTTAACCACCTAGCCCCCTTAATGCGAGCAAACAAGTCAGTCAATAATGGCAATGGATACTGATATTTGACTGTAATCTTATTCAGAAGGCGATAATATATACAAGGCCTCAGGGAACCATCTTTTTTTTGCCACTAAAAAAAAACTTGCTCCCAGAGGGGACGAAGATGGACGAATATGTCCCTTTTCCAAGGACTCCTTAATATAATTCCGCATAGCAGTATGCTCTGGCAGTGACAGATTAAATAAACGACCCTTAGGGAACTTACTGCCAGGAATCAATTCTATAGCACAGTCACAATCTCTATGAGGAGGGAGCGAATTGAGCTTAGGCTCCTCAAAAACATCCGTATAGTCAGACAAAAACTCAGGGATCTCAGAAGGAGTAGATGAAGCGATAGAAATCGGAGGTGCATCATCATGAACCCCCTGACATCCCCAGCTTAACACAGACATTGTTTTCCAGTCCAGGACAGGATTATGAGTTTGTAACCATGGCAGACCCAGCACTAGTACATCATGTAAATTATACAGTACAAGGAAGCGAATCACCTCCTGATGAACGGGAGTCATGCGCATGGTCACTTGTGTCCAATACTGCGGTTTATTCATAGCCAATGGTGTAGAGTCAATTCCCTTCAGAGGAATAGGGACTTCCAGAGGCTCCAGACTAAAACCGCAGCGTTTAGCAAATGACCAATCCATAAGACTCAGGGCAGCGCCCGAATCCACATAGGCATCAACGGAAATGGAAGACAGTGAAAAAATCAGAGTCACAGACAAAATGAACTTAGGCTGCAGAGTACCAATGGCAAAAGATTTATCAAGCTTTTTTGTGCGTTTAGAGCATGCTGATATAACATGAGCTGAATCACCACAATAAAAACACAATCCATTTTTCCGCCTATAATTTTGCCGTTCACTTCTGGACTGAATTCTATCACATTGCATAGTCTCAGGTGCCTGTTCAGAAGACACCGCCAACTGGTGCACGGGTTTGCGCTCCCGCAAACGCCGATCAATCTGAATGGCCATAGCCATAGACTCATTCAGACCTGTAGGCGTAGGGAACCCCACCATAATATCCTTAATGGCCTCAGAAAGACCATTTCTGAAGTTTGCAGCCAGGGCGCACTCATTCCACTGAGTAAGCACCGACCATTTCCAAAATTTTTGACAATATATTTCCGCTTCATCATGCCCCTGAGAGAGGGCTAATAAAGCCTTTTCAGCCTGAATCTCCAGGTTGGGTTCCTCATAGAGCAATCCCAATGCCAGAAAAAACGCATCCACACTGAGCAATGCAGGATCCCCTGGTGCCAATGCAAATGCCCAATTCTGAGGGTCGCCCCGCAGGAAAGATATTACAATCCTGACCTGTTGAGCAGGGTCTCCAGAGGAGCGAGATTTTAAAGAAAGAAACAATTTACAATTGTTCCTGAAATTCAGGAAGGTAGATCTATCTCCAGAGAAGAACTCTGGAATAGGAATTCTAGGTTCAGACATGGGAGTGTGAACAACAAAATCCTGTATGTTTTGAACTTTTGCCGCGAGATTACTCAGGCTGGAAGCCAAACTCTGGACATCCATGTTAAACAGCTAAGATCAGAGCCATTCAAGGGTTAAGAGGAGGTAAGAAGCAGCTAGACAGCAATTAAGGGCTAGGCAGCAAAACTCTGAAGGGAAAAAAAAAAAAAAAAATTTCCCTTAAACACTTCTTTTTCTCCTGCTTCAGCCCAAACAATTAACACTTTATGGGCCGGCTATACTGTCATGAATCCCCAATGGCTATGGATAGCACAGGACAAGCAAAGTACAAATAAATAACGGACGAGCTCTAGGGTGATGGAACCTGGGCTGACCGCTGCCCTATGCCTGACAAACGCAACTAGAGATAGCCAGAGAGCGTGCCTACGTTGGTTCTAGACGCCACGCACCAGCCTAAGAGCTAACTAGTACTGCAGAGAAAATAAAGACCTCACTTGCCTCCAGAGGAATGAACCCCAAAAGATATAGTTGCCCCCTCACATGTATTGACGGTGAAATGAGAGGAAGGCACACACATAGAGATGATATATATAGATTTAGCAAATTGAGGCCCGCTGTAAACTAGAAAGCAGAACGATACAAAAGGGGACTGAGCGGTCAGCAAAAAACCCTAATCAAAAAACCATCCTGAGATTACAAGAACCCATGTGCCAACTCATGGCACATGGGGAGAACCTCAGTCCACTAGAGCTACCAGCTAGCATAGAGACATAATAAGCAAGCTGGACAAAAAACCAAACAACTGAAAATCAGCACTTAGCTTATCCTGAAAGATCTGGGAGCAGGTAGGCAGGAACCAAACAGAGCACATCTGAATACATTGATAGCCGGCAAGGAAATGACAGAAAGGCCAGGTAAAATAGGAAACACCCAGCCTCTGATGGACAGGTGGAAACCAAAGGCCGCAACCCACCAAAGTCACCCAGTACCAGCAGTAACCACCAGAGGGAGCCCACAAACAGAATCCACAACAGGTGGGGACCACAGACAACATTTCAGTAACAATGCTTTCTGGCTGATGTTTTGGTCACTTTTGAATATTGGTTGTGCTTTCACACTCGTGGTAGCATGAGACGGACTCTACAACCCACACAAGTGGCTCAGGTAGTGCAGCTCATCCAGGATGGCACATCAATGCGAGCTGTGGCAAGAAGGTTTGCTGTGTCTGTTAGCGTAGTGTCCAGAGGCTCGAGGCGCTACCAGGAGACAGGCCAGTACACCAGGAGACATGGAGAGGGCCATAGGAGGGCAACAACCCAGCAGCAGGACTGCTACCTCAGCCTTTGTGCAAGGAGGAATAGGAGGAGCACTGCCAGAGCCCTGCAAAATGACCTCCAGCAGGCCACAAATGTGCATGTGTCTGCACAAATGGTAAGAAACCGACTCCATGAGGATGATCTGAGTGCCTGACATCCAAAGATGGGGGTTGTGCTCACAGCCCAACTCCATGCAGGATGCTTGGCATTTGCCACAGAACACCAGGATTGGCAAATTCGCCTCTGGTCCCCTGTGCTCTTCGCAGATTAAAGCAGGTTCACACAGAGCACATGTGACAGATGTGACAGAGTCTGGAGATGCAGTGGAGAGCAATCTGCTGCCTGCAACATCCTTCAGCATAACCGGTTTGGCAGTGGATCAGTAATAGTGTGGTGTGGCATTTCTTTTGAGGGCCGCACAGCCCTACATGTGCTCACCAGAGGTAGCCTGACGGCCGAGATGAGATCCTCAGACCCCTTGTGAGACCATATGCTGGTGCGGTTGGCCCTGGGTTCTTCCTAATGCAGGACAATACCAGACCTCATGTGGCTGGAGTGTGTCAGTAGTTCCTGCAAGATGAAGGCATTGAAGCTATGGACTGGCCCGCCCGTTCCCCAGACCTGAATCCGATTGAACACATATGGGACATCATGTCTTGCACCATCCACCAACGCCATGTTGCACCACAGACTGTCCAGTAGTTGGAGGATGCTTTAGTCCAGGTCTGGGAGGAGATCCCTCAGGAGACCATCTGCCGCCTCATCAGGAGCATGCCCAGGCATTGTAGGGAGATCATACAGGCACGTGGAGGCTACACACACTACTGAGCATCATTTCCTTGTCTTGAGGCATTTCCACTGAAGTTGGATCAGCCTATAACTGCATTTTCCACTTTGATTCTGAGCACCATTCTAACTCCAGACCTCTGTGGGATATTAGTTGTAATTTACGTTGATAATTTTTAGGTTTTATTGTTCTCAACACATTCCACTATGTAATGAATAAAGATTTCCAACTGGAATATTTCATTTAGTGATATCTAGGAAGTGGGATTTTAGTGTTCCCTTTATCTTTTGAGCAGTGTATGTATGTGTATGTATATATATATATACACACAAGTAAATGAAGACTTTCATGAAAACTATACAAGGAAAATGTCTTTCAGTAAATAAAGTATTCATGAATGTCTGGTAGAGCTTTTAGTTTAGGCAAAATTAAAGTACACTCAATTTTCTTGGAGATTTTTCATTTTTGCACCTTCATTTTTTATTCACTTCCTCCCAAGAACTTTGACTTTTTTTCCCATGATGGAGGGAATGTTTTTTTTGCAAGACATGTAGTAGTTTTGAATGATACCATTTATTTTACCATATAATGAACTCAGGGCTGGTTTTAGCCAAATTGAGGTCCTGGGCAAAATTCAAATTGAGGCCTCAATTCTGATATACCCCACCAAGATACACTATCAGTCAAATAATAGGAAACATTAGCAGAATTGCCCTCTTTCTGTACTTCCTACTTCACCAACAGCAGAATAAAAAGCAAGAAAAAAAAAGTCTGGTCCCCCAAGCTACCCTGCTAAATCCAGAGTGACTTCGGTGCTGATGCTCCTATGTCCCTGCTGGTCATTATGTACTTTGCAGCTATAACGAAAGGTAGAGCCACAAGATCACTGCAGTCAAGACTGTATAGTAGTAGTGCCCTCTTTGTGCCTACATTCAGTAATAGTGCCCTCTTTGCACCTACATACAGTAGTAGTGCCCTCTTTGCACCTACATTTAGTAGTAGCCCCCTCTTTGCACCTACAAACAATAATAGTGCCCTCTTTGCACCTAAATATAGTAATAGTTTCCTCTTTGCACCTACATATAGTAATAGTGCTTTCTTTGCGCCTATGTAAGGAGGAAGACCGGGCTGCGGGTACCTGTGCAATGCCAGGTCCGGAACTGTTGAGGCTGCATCCAGTGTTGCCGGGGGGAAAGAATGGGGAATCGGACTGGACCCATGACCTGGTGGGAGGGGGCGTGGTGTAGTTGGCAGGGAGAGGAAGCAAAGGTGTCCCATGCTCTGCAGCGAGAGAGAGAGAGAGAGAGAGAGAGAGAGAGTGCGGAGCTGCTCCCCAGGACAGGTTATGTGAGGACCCCCAAGAGTCAGTGAGAGCGCAGAGTGTGGATTGCTCAGCCAAGCAGTGTGTGGGGCTCATATTGAGAAGCAAGTGCCAGTTGCTGGATCTTGAGGTATTTTCCCCCTCCTTGACAGGTGTGCGCCGGAGCACACACCAGGCAGACACTTCTACGGCACTTCCCACCCTAGCATTACAGATTGATGGACTAGAGGCTCAATGGGCAAAATCGGTGACCGCCTGTTGCTGCCAGAAGCTGAACCGTTTGTTTGCAAGTTGTGCCTGAGGACGCCGTTTCGGCCGCTGCCAGGGCCGTATTTGCCACTAGGCACATGAGGGCACATGCCTAGGGCGGGGACAATGCAGGGAGCGGCACCCGAGCAAGGTTTGTTTTTTTTATATAAAAGCTGGGTCACCTCCCGACCTCCCTGAGGGACAGGTGAGTATGAGGGATGGGGGGACAGGGGAGGGGGGATGAAGGAGGACGGTAAGCCGCGCCATGCAAGATGGGAGCGGGGGGGAGGGGTGGAGAGATGAGCCATGCATACAAGGGGGGAGGAGAATATGAGCCATGCATACAGGGGGGGAATATGAGCCATGCATACAGAGGGGGGATATGAGCCATGCATACAGGGGGGGGAATATGAGCCATGCATACGGGGGGGGGGGAATGAGCCATGCATATAGGGGGAGGAATATGAGCCATGCATACAGGGGGATATAAGCCATGCATACGGGGGGGAATATGAGTCATGTATATAGGAGGGGGTGAATATGAGCCATGCATACGGGGGGTTGAATATGAGCCATGCATACAGGAGGGGGGTGAATATGAGCCGTGCATACAAGGGGGGGAATATGAGCCATGCATACAGGGGGGGGAATATGAGCCATGTATACAGCGGGGGAAATATGAGCCATGTATACAGGGGGTGAATATGAGCCATGCATACAGGGGGGGTGAATATGAGCCATGCATACAGGGGGGGGGAATATGAGCCATGCATACAGGAGGGGGGTGAATATGAGCCATGCATACAAGGGGGGGAATATGAGCCATGCATACAGGGGGGTGAATATGAGCCATGAATACAGGGGGGTGAATATGAGCCATGCATACAGGGGGGAATATGAGCCATGCATGCAGGAGGGGGAATATGAGCCATGCATACAGGAGGGAGGTCATTATAAAGTATTGAGCATCATGTGGGATCATTATACAGTATGGAGAACTGTGTGGCTATTATACAGAATTGAGCATCATGTGTGGCCATTATACAGTATGGAGCATCATGTGTGGCCATTATACAGTATATAGCATCATGTGTGGCCAATGGCCATTATACAGTATGGAGCATCATGTGTGGCCATTATACAGTATGGAGCATCATGTGTGGCCATTATACAGCATTGAGCATCATGTGGGATCATTATACAGTATGGAGAACTGTGTGTGTCCATTATACAGTATGGAGCACTATGTGTGGCCATTATACAGTATGGAGCACTATGTGTGGTCATTATACAGTATGGAGCACTGTATGGCCATTATACATTATGGAGCATCATGTGTGGCCATTATGCACTATGGAGCATCATGTGTGGCCATTATACAGTATTGAGCATCATGTGTGGCCATTATACAGTATGGAGAACTGTGTGTGGCCATTATACAGTATGGAGCATCATGTGTGGTGGGCGCTATACAGTATTGAGCATCATGTGTGGGCATTATACAGTATGGAGCACTCTGTGTGGCCATTATACAGTATGGAGCACTGTGTGGCCATTATATATTATGGACCATCACGTGTGGCCATTATACAGTATGGAGCACTATGTGTGGCCATTATACAGTATGGAGCACTGTATGGCCATTATACATTATGGAGCATCGTGTGTGGCCATTATGCACTATGGAGCATCATGTGTGGCCATTATACAGTATTGAGCATCATGTGTGGCCATTATACAGTATGGAGAACTGTGTGTGGCCATTATACAGTATGGAGCATCATGTGTGGTGGGCTGTTGTGAATTCTGCTTTTGGGTTCCCTCCGGTGGTAGTAGGTGGTAATGCAGTTGTCCCTGGGTTGCTGTCCTGGTCAGGTGTGTCTGCTGATTGCAGTTGTGACTGGGGTATTTAGGTGTGCAGGATTCATTAGTCCTTGCCAGTTGTCAATTGTTGTTGGGAGGTGTAGGACCTCTGCTTTGTTCCTCCTGCCTTTCTTCCAAATCAGCAGATAAGTGTCTGTTTTTTTTTTCTGTGGCACACATGCTGTGTGCTTCATAATTCAGTGCTATTCTTTGTGTTTTCTTGTCCAGCTTAGATTGTGTCAGTATTTTCTCAGTCTTGTTGGATTCTCTGGGGTTGCAGATATTCATTCCACGTCTTTAGTTAGATTGTGGAATTTTTTGTATTATCTGCGGTGGATATTTTTGAAAGGGTTTTAATACTGACCGCTTAGTATTCTGTCCTATCCTTTCCTATTTAGCTAGAGTGGCCTCTTTTGCTAAATCCTGTTTTCTACCTGCGTGTGTCTTTTCTTCTCCTACTCACAGTCAATATTCGTGGGGGGCTGCCTATCCTTTGGGGGTCTGCTTTGAGGCAAGGTAGTATTCCTATTTCCATCTATAGGGGTATTTAGTCCTCCGGCTGTGTCGAGGTGTCTAGGGTTTGTTAGGCACACCCCATGGCTACTTCTAGTTGTGGTGTTAGTTCAGGATTTGCGGTCAAGTACAGGTTCCACCGACTCCAGAGAAAGTTTCATGCGGCTCCTAGGTCACCGGATCATAACAGTACAGCTGGCCCATAATGAGTTAAATGCATCTCAGAAGAAGGGAAGAAAGGTGTTGAGCCATTTTTTTTTCTGCAGTCTGTTTTGTCTTTTCTTCCCTCTTTATCTATAGGGGGCTGAGGAGTCTTGTGCCAGCATGGATGTTCAGGAATTAACTTCTCGTGTAGACCAGCTTGCTGCTAGGGTACAGGGTATTTCTGATTATATTGTTCAGACTCCTGCTTTAGAGCCGAAGATTCCTACTCCTGATTTGTTTTTTGGTGACAGGTCCAAATTTTTGAGTTTTAAAAACAATTGTAAACTGTTTTTTGCTCTGAGACCGCGATCCTCCATTGATTCCATTCAGCAGGTTAAAATTGTCATCTCCCTGCGGCGTGGCGATCCGCAGGATTGGGCATTTTCCCTGGAATCTGGGAATTCAGCCTTGCTTAATGTAGACTCCTTTTTTCAGGCTTTAGGATTATTATATGATGAACCGAATTCTGTGGATCAAACGGAGAAGACCTTGTTGGCCCTGTCTCAGGGTCAAGAGGCGGCAGAATTGTATTGTCAGAAATTTAGAAAATGGTCTGTGTTGACTAAATGGAATGATGATGCTTTGGCGGCAATTTTCAGAAAGGGTCTTTCTGAATCCGTTAAAGATGTTATGGTGGGATTTCCCACGCCTTTCGGTCTGAGTGATTCTATGTCTCTGGCCATTCAGATTGATTGGCGCTTGCGGGAGCGTCGAACTGTGCGAGCTGTGGCGTCGTCCTTAGAGCAAAGTCCTGAGCCAATGCAGTGTGATGGGATTTTGTCTAGAACGGAACGACAAGGATTCAGACGTCAGAATAGGTTGTGTTATTGTGGTGGCGACGCTTCTCATGTCATTTCAGTCTCCCCTAACGGACAAAAAGGATCGCTAGTTCATTTACCATCAGTACAGTACAACCTAAATTTAAGTTATCGGTGTCCTTGATCTGCTCATTGTCATCATTTTCTGTCATGGCGTTTGTGGATTCAGGCGCCGCCTTGAACTTAATGGATTTTGAGTTTGCCAGGCGTTGTGGTTTTCCCTTGCAGCCTTTGCAGAACCCTATTCCTTTAATTGGGGGATTGATGCTACACCTTTGGCTAAAAATAAGCCCCAGGTTTGGACACAGGTGACCATGCACATGGCGCCAGCCCATCAGGAAGATTGTCGATTTCTGGTGTTGCATAATTTGCATGATGTTATTGTGCTGGGTTTTCCATGGTTGCAGGTACATAATCCTGTGTTGGATTGGAAGTCTATGTCTGTGACTAGTTGGGGTTGTCAGGGGGTTCATAATGATGTTCCTTTGATGTCAATCTCCTCTTCTTCTTCTTCTGAAATTCCAGAGTTTTTGTCTGATTTTCAGGATGTATTCGATGAGCCCAAGTCCAGTTCCCTTCCACCGCACAGGGACTGTGATTGTGCTATTGACTTGATTCCAGGCAGTAAGTTTCCTAAGGGCCGACTTTTCAACCTGTCTGTGCCTGAACATACCGCCATGCGGAGTTATGTTAAGGAGTCTTTGAAGAAAGGGCATATTCGGCCATCTTCTTCACCGTTGGGAGCAGGGTTTTTTTTGTTGCTAAGAAGGATGGTTCCTTGAGACCTTGTATTGATTATCGCCTCTTGAATAAGATCACGGTCAAGTTTCAATACCCGTTACCTTTGCTTTCCGATTTGTTTGCCAGGATTAAGGGGGCTAGTTGGTTTACGAAGATTGACCTTCGGGGGGCATATAATCTTGTTCGTATTAAGCAGGGTGATGAATGGAAAACTGCGTTTAATACGCCCGAAGGCCATTTTGAATACCTTGTGATGCCATTCGGGCTCACTAATGCTCCATCTGTTTTTCAATCCTTCATGCATGATATCTTCCGGACTTATATTGATAAATTCTTGATTGTATATTTGGACGATATTTTGATTTTTTCCGATGATTGGGAGTCTCATGTGGAACAGGTCAGGATGGTATTTCAGATCCTTCGTGACAATGCTTTGTTTGTGAAGGGGTCTAAGTGTCTCTTTGGGGTGCAGAAGGTTTCTTTTTTGGGCTTTATTTTTTCTCCCTCATCTATGGAGATGGATCCGGTTAAGGTTCAGGCCATTCATGATTGGATTCAACCTACATCCGTGAAGAGCCTTCAGAAATTTTTGGGTTTTGCTAATTTTTATCGCCGTTTCATTGCTAACTTCTCCAGCGTGGTTAAACCCTTGACCGATTTGACGAAGAAAGGCGCTGATGTGGCGAATTGGTCCTCTGCGGCTGTCTCTGCCTTTCAGGAGCGTAAACGCCGATTTACTTCTGCTCTGGTGTTGCGCCAACCAGATGTTTCTCTTCCTTTTCAGGTTGAGATTGACGCTTCTGAGATTGGGGCAGGGGCCGTTTTGTCTCAGAGGGATTCTGTTGGTTCTTTGATGAAACAGTGTGCCTTCTTCTCCCGCAAGTTTTCGCCTGCTGAACGCAATTATGATGTCGGCAATCGGGAGTTGTTGGCTATGAAGTGGGCATTTGAGGAGTGGCGACATTGGCTTGAGGGAGCTAAGCACCGTATTGTGGTCCTGACTGATCATAAGAATTTGATTTACCTCGAGTCTGCCAAACGGCTGAGTCCTAGACAGGCTCGATGGTCCTTGTTTTTTTCCCGTTTTGATTTCGTGGTTTCGTATCTTCCGGGTTCTACGAATATTAAGGCTGATGCCCTTTCTAGTAGTTTTTTGCCTGATTCTCCTGAGGTCCTTGAACCGGCCGGCATTCTGAAAGAAGGGGTGGTCCTTTCTGCCATTTCCCCTGATTTACGGCGGGTTCTTCAGGAATTTCAGGCTGATAGACCTGACCGCTGTCCTGTGGGGAAATTGTTTGTTCCTGACAGATGGACTAGTAGAGTGATTTCTGAGGTTCACTGTTCTGTGTTGGCTGGTCATCCTGGTATTTTTGGTACCAGAGATTTGGTTGGTAGATCCTTTTGGTGGCCTTCGTTGTCAAATGATGTGCTTTCTTTTGTGCAGTCCTGTGGGACTTGTGCGCGGGCCAAGCCTTGTTGTTCCTGTGCTAGTGGGTTACTTTTGCCATTGCCGGTCCCTGAGAGGCCCTGGACGCATATTTCTATGGATTTTATTTCTGATCTTCCGGTTTCCCAGAGGATGTCGGTTATCTTGGTTGTTTGTGACCGGTTTTCTAAGATGATTCATTTGGTGCCTTTGCCTAAATTGCCTTCCTCTTCAGAGTTGGTTCCGTTGTTTTTTCAGCATGTGGTTCGTTTGCATGGTATTCCGGAGAATATTGTGTCCGACAGAGGTTCCCAGTTTGTTTCTAGGTTTTGGCGGGCCTTTTGTGCTAGGCTGGGCATTGATTTGTCTTTTTCTTCTGCATTTCATCCTCAGACAAATGGCCAGACCGAGTGAACTAATCAGACTTTGGAGACTTATTTGAGATGCTTTGTGTCTGCTGATCAGGATGATTGGGTGGCCTTTTTGCCATTGGCCGAGTTTGCCCTTAATAATCGGGCTAGTTCGGCTACTTTGGTTTCACCTTTTTTTTGTAATTTTGGTTTTCATCCTCGTTTTTCTTCTGGGCAGGTTCAGCCTTCTGACTGTCCTGGTGTGGATTCTGTGGTTGACAGGTTGCAGCAGATTTGGGCTCATGTGGTGGACAATTTGGTGTTGTCTCAGGAGGAGGCTCAACGTTTTGCTAACCGTCGTCGGTGTGTTGGCTCCCGGCTTCGGGTTGGGGATTTGGTTTGGTTGTCTTCCCGTCATGTTCCTATGAAGGTTTCTTCCCCTAAGTTTAAGCCTCGGTTTATTGGTCCTTATAGGATTTCTGGGATTATTAATCCGGTGTCTTTTCGATTGGCGCTTCCGGCCTCTTTTGCTATCCATAATGTCTTCCATAGATCTTTATTGCGGAAATATGTGGTGCCCATTGTTCCCTCTGTTGATCCTCCGGCCCCTGTTTTGGTTGATGGGGAGTTGGAGTATGTGGTTGAGAAGATGTTGGATTCTCGTTTTTCGAGGCGGAGGCTTCAGTACCTTGTCTAATGGAAGGGTTATGGCCAGGAGGATAATTCTTGGGTTTTTGCTTCTGATGTCCATGCTGCTGATTTGGTCCGTGCCTTTCATCTGGCTCGTCCTGATCAGCCTGGGGGCGCTGGTGAGGGTTCGGTGACCCCTCCTCAAGGGGGGGTACTGTTGTGAATTCTGCTTTTGGGTTCCCTCCGGTGGTAGTAGGTGGTAATGCAGTTGTCCCTGGGTTGCAGTCCTGGTCAGGTGTGTCTGCTGATTACAGTTCTGACTGGGGTATTTAGGTGTGCAGGATTCATTAGTCCTTGCCAGTTGTCAATTGTTGTTGGGAGGTGTAGGACCTCTGCTTTGTTCCTCCTGCCTTTCTTCCAAATCAGCAGATAAGTGTCTGGTTTTTTTTTCTGTGGCACACATGCTGTGTGCTTCATAATTCAGTGCTATTCTTTGTGTTTTCTTGTCCAGCTTAGATTGTGTCAGTATTTTCTCAGTCTTGTTGGATTCTCTGGGGTTGCAGATATTCATTCCACGTCTTTAGTTAGATTGTGGAATTTTTTGTATTATCTGCGGTGGATATTTTTGAAAGGGTTCTATTACTGACCGCCTAGTAATCTGTCCTATCCTTTCCTATTTAGCTAGAGTGGCCTCTTTTGCTAAATCCTGTTTTCTACCTGCGTGTGTCTTTTCTTCTCCTACTCACAGTCAATATTCGTGGGGGGCTGCCTATCCTTTGGGGGTCTGCTCTGAGGCAAGGTAGTATTCCTATTTCCATCTATAGGGGTATTTAGTCCTCCGGCTGTGTCGAGGTGTCTAGGGTTTGTTAGGCACACCCCACGGCTACTTCTAGTTGCGGTGTTAGTTCAGGATTTGCGGTCAGTACAGGTTCCACCGACTCCAGAGAAAGTTTCATGCGGCTCCAAGGTCACCGGATCATTGAGCATCATGTGTGGGCATTATACAGTATGGAGCACTATGTGTGGCCATTATACAGTATGGAGCACTGTGTGGCCATTATATATTATGGACCATCATGTGTGGCCATTATGCACTATGGAGCATCATGTGTGGCCATTATACAGTATTGAGCATCATGTGTGGCCATTATACAGTATGGAAAACTGTGTGTGGCCATTATACAGTATGGAGCATCATGTGTGGTGGCCGTTATACAGTATTGCGCATCATGTGTGGCCATTATACAGTTTGGAGCATCATGTGTGGCCATTATACAGTATTGAGCATCATGCGTGGCCATTATACAGTATGGAGCACTGCGTGGCCATATTTTTTTGTTTATAATTATTGTATATGAAACAGCGTGATCAGCAGTGCTAAATGGCTGTGGTTGGGACGTGGATATGGGTGTGACTAGTTGTGAAATGGGTGTGGTCAGAGGCATGGCCTAAAATTTGCCGTGGCGCACTACGCACGCCGCAAACTTTATACCTTCTTCCCTTCTTGAAAAGTTGGGAGGTATGGTACCGCATTTGCCAGATCATGGCAAGTGCTGCAAATCCCATAGGGAATGAATGAGGCCGAACACAGTGTTGCCGTAAGTGATCCGTTACGTGGCAGATGCAGAAAAACTGCCGGATCTGCTGCAAAAGGCGACTTTCACATCAGCGATTCTTGCCAAAGTCACTGCTGATAGTGTCATACTCACCAAAGGGGGAGGCAGCACTAAAAGTGCCTAGGGCAGCAGAAACTCTAAATACGGCCCTGGTCGCTGCCAGTAATACAACTCTCATCAGACTGCATGCAGATAAGGACAGCTAAGTCATGATAAGTGAAGTTTAATAGTAAGACTTTTGTGTTATATCATAATTCTACTGTTAATTACCTGTTATCTCAATTCGAGGAGTTCACTATTGTTATAAGTTAAACCGCACTGTGTTGGACCTTGTTCTGCATTCCCTGCATTACTGCATCCGTGTACCTGCTTACACTTGGCGTAGTTGGCAAAATGCTGTCTACAAACTCAGAGGCAGCAGGCCAATCTGTCATAAGGTGCACAAAGATTCAGGTTGCCGCTACGGGCCATGCTCAGCAATCACCAAGAGTAACAGGAGAAATTGGACCACAAAAGTTGTTGTACAATCTATCCTGAGTACTCCGATACCCCATATGTGGTGGTAAACCACTGTTTGGGTGCATGGCACAGCTTGGAAGGGAAGGAGCGCCATTTGCCATTTTCAATGCAAAATTGGCTTGAATTAAGATAGGACGCCATGTCGCGTTTGGAGAGCCCCTGATGTGCAAAAACAGTGGAAACCCCCCACAAGTGAAACCATTTTGGAAAGTAGACCCCCTAAGGAACGTATCTAGATGTGTTGAGCACTTTGAACCCCCAAGTGCTTCACAGAAGTTTATAATGTAGAGCTGTAAAAATTAGAAATCATATTTTTTTCACAAAAATGATATTTTCACCCCCAATTTGTTATTTTCTCAAGTATAACAAAAGAAATTGGACCCCAAAAGTTATTGTGCAATTTGTCCTGAGTACACTGATACCTGAAATGTGGGGGTAAATCACTGTATGGGCGCATGGCAGAGCTCGGAAGGGAAGAAGCGCCGTTTTGAAACGCAGACTTTGATGGAATGTTCTATGGGAGTCACGTTGCATTTGCAGAGCCCATGATCTACCTAAAAAGTAGAAATACCCCAAAAGTAACCCCATATTGGAAACTAGACCCCCCAAGGAACTTATTTAGATGTGTTGTGAGAACTTTGAACCCCCAAGTGTTTCACTAAAGTTTATAACGCAGAGCCGTGAAAATATAAAATCATTTTTTCCCACAAAAATGATATTTTAGCCCATAGTTTTGTATTTTCTCAAGGGTAACAGGAGAAATTGGACCACAAAAGTTGTTGTCCAATTCGTCCTGAGTATGCTGATACCCCATATGTGGGAGAAAACTACTGTTTCGGCACACGTCGGGGCTCGGAAGGGAAGTAGTGGCATTTTGGAATGCAGACTTTGATGGAATGGTCTGCGGGCATCATGTTGCGTTTGCAGAGCCCCTGATGTACCTAAACAGTAAAAAAACACAAAGTACCCCATATTGGAAACTAGACCCCTCAAGGAACTTATCTAGATATGTTGTGAAAATGTTGAACCCCCAAGTGTTTCACTAAAGTTTATAACGCAGAGCCATGAAAATGAAAAATAATTTTTTCCCACAAAAATGATTTTTAGTCCCCAAATTTTTATTTTTACAAGGGTAACAGGAGAAATTGGACCACAAAAGTTGTTGTCCAATTTGTCCTGAGTATGCTGATACCCCATATGTGGGGGTAAACCACTGTTTAAGCACACAGCAGAGCTCGGAAGGGAAAGAGCACCGTTTTACTTTTTCAACTCAGAATTGGCTGGAATTGAGATCAGACGCCATGTCGTGTTTGGAGAGCCCCTGATGTGTCTAAAGAGTGGAAACCCCCCCAATTCTAACTCCAACCCTAACCCCAACACACCCCTAACCATAATCCCAACCCTATCCACACCCCTAACCCCAACACACCCCCAACCCCAACACACCCCTAACCCTAATCCCAACCCTAACCATAATCCTAACCACACCCCTAACCCAAGCACACCCCTAACCTTAATCCCAACCATAACCCTAACCACACCCCTAACCCTGACACACCCCTTACCCTAATTCCAACCCTAGCCCCAACCATAAACGTAATCCAAAACCTAACCACAACTCTAGCCCCCAACCCTAACTTTAGCCCCAACCCTAACCCTAACATTAGCCCCAACCCTAACCCTAAATTTAGCCCCAAGCTCAACCCTAACTTTAGCCCTAACCCTAACCCTAATGTGAAAATGGAAATAAATAAAAAATTTTATTTTATAATTTTTTCCGTAACTAAAGGGGTGAAAAGGGGGGGTTTATTTACTATTTATAGCGGGTCTTTATATCGGGTTTTTATGTTTGGCAGCTGTCACACACTAAAAGACGCGTTTTATTGCAAAAAATAGTTTTTGCATCACCACATTTTGAGACCTATAATTTTTTCTCATTTTGGTCCACAGAGTCATGTGAGGTCTTTTTTTTGCGGGACGAGTTGTCGTTTTTATTGGTACCATTTATGGGCACATGACATTTTTTGATCACTTTTTATTACAATTTTTGGGAGGCAGAATGAACAAAAAACAGCAATTCATGAATTTCTTTTCGGTGGGGACATTTATACCGTCCAGTGTTTGGTAAAATTGATAAGCAGTTTTATTCTTCGGGTCAGTACGATGACAGCGATACCTCATTTATATTTTTTTATGTTTTGGCTCTTTTATACAATAAAAACTATCTTATATAAAAAATAATTATTTTTGCATCGCTTTATTCTGAGGGCTATAACTTTTTTATTTTTTCTCTGATGGCGCTGTATGGCAGCTCGTTTTTTTGCAGGACAAGATGACATTTTCAGCGGTACCATGTTTATTTATATCCATCTTTTTCATTGCGTGTTATTCCACTTTTTGTTCGGCGGTGTGATGATAAAGCATTGTTTTTTGCCTCGTTATTTATTTATTTTTTTACGATGTTCACTGAAGGTGTTAACTAGTGGGATAGTTTTATAGGTCGGGTCATTACGGATGTGGCGATACTAAATATGTGTACGTTTATTGTTTTCTTTTATATACACAAAGAAATGTATCTATTAGAACAATATATTTATTTATTTTTGTTTAGGAATCTAAAAAAATATATATATTTTTACACAGTATTTTTTTAAAACTTTTTTACATTGTCCCAGGGTGGGACCTCACTGTATAAAGTCAGATCGCTGATAGACAGTGCAGGAGGCTTGCCAGCGCCCGCTCTAAGCAGGCACTGACAAGCCACCTCCCTGCAGGACCCAGAAGGACCACGGGGACATCTTGGATCCGGGGGCATGCAGGGAGAATGGAGGAGACCCTCGGAACAAAGTGATCACATCGCATTGTTCTGAGGGTCTCCGGTAGGCACGCAGGGAGCCCCCTCCCTGGGCGATGCTACCCAATGCCACCGGAATGCTGCAATCTTCTTTGATCGCAGTGTTCCAGGGGCTAAAGTGTTGGCAGCGGTCCGTGACTGCTCCTGGCACTTAGTACCGGATGTCAGCTGTGATAATCAGCTGACACCTGGCCGCGATTGGCAGCGCTCCCCACGGCTGATCGCGTATGACGTACTATTCCGTACATGGGAATTAGGGCCCTGGTCACACAGACGGAATAGTACGTCCAATGGTAGAAAGGGGTTAAACGTCATTTTCCAGGAGTGTCATGGCCAGAGTGGGGCCCAGTGATCAGACTGACAGCAGCCAAATAGTTGCCCATCTCGGTCGCAGGGGTGATCTGCTCTTCTCCATTTACACCTTTGGCCTGGGACAGCTCATAGAATCTCACGGCTTTCAGTATCATCTCTATGCTGACGACACACAGATCTACATCTCTGGATCAGATATCACCACCCTACTAACCAGAATCCCTCAATGTCTATCTGCTATTTCATCCTTCTTCTCCGCTAGATTTCTAAAACTTAACATGGACAAAACAGAATTCATCATCTTTCCCCCATCTCACACGACCTCCCCAATGAACCTATCCATTACAGTAAACGGCTGCCTACTCTCCCCAGTCCCACAAGCCCGCTGTCTTGGGGTAATCCTTGACACTGATCTCTCCTTCAAACCACATATCCAAACCCTTTCCACTTCCTGCCGCCTCCAACTCAAAAATATTTCACGGATCCGTACATTCCTAAACCAAGAATCTGCAAAAACCCTAGTCCATGCCCTCATCATCTCCCGCCTCGACTACTGTAGCCTCCTGCTCTGTGGCCTCCCCTCTAACACTCTTGCACCCCTCCAATCTATTCTAAACTCTGCTGCCCGACTAATCCACCTGTCCCCCCGCTATTCCCCCGCCTCTCCCCTCTGTCAATCCCTGCACTGGCTCCCCATTACCCAGAGACTCCAGTACAAAAGCCTAACCATGACATACAAAGCCATCTACAACCTGTCTCCTCCATACATCTGTGACATCGTCTCCCGGTACTTTCCTGCAACTCCGATCCTCACAAGATCTCCTTCTTTACTCACCTGTTATCTCCTCTTCCCACAATCGCATACAAGATTTCTCTCGTGCATCCCCCCTACTCTGGAACCCTCTACCACAACACATCAAACTCTCGCCTACCATCGAAACATTCAAAAAGAACCTGAAGACCCACCTCTTCCAACAAGCCTACAACCTGCAGTAACCACCGATTGACAAAACCGCTGCACGACCAGCTCTACCCTCACCTACTGTATCCTCACCCATCCCTTGTATTTTGTGAGCCCTCGCGGGCAGGGTCCTCTCTCCTCCTGTACCAGTTATGACTTGTATTGTTTAAGATTATTGTACTTGTTTTTATTAATTAATAAATGGCACTATAATAATAAATAATAATAATAATATTCTGGATGGAGATTAAAGTGTGCAGAAAGGATGTGGGCTGAAAAGGAGTCATGTTGGTTGGCAGAGATGTTGACAGCGGGCCTGCAGTGACTCTTGGAATGAACGTACTGAAAGAAATCAGAACACTCCTGATCAGTGAGCCACAGGAGGCATTTCTGGACCATTGGAGGCCATGAACCCCGCATAGAAAGGTATTTCAGTAACTGATACGGGCTGCCCAAGCCCAGGAAATGTCAAGCGAAGGGAAAGTTCTGGGGCAGGTGATGGTTCCTGCAGCTGCTAAACTCACTCTACAACCCGGTCAGATTGTGCTCATGTTGCCAGTATGAGCCTGTATGCCTCTTGAGGGGGTAGAAGTGCAGATAGAGCCAACCTTGGTGGATCAGATAACCACTGTCCATGATGGTAACGTTGTAGTAGGTTGTACAGATGGCAGTAATGCAAGGAGATCCATGGACCTTAGGGTAATAATTATAGGGGATAACTCACCCACTCTTTGCGTGGGATAAGACAACTACAGGACACAGTTTAATAAGTGGTAAAGTCTATATTATCACACGGTGATTCAAACAGGTGCAGAGAGAAACTCAAGTCCACAACACTTGGTGTTAATATTAAACGCAGCTTAGCAGTCTATAGGAAACTTCAGAGGAAAATGCAATCACGCAGAAAGTCTATGAAGCACAATTATTCTTGAGGATAATTGACACGAATAAGTCCTTGTTTTAGTCCAAACACAGATAGATATGCTTATAAAGGCAGTTCAAATAATATCTTAGCTCAACCAGGGAGGCCTGGGTAATAGTCTCAGGTTTTCACAGAGCAGCAACAGCTTACATGTCCAGCAAATGCAGATGGTAGTAAACACGAGCAGCAGATGAAGGAGGATTACTGGAAACTGGTGTATGTAGCAGGAACTCAGAGCAGAGTATCAGGACCACCACACAGGTTCACGGGAGCAGGTATATAGCCAGGGAGTCACCAGGGTCAGGAGCTGGATGCAAGGCAGAATACTCTAGCACAGACTGAAGACTGGGGTAAAGTTTTATAGCAGGAAGACACAGTGCACATGAGACCAAAGACGCCATCTTGGAAAAGGGCAGTAATGCACAAAAGGTAATAAAAAATGTACAGAGTCCTGACATTACTCCCTCCTTAGAAGCGGCCTCAGGACGATCCTGGACCTGGTTTCTCAACAATTTCCTCCACCACAAATTGTTCTTGCCCATCAATCACCACAGGCTGTGGAGGTCGCACAACACGTCCCTGGAAGGTATTAGGAGATACAGGCTTTAGTAAAGATACATGAAAAACTGAATGTACCTTCATAGTCCTAGGCAGCTTCAGCCGGTAGGCCACAGAGCTCACAATACTGTTGATCTTGAAAGGGCCAATGAATTTCTGTCCAAGTTTTTGTGAAGGAATGTTTAACTTTAGATTCTTAGTTGCTAACCACACGGAATCTCCTACCTTGAACATGGGTGCAGGTTTACGGAATCTATCAGCCGATCTCTTATAACGTTCTTGAGCTGTGGTCAGGGAATCCTTCAGAACCTCCAGATTTTGCCTCATCGCAGTCAGCCTTTCCTCCACTGCCAGAACCGGAGAATTAATTGGAGACCTAGGTAAGATACATGGATGATAAGCCAGATTGGCAAAGAAAGGTGTAAATTTAGTGGAGGCGCTCTGAGAATTGTTATATGAAAATTCGGCTAACGGCAGCAACTCCAACCAATCATCCTGGAGATGGCTGACATAGCATCTTAGATATTGTTCCAGCGTCTGGTTGGTACACTCAGTCTGACCATTTGTCTGGGGATGGTAAGCGGAAGAGAGACAGACATTAATATTGAGTGCAGAGCAAAACCCCTTCCAGAATCTTGAAGTGAACTGTACTCCACGGTCAGAGATGATCTCATCTGGAACCCCATGCAACCGAAAGACATTCTGTATAACCAAGTTCACTGTATCTTTAGCTGAGGGGAGGCCGGTGCACGGAACAAAATGAGCAGCTTTAGTCAGGCGATTAACTACCACCATGATTGTATTCATGCCCCCCGATGTAGGCAGCTCCACAATAAAGTCCATTGATATAGACCCCCAAGGGCGGGACGAATAGGTAATGGTTGTAGAAGACCCATAGGTGCCACATGAGGAGTCTTGTAACGAGCACATACCTCTCAAGAGAGAACATAGTCCTTGGTATCCTTCAGGCAAGTTGGCCACCAGAAGAATCGGCTTAGGAACTCTTGTGTCTTCTGTACCCCCCTGTGACCAGCCAATTTGGAGTCATGTACCAACTTGAGGATCTGCAGACGGACGACCTCAGGGACGTAGATACGTCGATCTCTAAACCACATGCCACCCTTAAAGACAAGATTAATATCCACAGGTGGGTTGCCCAGAAATACATCACCGTCATAGGCCTCTCTGCACTCCTTCCACAAGTCCTGATCGTGGATAACTCCAATGAAATTGGCATCAGATAGAATGGTTTTGGACGGGGCTCCAAGTACAGAATCCGCAGCATGGATTCGGGATAAAGCATCAGCCTTCCCATAGCGAGAACCTGGACGGTACGAGATAACAAAGTTAAATTGATTTAAAAATAAGTTCCAACGAGCCTGACGAGGAGAAAGACATCTAATGGATCTAAGGAACTCTAAATTGCGATGGTCAGTTAGCACTATGATCTGTTGTGCAGCTCCTTGCAGGTGATGCCTCCATTCTTTGAAAGCCGCAATAATAGCCAGCAATTCCTTGTTTCCCACGTCGTAATTCTTCTCTGCTGAGGTTAGTCTACGGGAAAAGAAAGCACAAGGATGTAGCAGACCCTTCTCTCCAGTTCTTTGGGAGAGAATAGCCCCAAAGCATTATCAGAAGCGTCCACCTCCACAATGAAAGAAAGTGTTGGATCTCGGTGTATCAACAGCGGTGCTGATGTGAAACAAATCTTAAGCCGATCAAAAGCTTCTTGAGCCTGTGATGACCACTTAAAGGGCTTTTCCATTCTTTGTCAAGGAAGTAATGGGACGGACAATATCAGAAAAATTTCGAATGAAGTGTCTGTAGAAATTTGCAAAACCAATAAAACTTTGGACCTCCTTAACGTTCTTGGGTACCGGCCAATCAAGGATAGCCTGAATCTTACCAAATTCCATGTTCAGCCCCTGGGGAGAGATGATATAACCTAAGAACTGTATCTCAGAACGATGGAACTCGCATTTCTCCGGCTTAATATACAGATGGTTCTCTTTCAGATGTCTTAAAACAGTTTTGACTAGTGCTGAGCATTCCGATACCGCAAGTATCGGGTATCGGACGATATTTGCGGTATCGGAATTCCGATATCGAGTTCCGATACTTACCGCATATCGGATACCGGAATCGGAAGTTCTCAGAATTCAAACTGCACGAATTCAGCCACTGAGGAATGATTACAAGTGTGGGCACATCCTGTTCAGCATGGTGGGCATGTAACTACTGGCAAGGCTGTGATTGACTGCTGAAATGATGTCATGATGCACTGTTTTCACAGCGATCTGCAATGTCTCTGTGTGTGTTTGTGTGAGTGCAGCCCACTCTGTAGTCTGTGTGCAGCCACAGCCGGTTGTATTCAGCTCAGGGTGGTTCACTGCCTCATACTGTTCTATCCATTGTCCTTTTTTGCAAATAGTGCAGGCTGCTGCACATTTTTTCAAATAATTCCTATTAGTGGCTTTCCACCCATATCCAGCTAAATTGTGGAAAAACACTACATAGGATAACCTAGAGGAGTTTTTTTGGGCCTTGCAGCGCCGTTTACGGCTGTCTGCACGGTCTCCGTGTTAGTGCAGCTCGCCCTGTAGTCTGTGTGCAGCCACAGCCGGTTGTATCCAGCTCAGGGTGCGTCACTGCCTCATACCGTAAAATATATTGTCCCTTTTTGCAAATAGTGCAGGCTGCTGCACATTTTTTCAAATAATTCCTATTAGTGGCTTTCCACCCGTATCCAGCTAAATTGTGGAAAAACACTACATAGGATAACCTAGAGGAGTTTTTTTGGGCCTTGCAGCGCCATTTACGGCTGTCTGCACGGTCTCCGTGTGAGAGCAGCTCGCCCTGTAGTCTGTGTGCAGCCGCAGCCGGTTGTATCCAGCTCAGGGTGCGTCACTGCCTCATACTGTAAAATACATTGTCCTTGTTTGCAAATAGTGCAGGCTGCTGCACATTTTTTCAAATAATTCCTATAAGTGGCTTTCCACCCGTATCCAGCTAAATTGTGGATCGATCCTCGCTACCGGGACAACGTACAAAGCCTCATCACACCGTTGAACCGGGAGCATAAAATGCGGGAGTACCGAGACACACTGGTGAATTCCATCATCTTCTCCAGTCCAACTGATAGAAGTGCTGCTAGTGCTTTACAAAGCAGCTCAGTGCGTCCAGGCAGTGGAGGAGGCTCTGCACAAAGAGGGAGCAGAAGCAGTGCCTCTGCCCAAGGCAAGACCAGTATGGCCCAACTGTGGCACAGTTTTGTGTGCCCGCCACAAATGTCTACACCATCACAGGCGGCTCCAGTCAGCAGGAGGCAACGGTTCCGTCAGATGGTGACAGACTACATGTCTCGCCCTCTTACTGTACTCCCAGATGGCTCTTCCCCTATCAAGTTTTGGGTCTCTAAGCTGGATACATGGCCAGAGCTAAGCCAGTATGCATTGGAGGTGCTGGCTTGCCCTGCGGCTAGTGTACTATCGGAACGCGTCTTTAGTGCTGCAGGTGGTGTACTAACAGACCGTCGCATGCGACTATCCTCCGATAATGTTGACCGGCTTACTTTTCTGAAAATGAACCAGGCCTGGATCTCGCAGGAATTTGCCACTCCTCTTTCTGATTAAATAATTGGGTGACTGTCTACAGTATCCAGGTCTCCTGTTGTGTTCATCTTTCTACCACCTGAACAGTAATTCCTGGGCTCCAACACCGCCAGTTGAGGCTCAGAAGTGCAGGCTGCACAGTCAAAACATACGACCCAGTGTTATTGGGTTTCAGTAACGTCAGCTGATCCCCAGCTGTGTAGCCGGCAATGTGTCCTGCGACCGCCACACTGACACAACAACTGAAATTGAAGGGAACCTGTCCCCCCCAGGCGTTTGTTACTGAAAGAGCCACCTTGTGCAGCAGTAATGCTGCACAAGGAAAAGGTAACAATTTTACTTTAGCTCCTTGCATATGCAGAACTTAACACTTATAAAATGTGTCCCCTGATACCGTGAGACCGTCCCGGAGGTGGGACTTTCCTTTGTAATGGGACGCAGCACAGCCATCATTCCTACCCCCTTGTTGCCGTGCGCCACCTCCTCAGCATTGTTGGATTCTGTCCCGGAGTCTGCGCAGTTATGTTAGCGCTTCTGATTTAATCACACTGCGGGCCTAGGATCCATGGGCATGCGCAGTGCATATCTTCACCTCAGGCTCTCACTCATCTCCCTCCGCCTTTTTCAGACTGTGCGCCGTCAGCTGATCCCTAATAGCATGCCACGGCCGGGACGCCGCACAGTCTGAAGAAGCCGGAGGGAGGGGAGTGAGAGGAGAGGATATGCACTGCGCATGCCCATGGATCCCAGGCCCGCAGTGGGATTACATTAGACGACACTGCGAGGCGGGATCTCGGGCAGCGCGGCCGCACAGGCGCAGCCAGCCTGACACCAAACGATGTCAGAAGACGGGCAGCGCTAAGTGCGCCTGGCCAAGGGATAACATAACTGCGCAGACTCTGGGACAGAATCTAACAACGCTGAGGAGGCGGCACACGGCACCAAGGGGGTAGGAATGACGGCTGTGCTGCGTCCCATTACAAAGGAAAGTCCCACCTCTGGGACGGTCTCACGGTATCAGGGGACACATTTTATAAGTGCTAAGTTCTGTGTTTGCAAGGAGCAGAATTGAAAGAGCCACCTTTTCCTTTTGCATCCTTAGTGCTGCACAAGATGGCTCTTTCAGCTACAAACGCCTTTGGGGTAGTGTTGTGAATTTGGATTCTGGGCTCCCCCGGTGGCTACTGGTGGAATTGAACTTGTGACATCATCTTCCCTGTTCACCTGTTCTGATTAGATCTGGGTGTCGCTATATAACCTGGCTTCTCTGTTAGATGCTTGCCGGTCAACAATGTTATCAGAAGCCTCTCTGTGCTTGTTCCTGCTCCCAGACATCTACTAGATAAGTTGGACATTCGTCCATGTTTTGTTTTTGTATTTTGGTTCCAGTTCACAGCTGCAGTTTCGTTACTGTGTCTGGAAAGCTCTTGTTGATCAGGAATTGCCACTCTGGTATTATGAGTTAATGCCAGAGTCCTAAAGTAATTTCTGGATGTGTTTTGTTAGGGTTTTCTACTGACCATGAAAGTATGCTTTCTGTCTTCTGCTATCTAGAAAGCGGACCTCAAATTTGCTAAAACTATTTTCCTGCTGCGTTTGTTGTTTCATCTCATATCACCGCCAATATATGTGGGGGGCTTCTGTCTCCTTTTGGGCATTTCTCTAGAGGTGAGTCAGGTCTTATATTTCCCTCTGCTAGCATTATTTAGTTCTCCGGCCGGCGCTGGGCATATAGGGATAAAAAGTAGGACATGCTACCTGGCTACTTCTAGATGATGCGGTAGGTTTAGTTCATGGTCAGTACAGTTACATCTTCCAAGAGCTTGTTCCTATTGAGGCTTATGCTAGTTCTCTGGCCATGGAGATCATGACAGTTTGACCGGCCCACTAAAGGGTTAAAATCCTTGGCTGAGAAAGGAGAGAAATAAGAAGTCTGCTGAAAATTTTTTTTTTTTTTTTTTTTTTTCTCTAGTAGTTAGTGTGCTCTTAATTGGATCACTTGCCAGTCTGTCTATGCTGCAGTCTTTCTTTTTTTTCTCTCTCCTTCTAATCTTTGAATGGCTCTATGTTCACCTGTCTATAATGGATCTACAGAGTGTAACTGCAGGTTTGAATAATCTCGCCACGAAAGTACAAAGTTTGCAAGATTTTGTTGTTCATGCTCCGGTATCAGAGCCGAGAATTCCTTTGCCGGAATTCTTCTCAGGGAATAGATCTAGCTTTCAGAATTTTAGAAATAATTGTAAGTTATTTTTGTCCCTGAAATCTCGTTCTGCTGGAGACCCTGCACAGCAGGTTGGGATTGTGATTTCCTTGCTCCGCGGCGACCCTCAAGATTGGGCTTTTGCATTGGCACCAGGGGATCCTGCGTTGCGCAATGTGGATGCGTTTTTTCTGGCCTTGGGCTTGCTTTATGAGGAACCTCATTTGGAACTTCAGGCAGAAAAAACTTTGATGTCCCTATCGCAGGGGCAAGATGAAGCTGAAATTTACTGCCAAAGATTCCGTAAATGGTCTGTGCTTACTCAGTGGAATGAGTGCGCCCTGGCTGCGACTTTCAGAGAGGGTCTCTCTGATGCCATTAAGGATGTTATGGTGGGGTTCCCTATGCCTGCGGGTCTGAATGAGTCCATGACAATGGCCATTCAGATCGATAGGCGTCTGCGGGAGCGCAAACCAGTGCACCATCTGGCGGTGTCCACTGAGAAGACGCCAGAAAACATGCAGTGTGATAGAATTCTGTCCAGAAGCGAGCGGCAGAATTTTAGACGGAAAAATGGGTTGTGTTTCTATTGTGGGGATTCTACTCATGTTATATCAGCATGCTCTAAGCGTACTAAAAAGCTTGATAAATCCGTTCCCATTGGCACTTTACAGTCTAAATTTATTTTGTCTGTGACCCTGATTTGCTCTTTGTCATCTATTACTACGGACGCCTATATCGACTCTGGCGCCGCTTTGAGTCTTATGGATTGGTCCTTTGCCAATCGTTGTGGGTATGATTTAGAGCCTTTGGAGACTCTTATTCCTCTGAAGGGGATTGACTCCACCCCATTGGCTAATAATAAACCACAATACTGGACACAAGTGACTATGTGTATTAATCCGGATCACCAGGAGACTATTCGTTTTCTGGTGCTGTATAATCTACATGATGATTTGGTGCTAGGATTGCCATGGCTGCAGTCTCACAACCCAGTCCTTGACTGGAGAGCTATGTCTGTGTTGAGCTGGGGATGTAAGGGGACTCATGGGGACGTACCTTTGGTGTCCATTTCATCATCTATTCCCTCTGAAGTCCCTGAGTTCCTGTCTGATTATCGTGACGTCTTTGAAGAACCCAAGCTGGGTTCGCTACCTCCGCACCGTGAGTGCGATTGTGCTATAGACTTAATTCCGGGTAGTAAATACCCAAAGGGTCGTTTATTTAATCTGTCTGTGCCTGAACATACTGCTATGCGAGAATATATAAAGGAGTCCTTGGAAAAGGGACATATTCGTCCATCGTCATCTCCCTTAGGAGCCGGTTTTTTCTTTGTGTCAAAAAAAGACGGCTCTTTGAGACCATGTATTGATTATCGGCTTTTGAATAAAATCACGGTTAAATATCAATACCCATTGCCGTTGCTGACTGATTTGTTTGCTCGCATAAAGGGGGCCAAGTGGTTCTCTAAGATTGATCTCCGTGGGGCGTATAATTTGGTGCGGATCAGGCAGGGGGATGAGTGGAAAACCGCATTTAATACGCCCGAGGGCCACTTTGAGTATTTGGTGATGCCTTTTGGTCTTTCTAATGCCCCTTCAGTCTTCCAGTCCTTTATGCATGATATTTTCCGCGATTTTTTGGATAAATTTATGATAGTGTATCTGGATGATATTCTGATTTTTTCGGATGATTGGGACTCTCATGTCCGGCAAGTTAAGAGGGTTTTTCAGGTTTTGCGGTCTAATTCTCTGTGTGTCAAGGGTTCTAAGTGCGTTTTTGGGGTTCAGAGAATTTCCTTTTTGGGATATATTTTTTCTCCCTCTTCCATTGAGATGGATCCTGTCAAGGTTCAAGCTATTTGTGATTGGACGCAGCCCTCTTCTCTTAAAAGTCTTCAGAAATTTTTGGGCTTTGCCAACTTTTATCGTCGATTTATTTCTGGTTTTTCGGATGTCGTTAAGCCATTGACCGATTTGACTAGACAGGGTGCTGATGTTGCTAATTGGTCCCCTGATGCTGTGGAGGCCTTTCAGGAGCTTAAGCGCCGTTTTTCTTCTGCCCCTGTGTTGCGTCAGCCTGATGTGACTCTTCCTTTTCAGGTTGAGGTCGACGCTTCTGAGATCGGGGCTGGGGCAGTGTTGTCGCAGAAAAGTTCTGACTGCGCCGTGATGAGGCCTTGTGCCTTCTTTTCCCGTAAATTTTCGCCCGCTGAGCGGAATTATGATGTTGGGAATCGGGAGCTTTTGGCCATGAAGTGGGCGTTTGAGGAGTGGCGCCATTGGCTCGAGGGGGCCAGACATCAGGTGGTGGTATTGACTGACCACAAAAATTTGATCTATCTTGAGACCGCCAGGCGCCTGAATCCTAGACAGGCGCGCTGGTCATTATTTTTCTCTCGGTTTAATTTTGTGGTATCGTACCTACCGGGTTCTAAGAATGTTAAGGCGGATGCCCTTTCTAGGAGTTTTGAGCCTGATTCACCCGGCAACTCTGACCCCACAGGTATTCTTAAGGAGGGAGTTATCTTGTCAGCCGTTTCTCCAGACCTGCGGCGGGCCTTGCAGGAGTTTCAGGCGGATAGACCGGATCGTTGTCCGCCTGATAGGTTGTTTGTTCCTGATGATTGGACCAGTAGAGTCATCTCTGAGGTACATTCTTCTGCATTGGCAGGTCATCCTGGAATTTTTGGTACCAGGGATTTGGTGGCAAGATCCTTCTGGTGGCCTTCCCTGTCACGAGATGTGCGAGGCTTTGTGCAGTCTTGTGACGTTTGTGCTCGGGCCAAGCCTTGTTGTTCTCGGGCTAGTGGATTATTGTTGCCCTTGCCTATTCCTAAGAGGCCTTGGACACACATCTCGATGGATTTTATTTCAGATCTGCCTGTTTCTCAGAAGATGTCTGTCATCTGGGTGGTGTGTGACCGTTTTTCTAAGATGGTCCATTTGGTTCCCCTGCCCAAATTGCCTTCTTCTTCCGAGTTGGTGCCCCTGTTTTTTCAAAATGTTGTTCGTTTGCATGGTATTCCTGAGAATATCGTTTCTGACAGAGGAACCCAATTTGTGTCTAGATTTTGGCGGGCATTCTGTGCTAGGATGGGCATAGATTTGTCTTTTTCGTCTGCTTTTCACCCTCAGACTAATGGCCAGACCGAGCGGACTAATCAGACCCTGGAGACATATCTGAGGTGTTTTGTGTCTGCTGACCAGGATGATTGGGTTGCTTTTTTGCCATTGGCGGAGTTCGCCCTCAATAATCGGGCCAGCTCTGCCACTTTGGTGTCCCCGTTTTTCTGTAATTCGGGGTTCCACCCTCGATTTTCCTCCGGTCAGATGGAATCCTCGGATTGTCCTGGAGTGGATGCGGTGGTGGAGAGATTGCATCATATCTGGGGGCAGGTGATTGACAATTTAAAGTTGTCCCAGGAGAAGACTCAGCTTTTTGCCAACCGTCACCGTCGTGTTGGTCCTCGGCTTTGTGTTGGAGATTTGGTGTGGTTGTCTTCTCGTTTTGTCCCTATGAGGGTCTCATCTCCTAAGTTTAAGCCTCGGTTCATCGGTCCGTATAAAATATTGGAGATTCTTAACCCTGTTTCCTTCCGTTTGGACCTCCCTGCATCCTTTTCTATTCATAACGTTTTTCATCGGTCGTTATTGCGCAGGTATGAGGCACCGGTTGTGCCTTCCGTTGAGCCTCCTGCTCCGGTGTTGGTTGAGGGTGAGTTGGAGTACGTTGTGGAAAAAATCCTAGACTCCCGTGTTTCCAGACGGAGACTCCAGTATCTGGTCAAGTGGAAGGGATACGGCCAGGAGGATAATTCTTGGGTCACTGCATCTGATGTTCATGCCTCTGATCTGGTTCGTGCCTTTCATAGGGCCCATCCTGATCGCCCTGGTGGTTCTGGTGAGGGTTCGGTGCCCCCTCCTTGAGGGGGGGGTACTGTTGTGAATTTGGATTCTGGGCTCCCCCGGTGGCTACTGGTGGAATTGAACTTGTGACATCATCTTCCCTGTTCACCTGTTCTGATTAGATCTGGGTGTCGCTATATAACCTGGCTTCTCTGTTAGATGCTTGCCGGTCAACAATGTTATCAGAAGCCTCTCTGTGCTTGTTCCTGCTCCCAGACATCTACTAGATAAGTTGGACATTCGTCCATGTTTTGTTTTTGTATTTTGGTTCCAGTTCACAGCTGCAGTTTCGTTACTGTGTCTGGAAAGCTCTTGTTGATCAGGAATTGCCACTCTGGTATTATGAGTTAATGCCAGAGTCCTAAAGTAATTTCTGGATGTGTTTTGTTAGGGTTTTCTACTGACCATGAAAGTATGCTTTCTGTCTTCTGCTATCTAGAAAGCGGACCTCAAATTTGCTAAAACTATTTTCCTGCTGCGTTTGTTGTTTCATCTCATATCACCGCCAATATATGTGGGGGGCTTCTGTCTCCTTTTGGGCATTTCTCTAGAGGTGAGTCAGGTCTTATATTTCCCTCTGCTAGCATTATTTAGTTCTCCGGCCGGCGCTGGGCATATAGGGATAAAAAGTAGGACATGCTACCTGGCTACTTCTAGATGATGCGGTAGGTTTAGTTCATGGTCAGTACAGTTACATCTTCCAAGAGCTTGTTCCTATTGAGGCTTATGCTAGTTCTCTGGCCATGGAGATCATGACAGGGTAGAATTAAAGGTTCCCTTTTGACTTTCTCCAATCAGGCTTCGGCCTACACTGTGTTCCTCTGCTCCTCCTGCTGTCCCTGGGCTCCAACACCGCCAGTTGTTGCCTGGAAGTGCTGTTCGCACAGTCAACAGTCGCTCCTCTGTTATTGGGGTTCAGTAACGTCAGTGGTTCCCCAGCTGTGTGTGCGGCAATACCTCCAATCTGCTCCTCCTGCTGTCCCTGGGCTCTAACACCGCCAGTTGGTGCCTGGAAGTGCTGTCCGCACGGTCAACAGTCGCTCCTCTGTCACTGGGGTTCAGTAACATCAGCTGTTCCCCAGTTGTGTGTGCGGCAATACCTCCAATCTGCTCCTCCTGCTGTCCCTGGGCTCTAACACCGCCAGTTGGTGCCTGGAAGTGCTGTCCACACAGTTAACACTTGCTGCCGTGTTATTGGGGTTCAGTAACGTCAGCTGTTCCCCAGCTGTGTGTGCGGCAATACCTCCAATCTGCTCCTCCTGCTGTCCCTGGGCTCTAACACTGCCAGTTGGTGCCTGGAAGTGCTGTCCGCACAGTCAACAGTCGCTCCTCTGTTATTGGGGTTCAGTAACATCAGCTGTTCCCCAGCTGTGTGTGCAGCAATACCTCCAATCTGCTCCTCCTGCTGTCCCTGGGCTCTAACACCGCCAGTTGGTGCCTGGAAGTGCTGTCCGCACAGTCAACAGTCGCTCCTCTGTTACTGGGGTTCAGTAACGTCAGCTGTTCCCCAGCTGTGTGTGCGGCAATACCTCCAATCTGCTCCTCCTGCTGTCCCTGGGCTCTAACACCGCCAGTTGGTGCCTGGAAGTGCTGTCCGCACAGTCAACAGTCGCTCTTCTGTTATTGGGGTTCAGTAACGTCAGCTGTTCCCCAGCTGTGTGTGCAGCAATACCTCCAATCTGCTCCTCCTGCTGTCCCTGGGCTCTAACACTGCCAGTTGGTGCCTGGAAGTGCTGTCCGCACAGTTAACACTTGCTGCCGTGTTATTGGGGTTCAGTAACGTCAGCTGTTCCCCAGCTGTGTGTGCGGCAATACCTCCAATCTGCTCCTCCTGCTGTCCCTGGGCTCTAACACCACCAGTTGGTGCCTGGAAGTGCTGTCCGCACAGTCAACAGTCGCTCTTCTGTTATTGGGGTTCAGTAACGTCAGCTGTTCCCCAGCTGTGTGTGCAGCAATACCTCCAATCTGCTCCTCCTGCTGTCCCTGGGCTCTAACACCGCCAGTTGGTGCCTGGAAGTGCTGTCCGCACAGTTAACACTTGCTGCCGTGTTATTGGGGTTCAGTAACGTCAGCTGTTCCCCAGCTGTGTGTGTGGCAATACCTCCAATCTGCTCCTCCTGCTGTCCCTGGGCTCTAACACCGCCAGTTGGTGCCTGGAAGTGCTGTCCGCACAGTCAACAGTTGCTCCTCTGTTATTGGGGTTCAGTAACGTCAGCTTCTCCCCTGCTGTGTATCCGGCAACGTGTCATGCGACCGCCACGCTGGCACACTAACAGGCATTTACATGCCTCCAGTGCAGGCTTCGGCCTACACTCTGCGTCTCCTGCTGTCCTTGGGCTCCAACACTGCTGGTTGCTGCCCAGAAGTGCTGTTTGCACAGAGCCAAACACCTCGCCAATGTGTTAGTGGGGTTCAGTAACGCCTGCTGCTCCCCTGCTGTGTATCCGGCAATGTGTCATGCGCCCGCCATGCTGGCACAACTAAAATTTAAGGGAACCTGCCCCCCCAGGCGTTTGTTACTGAAAGAGCCACATTGTGCAGCAGTAATGCTGCACAAGGAAAAGGTGCCTATTTTCGTTGTGCTCCTTGCACACGGTGAACCTAACACTTATGAAATGTGTCTCCTCACACCGTTAAACCGTCCCGGAGGTGGGACTTTCCTTTGTAATGGGACGCAGCACAGCCGTCATTCCTACCCCCTTGGCGCCGTGCGCCGCCTCCTCAGCATTGTTTGATTCTGTCCTGGAGCCTGCACTGTTATGTTATCCCTTGGCCCGGTGCACTTAGCGCTGGCCGTCTTCTGACATCATTTGGTGTAAGGCTGGCTGCGCCTGTGCAGCCGCGCTGGCCAAGATCCCGCCTCGCAGTGTCTTCTGATTTAATCACACTGCGGGCCTGGGATCCATGGCCATGAGTAGTGCATATCTTCACCTCAGGCTCTCACTCATCTCCCTCCGCCTTCTTCAGACTGTGCGCCGTCAGCTGATCCCTAATAGCATGCCACGGCCGGGACGCCGCACAGTCTGAAGAAGCCGGAGGGAGGGGAGTGAGAGGCGAGGATATGTACTGCGCATGCCCATGGATCCCAGGCCCCCCAGTGGGATTACATTAGATGACACTGCGAGGCGGGATCTCGGGCAGCGCGGCCGCACAGGCGCAGCCAGCCTGACACCAAATGATGTCAGAAGACGGGCAGCGCTAAGTGCGCCTGGCCAAGGGATAACATAACAGCGCAGGCTCCGGGACAGAATCAAACAACGCTGAGGAGGCGGCACACGGCACCAAGGGGGTAGGAATGACGGCTGTGCTGCGTCCCATTACGAAGGAAAGTCCCACCTCAGGGACAGTTTTACGGTGTGAGGGGACACATTTCATAAGTGTCCAGTTCATCGTTTGCAAGGAGCATAATTAAAAGAGCCACCTTTTCCTTTTGCAGTATTAGTGCTGTACAAGATGGCTCTTTCAGCAACAAACGCCTGGGGGGGTTAAAGGTTCCCTTTCAACTTGCTCCAGTGCAGGCTTCGGCCTACACTCTGCTCCTCCTGCTGTCCCTGGGCTCTAACACCACCAGTTGGTGCCTGGAAGTGCTGGCTGCACAGAGAAAAACACCCGCCAATGTGTCAGTGGGGTTCAGCAACGCCAGCTGTTCCCCCGCTGTGTAGCCGGCAACGTGTCCTGCAAACGCCACGCAGACACAAAGCTGCCGCCAGTGCAGGCTTCGGCCTACACTCTGCTCCTCTGCTCCTCCTGCTGACCCTGGGCTCTAACACCGCCAGTTGGTGCCCGGAAGTGCTGGCTGCACAGAGAAAAACACCCCCCAATGTGTCAGTGGGGTTCAGCAATGCCAGCTATTCCCTCGCTGTGTAGCCGGCAACGTGTCCTGCAAACGCCACACAGACACAAAGCTGCCGCCAGTGCAGGCTTCGGCCTACACTCTGCTCCTCTGCTCCTCCTGCTGACCCTGGGCTCTAACACCGCCAGTTGGTGCCCGAAAGTGCTGGCTGCACAGAGAAAAACACCCGCCAATGTGTCAGTGGGGTTCAGCAATGCCAGCTGTTCCCCCGCTGTGTAGCCGGCAACGTGTCCTGCAAACGCCATGCAGCCACAAAGCTGCCGCCTGTGCAGGCTTCGGCCTACACTCTGCTCCTCTGCTCCTCCTGCTGACCCTGGGCTCTATCACCGCCAGTTGGTGCCCAGAAGTGCTAGCTAAACAGAGAAAAACAATCGCCAGTGTGTCAGTGGGGTTCAGCAATGCCAGCTGTTCCCCTGCTGTGTAGCCAGCAACGTGTCCTGCAAACGCCACGCAGACACAACAGACCTAAAACTGCCTCAAGTGCAGGCTTCGGCCTACACTCTGCTCCCTCTCCTCCTGCTGTCCCAGGGCTCTAACACCGCCAGTTTGTGCCCGGAACTGCTGCCTGCACAGAGAAAAACACCAGCCAATGTGTCAGTGGGGTTCAGCAACGCCAGCTGTTCCCCTGCTGTGTAGCCGGCATCGTGTCCTGCAAACGCCACGCAGACACAAAAACTGAAATTGAAGGGGACCTGTCCCTCCCCAGGCGTTTGAATGTATAACAGCCACCTTGTACAGCAGTAATGCTGCATTTGTACAAGGTGGCTCATTCAGTTATTCTCCTTGCACACGTCGAACTCAACACTAGTGTTGAGCGATACCGTCCGATACTTGAAAGTATCGGTATCGGAAAGTATCGGCCGATACCGGCAAAGTATCGGATCCAATCCGATACCGATACCCGATACCAATACAAGTCAATGGGACTCAAGTATCGGACGGTATTCCTGATGGTTCCCAGGGTCTGAAGGAGAGGAAACTCTCCTTCAGGCCCTGGGAACCATATAAATGTGTAAAAGAAAGAATTAAAATAAAAAATATCGCTATACTTTACCTCTCCGACGCAGCCGGGACCTCAGCGCAGGAACCGGCAGCGTTGTTTGTTTAAAATTCCCGCTTTTACATGGTTACGCGAACTCCCGGCTTGTGATTGGTCAGGGCGCCCATGTTGCCGGGCCGCGGACCAATCACAGCAAGCCGTGACGAAAATACGTCACGGCTTGCTGTGATTGGTCCGCGTCCCGGCAACATGGCCGCCATTAACCAATCACAAGCCGTGACGTCACGGGAGGCTGGACTTGCGCGCTTTTGAAAAAGCGCGCGTGTCCAGCCTCCAGTGACGTCCCGGCTTATGATTGGTCACGGCGCCATGTTGCCGGGACGCGGACCAATCACAGCAAGCCGTGACGAAAATACGTCACGGCTTGCTGTGATTGGTCCGCGGCCCGGCAACATGGCCGCCATTAACCAATCACAAGCCGTGACGTCACGGGAGGCAGGACAAGCGCGCATTTTAAAATTGCGCGCGTGTCCAGCCTCCCGGCTTGTGATTGGTTGATCGCGGCGCAACCAATCATAAGCCGGGACGTCACTGGAGGCTGGACACGCGCGCTTTTTCAAAAGCGCGCAAGTCCAGCCTCCCGTGACGTCACGGCTTGTGATTGGTTAATGGCGGCCATGTTGCCGGGACGCGGACCAATCACAGCAAGCCGTGACGTATTTTCGTCACGGCTTGCTGTGATTGGTCCGCGGCCCGGCAACATGGGCGCCCTGACCAATCACAAGCCGGGAGTTCGCGTAACCATGTAAAAGCGGGAATTTTAAACAAACAACGCTGCCGGTTCCTGCGCTGAGGTCCCGGCTGCGTCGGACAGGTGAGTATAGCGATATTTTTTATTTTAATTCTCTCTTTTACACATTTTAACAATGTTAAAATGTGTAAAAGAGAGAATTAAAATAAAATGTTGTTCCGATACCCGATACCCGATACCACAAGAGTATCGGAATCCCGGTATCGGAATTCCGATACAGCAAGTATCGGCCGATACCCGATACTTGCAGCATCGGAATGCTCAACACTACTCAACACGTCTACAAGGTGTCCCCTGAGACCATTAAACCGTCCCTGAGGTGGGACTTTCATTTGTAATGACACGCAGCAACCCCCTTGGTAGCGCTGCCCATCTTCTGACATCATTGGTTGGCTGGCTGCGCCTCTGCGGCCACCCTGCCCGACACAACGCCCCTCGGTGTCTTATTTATTTTGACTGCGAGGGTGTGATTGATGGGCATGAGCAGTGTATATGTTCGCCTGTCACTTGTCTCCTTCCGCCTTCTTCAGACTGTGCGACTTCATGGCCGTGGCATGCGATAAGGGATCAGCTGACGCCGCACAGTCTGAAGCAGGTGTAAGGACATGAGTGAGAGGCGAACATATTTACTGCGCAAGGCCATGAATCCCAGCCCCAGCAGTATGAATTAATGAAAAGACACTGCGGGGCTGGGATTCATGGGCATCGCGAACCGCACCGGCCGACATGAAATGATGTCAGAAGACGGGCAGCGCTAACAGCGCAGGGCCAAGGGATAACACAACAGCGCAGACTCCTGTACAGCAAAATGCGACGCTCAGGAGGCCGTGCCAAGCACCAAGGTGGTTTTTTTGACAGCTGTGCTGCGTCTCATTAAGAAGGGAACTCACGCCTCCAAGACAGTTTTGACTGTATAAGGGGCTAAATTTTATACGTGTTTCATTCAGCGTGTGCAAGGAACAAAATTAAAAGAGCAACCTTTGACTTGTGCAGCATTCCTGCTGCACAAGGTGGCTCTTCTAGTTTGTAACACCTGAGGGGGGGTTAAAGGTTACCTTTAAAATTGGTTCAATTAGGCTTCGGCCTACACTCTGCTCCTCCTGCAGACCCTGGGCTCTAACACCGCCAGTTGGTGCCCGGAAGTGCTAGCTGCACAGAGAAAAACACCCGCCAATGTGTCAGTGGGGTTCAGCAACGCCAGCTGTTCCCCCGCTGTGTAACCAGCAATGTGTCCTGCAAATGCCACACAGACACAAAGCTGCCGCCAGTGTAGGCTTCGGCCTACACTCTGCACCTCTGCTCCTCCTGCTGACCCTGGGCTCTAACACCGCCAGTTGGTGCTCGGAAGTGCTGGATGCACAGAGAAAAACACCCGCCAATGTGTCAGTGGGGTTCAGCAACGCCAGCTGTTCCCCCGCTGTGTAGCCGGCAACGTGTCCTGCAAATGCCACGCAGACACAACAGACCTAAAACTGCCTCCAGTGCAGGCTTTGGCCTACACTCTGCTCCCAGTGCAGCCGGCAACGTGTCCTGCAAACGCCACGCAGACACAACAGACCTAAAACTGCCTCCAGTGCAGGCTTCGGCCTACACTCTGCTCCCTCTCCTCCTGCTGTCCCAGGGCTCTAACACCGCCAGTTTGTGCCCGGAACTGCTGCCTGCACAGAGAAAAACACCAGCCAATGTGTCAGTGGGGTTCAGCAACGCCAGCTGTTCCCCTGCTGTGTAGCCGGCATCGTGTCCTGCAAACGCCACACAGACACAAAGCTGCCGCCAGTGCAGGCTTCGGCCTACACTCTGCTCCTCTGCTCCTCCTGCTGACCCTGGGCTCTAACACCGCCAGTTGGTGCCCGAAAGTGTTGGCTGCACAGAGAAAAACACCCGCCAATGTGTCAGTGGGGTTCAGCAATGTCAGCTGTTCCCCCGCTGTGTAGCCGGCAACGTGTCCTGCAAACGCCACGCAGACACAACAGACCTAAAACTGCCTCCAGTGCAGGCTTTGGCCTACACTCTGCTCCCTCTCCTCCTGCTGACCCTGGGCTCTAACAGCGCCAGTTGGTGCCCGGAAGTGCTGGCTGCACAGAGAAAAACACCCGCCAATGTGTCAGTGGGGTTCAGTAACGCCAGCTGTTCCCCTGCTGGGTAGCCGGCATCGTGTCCTGCAAACGCCACGCAGACACAACAGACCTCCAAATGCCTCCAGTGCAGGCTTCGGCCTACACTCTGCTCCCCTTGCTGACCCTTTGCTCCAACACCGCTAGTTGGGGCTCTAGGAAGACAATCTTGAATAGGTCCCCATCCTGGTTCCAGTACTGTCAGCTGGTTCCGGGTAGAGCCTTTGGCTTAGGTGCCTCCTTCTGGGTATCCGAGTTCCACCAACGTCAGGTGGTCCTTGGTAGTGCTTTCAGGCACTGGTACCTCTTGCTTAGTAACCGGGTTCCAGTAACGTCAGCTGGACCTCGGTAGTTCCATTGGCTCTTGTACCATCTGCTCCCCATCCTGGTTCCAGTACCGTCAGCTGGTTCCGGGCAGAGCCTATGGCTTAGGTGCCTCCTTCTGTGTATCCGAGTTCCACCAATGTCAGGTGGTCCTTGGTAGTGCTTTCTGGCACGGGTACCTCCTGCTTAGTAACCGGGTTCCAGTAACGTCAGCTGGTCCTCGGTAGTTCCATTGGCTGTTGGACCTTTGGCTACCCATCCGGGTTCCAGTACCGTCAGCTGGTTCTCGGCAGTGTCTTTTGCTCTTGTACCTTCTGCTCCCCATCCTGGTTCCAGTACCGTCAGCTGGTTCCGGGCAGAGCCTATGGCTTAGGTGCCTCCTTCTGGGTATCCGAGTTCCACCAACGTCAAGTGGTCCTTGGTAGTGCTTTCTGGCACGGGTACCTCCTGCTTAGTAACCGGGTTCCAGTAATGTCTGCTGGTCCTCGGTAGTTCCATTGGCTCTTGGACTTTCGGGTAGCCATCCGAGTTCCAGTTCCATCAGCTGGTTCTCGGCATTTTCTCAGCCTTCTGGTACCTTCTGCTACATTTCCAAGTTCCAGACCCTAAAGAGGACGACACCAGAGACGACAATCACTGAGATGACGGCGACCCTGGAGACGATGACCCTGAAGACCACCCCGATGACGACGACGACAACCCCGGAAACGACGACCCTGGAGACGACGACCCTGGAGACGACGACATGGAAGACCGAGAAGCAGAAGAACAAGAGGCTGCAGAACAAAGAAGAAGAACATTAAGCATAACACTAAATATCAGAGCAAAAGATATTATCTAAATTATAAGCAGAAGAAGACTAAGCAGTGTATGGGGGTGAGTCCGTTCCTCCTCGTGGTGCCCCTGGATAAAGCCTGATGCTGCAGGCCAAACTGAACGCGGACAAATGTAACTCTTTTGTGACAGGCAGAACGTAAGGTGTAATCTTCAAACTTTTATAGATAACAACTACAGGAATGCCTGTAACAAATAAGAATATGATGAAGAAGTAGAATATGAAGAAGAATAATAGTTGAATAAAAAGAATATGAAGAATGTAACAAAAAAAATTATAGATAGAAGATGAAGAAGATGAATAAGGTGAAGAAGAAGTTGATGTCAAAGATGCAGATGATGATGAAGAAGGATAGTGTGGGAGAAGTAAAAAAAAAGGTGAAGGGTGTGGAAGTAGTGAAACATCAATATCTGACAAAATAAAAAAATTCTTAACATAGTCAATATCTTTGTAACTCCGAACATCTTAAAAAAAAAAAAATTCCTGCTATTCTATTTGATTGGGCTCTATGCCTTTAATGTCTCCGCCACCTCCCCCAATACATCCTATATTATTCTTAGCTGTTTTCCTTCACATAGAATGAACCTACAAGGAAAGAAAGGGTTTATTTTAATTCCGATATTTTCGTCCCATTGACTTGCATTGGTATCGGGTATCGGTATCGGCGAGATCCAATATTTTGCCGGTATCGGCCGATCCAATCCGATACCGATACTTTCCGATATCGGAAAGTATCGCTCAACACTAGTTTTGACATGTTCTTCATGTTCCTGTAAAGAGTCAGAAAAGATTAGTATATCGTCCAAATAGATCACCACAAACTGGTCCAACAAATCTCTGAAAATGTCATTAGCAAGGTGTTGAAACATTGCAGGGGCGTTACAAAGCCCGAAGGGCATCACAAGATATTCAAAGTGTCCATACCGGCATCTGAATGCTGTCTTCCACTCATCCCCTGGACGAATACGCACCAAATTATAAGCCCCACGAAGATCCAGTTTAGAGAACACCTTAGCATGGCGGACTCTTTCCAGTAATTCGGGAATCAGAGGCAAAGGGTAACGGTTTCATGCAGTTACCTTATTGAGTTCCCGATAGTCAACACAGGGTCTCAGGGTCCCATCCTTTTTTACAAAAAATATAGGTGCCCCTGCTGGTGAGGAAGAAGGACGTATGAAGCCTTTGGCCAGATTTTCATCAATATACTCCTTTAAGGCTTGAAGCTCAGGTGCCGCTAAAGGGTATACGTTACCAAAAGGAACAGCTGCCCCAGGAAGCAGCTCAATGGGACAGTCATAATGCCTGTGTGGAGGAAGCTGATCTGCATTCTTCTTGTCACAGATGTCAGAGAACTCTTTATATGCTGGAGGTAAAGAAAATACCTGTACATGTGGTTCTGTAGCTGTGGACTCAGGGACAGCTTCTGTTAACGCTGAGTTGCTCTTTGTTGGAAAGATAATCTCCTTGGTCTCCCAGTTGATAATTGGGTTCTGAGAATGCAACCAAGGAATGCCTAAAATCACAGGAA